>NC_041341.1:19297394-19897394 GCF_004354835.1 Perca flavescens | reverse complement strand
ATGATAAGAATTGAGAATAAAAATGGCTATTCAAATCCTCTATAAAACTTAACAGCAATTTACCAAACAACACTGAACAATTTACCAAACAAAACTGAACAAGCAGAACATAAACTTGAATATGATTTAAATTTATTTAAATATTAATATAATTTTTTTTCACCAATTTTTTTTTTCAAATTGTTAGAAATAACAGGAAAATGCATAGATTTATGTCAGAAAGGTAACAGACTCGTTGCCTTTAGTGTATGCAGACCAATGCTAACTGCTTGTGTATTTCCTGTATGTGGCTACTGTGACTCAATGTACATGACGTATACACACACACACACACACACACACACACACACACACACACACACACACACACACACACACACACACACACACACACACACACACACACACACACACACACACACACACACACACACACACACAGAGCCAGCTGTCATCTTTCATTTATAAAAACACATTGATAATACTGGGCCAACTTCGCACTTGCCGCCTCCATTGTAGAGATTTTGGAGAATTAATAATTTCACAATCTCATCTTTAGTCTGACCGAAAAGTTAACACAGAAAGTAGACCCCTGTAGCATCTGGAATTCTCCTTTAATGACCACAGCAGCTGACTAGTTCTAAAACCAATCGTTTTAGCTAACATGAATTACTGTAGTTAGATGAGATAAGAAAATTGATTTTACTGTTTTCTACGTTTCATTCTTCTTATTGCAAGATATGTTGTTCTATTCTTAGTTCCTGATGTGAAGCACTTTGGATACTTGCTGGTTGTTGTAAAGCGCTATACAAATACATTTTGATTGATTGATTGAGAAGGACTTACGTGTTCAATGCTAGATCCAGAGCAAATCTGGAGCCAAATGCCTCTAACTGGAAACTGGCTTGGGCGAGGTGGACTGCCTTTAAGGGAGAAAAGAGTTGTCACTGCAGATGATGCAAAGATTATAACAGTCTACCAACATAATATCCTCAAGAGTCCACCTTCAACATCGTCTACAGCACAGTGGACAAATAATAGATGTGGCGAATGAATGGCAGATGGTAATGCACAGTGGGTATACTGGAAGAAACTCTTCGTTCAGCATGGTCGCTCTGGCATTCCAGTTCTTAAACGCATAATAATGTTAATGTGCTGCGTGTAATGGGTGTCTTTGTTTTGTCTGACTCTGTGCAGTAAAATTACATTTAAAAAAGGGTTAAGATTTATTACAAGTCGTAATCTGGATTTGAAACTTCAAAACCTTGCACAGCATGCTATTTCTAGGAAATAACTTATTCCCACATCCCAGCATCAATCTGCCTCACCCATCCCTCCTCGATGCTGGCTTACCTGCCCCTCTGTGGCTTGGTTCTTGATCCGGGTGTCCAGGTCATGGTAGGTACTCTCCGAGTCCTCGTTTAGGTAGTAGATCAACCGTGAGGGGTAGGTGATCACATGCTTTACTGCATGGTGTGTTGTGTTGTCTGTAGCAGGTGCTGCAGTTGCCTGTTGCTTCAGCAGGGCTGGCGCTGCGTCCCTCTCAACCTTGTCCTCTACTCCTTGAGAAACTGCAAGACAATTCCCACCGCACAGACATGAAAAACCTGACGTACATACACATACACACACACACACACACACACACAGAGCCAGCGGTCATCCTTCATTTATAAAAACACATTGATAATACTGAGGCAACTGGCCGCGGCTTCACTGTGATTCTTAAGGACACTGTTCAGTAAGATTGGTTACATGCAGTCGTATACTGACAACCACATATGACTGATTTAGAATACATAATATAAAGAGCTTTATTTCATTGAAAGATACTTTTGATATGCTTATTGCCAAAGTGGAGACTCTGCATCATACAGATGATTGCAGTGAGCATTATGCAATAGTAATCCAAATAGCCTTAGACAATAGCAAATAATATCATGCACTTGAAGTAAAAAAAGTCCCAGCGACTGTTAATTCAAATACGTTACTCATAAATAAGAAAGAGCACTATTTTTTTAAGATGAACAAAAGATGCTGAGATGCTGTAGTCTGCCTCATGCACCATCACGCTGTAGACGCCGCATAATGAATCAAATATCTGTTTTTTGGGGGGTTACGCGATGATGTGCACCTGCAGTAATTCGTCCGTTTTTATTTTAGCTCAACACAGAAAGTGAAAGGTGTGTTTAATTTGATGAAAGTGACAAAAAAAAAAAAAAAGCCAGCAGGCTATTGATATACATACCGGATGACGCTAGTGATAGATGAAGCCAAGGCGAAAGGATGCTGACGAGCAAAGTGGCCAGAAATATCAAATGCATGATTCATATTTGATAACTGAAATATCTCAAAATCAACACATCAACGCAATAGCCTATATAGCTTGCGGCCCATCGTGGCGGGGGACGTGCCGTGCAGGGGTGCTTTCTTCATGGATCCAGGAGGCGCCGGGCTGCTGCTGCAGTAGCGGCTGAGGATGAGGAGGAGGAGAGGAGGAAAAAAGGGAGGGGGGCAAAAAGAAGGCGGTGGCTAGGCAGCTACTGGAAGTCAACCGGCAGACTCCTCCTCGGTAAGCAGGACCACAGGAAGCCCGTGCACAGGTGACCTTAAAGGCATCATGGCGCTAAGATTACAAAACAGGAAATGACCCTCTCTGTGTCAATAATGATCACACACGAGGTAGGCTATTTTGTTGTTATGATTATGTGAAAATAACACATGTTAAAACAACAAACAAACTATAATATTGACAAAAACAAAACTAAACGTTATAGCTTATTGCTTTGGTTATTGTTGTAATACACGGGCTAATAAATGGATATGTTTTAGAAGATTTTGGCTACTTCTTTTAAAGGGATACTTCACCGATTTAGCATTAAGATTTTGTATCAGTAGAAACCCTGTAGTATTTTCGAATGACCTTGCTTCCCTCCCATCATGTCCCCCTGAGACCATAGACAGTATATAATGGACCAATAGACCCCGTTGCTCTGGACGGAGACCAGTGAAGGCTATTAGAAACACTTTTCCGGTGATGGCCAGCTTTACTGCGCAGCCTCCAACTGAGAGAATGTGACGTGAGCAACGTGTCTGAAAGTTGTAAGTCTTCTGGTAGCTGTGACAAGAGAAATCTCAATCATTCCCATTCTTACAGATACGGAGAGTGTAGGTGTATGTAAGGAGATAACATGGGCACAGGCTAATTATTGCTAACTAACATGCTAGTTAACATTAGTAATTAAACCTAAACAGCTCATGTAAGTCGAAACTGCCTGCGAGCTTCTCCTGTACTATACGGTAATTCCTCTACTGTGCGACAGTAAGTCACTTGGTTATGACCCAATCGTTAGCCTATTTTTACAAAAAATTCTGCTACGGAGCCATAACGTGAGGTACAAGGTAATGAAGCCTTTTATACATTGTCGTGTTTCTTTGGAACTAAACAACGGACAAATAGAGTCTTCAAACATTTCTGATGTAAAGTTATTCGCAGTCAAGTTACGTTAAAAAAAAAATGGCGGTCAGCGGAATGCTAACAGGAGGTGATGGCCAGTTAGCAACAAAATGGCGCCATAGATGGCTCGAGTTCTGAAGCGAAGCTTACCCCCTTGCCTGAGACGAGAGATCTCTGTATTGTGGGTGTGGAAAAAATCTTCCGATGACGGAAAACGACGATTTTTGCATCATCGGAAGATTTTTTGTCCAGATCGAGGCAATGGACTACATCCATGAATGGACTACACTATGGGATTAAAGCCAGTAGTAGGAGCTACTTCCGCATGTTTTCAACCCGTTTTCAACGGTTGTCTTTACCCGAAGCTTGCCGAAGCAAAACGAGTGTCAGCCTTCTTGAAGCCTTGCTAAACAGGCTCCGTCTTTTCAGCAGAAAACTTTTACAACAATTATGTGCATTCAAACTACCGCACATGTGTACCACCGTGATACATTGGTACGGTTTGGAGAATACGCAGGAAACTTTATTACAGACGGAATACTCGACACACTACGTGAGCTTCGCCTGCTACGGAGACCAGCACCTCAGCCTGCGGTCTCGCTCTATGCCGCTAGCCGGTAAAGGGACATCCTCAGCGGTGAAACGCGGAACGAGGGCTGGAGTATGAGCTAGTTAGGTGGAAAGCTAACGTTAGCCGGCCACCTGTTCCATCAATCCTGCTTGCAAGTGTCCGCTCATTAGACAACAAACTGGACTAGCTACATCCAACTTCAATGAAACTCCCAACGAGTTCAGAAACTGCTGTGTTTTTGTTGTTGTGGAAACATGGCTGAACAACAGTGTACCGGACTATCCAGCTACCAGGCCTGCTGCTCTGTTGCCGGACTAGCTAGTGGAGGTGGGCTGTGTTAACACCGACTGCCTGGTGAAGAAATGGGGTGCTTGGATCCAACTAACTGCTAACTGCTGGTGGAGTTTGTGACTGTTAAATGCCGACCATTCTACATTCCACGCAAATTCACGGCTGTGTTTATACTCAGTGTTTACAGCCCACCAAGCGCTAAGGCTAGTACGCGTTAGCTGAACTTTAGGGAGCCTATAATGTGTGTGCACTAGTATGTCGCTTTTATATAATGTTGTTTTTATATATTTTAAATATGTAACATCACTTGAGCCACGGTGAAACGTTTTGTGTATATGGTTGAAATGACAATAAAACACACTTGAGTTGAGTTGACTGTCTCACTGTCTGTCTGTCTGTAAACGGCATGGCGTGGCTCGGGAATGGACTCTAAAGCAGCGAAGCAAGTGCATTCTGGGATTTGGTGTCTTTCATCCACATAAGCCAAAAACACATTTTCTGGCTTTTCTCGGCCTAGAAGCCACCAATTTCTAAAAACAAATTCACATTTCTACTACATAAGTGACCCAATTTAAAGATATATTCATCTTTCTAATGGTGAAATATCCCTTTAATGTCATGGTTATGGTTCGGTCGTCTGTGGCAGAAAAAATATATTAAGATAATTTAGATAGATAATAGAGTGATTTAGCAACACATTGTAAAATATTCCAACATGCATAATTTACTGAAATAAAAATACAGAGGTTTTAGCATTAAAATGTTGCCTACTTAGAAAAGTATGAAAGTATCAAAAGTAAACGTGATCCTTAGCCATTGGCTAATTGTATAACTGATACATTAATGCGTAAGCAGGATTTTCATGTTTTAGCTCGTTAAAGCAAAGTTAACTACTTATACTGTTGTTGGGTAGTTTAACCTTTAAAATGTATCATATTGTAGAAGCTGATCATATGTTTGGAATGTGAAATCCTGATAATCAAAGTAACCAGTAAAGCAGTCAAATAAGTTATATGCAGCAGAGTAAAGAAAATCCCCCCTGACATGCAATGAAGCAGAAGCCAAAAGTCACATAGAAAAGAAATAATTGAGTAAAATACAAGAACTTCACATTTGTACTTAAATACCTGAGTAAATTTTGACATGTCATAGCAGAAAAAGCACAGATGTGACAATGATGGCTCTGTTCTATCCAAGTGTCCCAGTAAGTTATGTGACAGTGAGCCAGCATGCAAAACTGAAACTGAAGCAACTAAATGGAATTCAGCCATAGTTAATTTTATTATTTCTACCTGTGCTTTTCTTACGGTGACATGTCAAAATGTCTGTCGTGAAAAAGGCCTGTATTGTACATCAGTACGATACAAGCTTTTGATCATTATCTTATAGGAGGTCTATGCATCTATCTCAAATACAGTGTAAGTGAGATATCTCACAAGTCACATACAAACGCCACATATACATTTTTCTTTTCACATTTTCTTTATACAATGCATATAAGATAAAATTAGTTTCCTCCGAATTAATTCAGCTTTATAAGGCCTAAGGCCATAAGTTAAATGCTATTATATTGACTTTTCTGCACTTAAAGAACACATTTGTAAAGGAAACACTTGACAACATGATTCCAAAGAAAATAGCATCAGTAGTAAATAAAAACTTGATTCAAACTTTACCATGTATGTTTGAGTTATCTCTACCACATGGGTAGAAAGGGTTTCAGTGCCACAGTTGAACAAGTACATATGAAATTAAAAGTGATCAATGGCCCTGAATCCAGAGACAATACGTAAGGAAAACATGAATGCTGTTGTTCAAGTGACAATTATTGTTTCTTTATGTTTCCTAAACAGTTAATGTGTCCTAGTCTCTTTCTGAGATAGCAGAATATATTTTAAGTAATAACTGTGGGACATGGGCCATGAACTATAAGGAGTGCATTGCATGACTTGTAGGTTTCATTGCAAGGCTATGAACGCACGCAACACACACACACACACACACACACACACACACACACACACACACACGGCTCTTGAAGGATGTGACATCTCCCCCCTAACGGTCCAAGCTTTGTTAGTTCAAACAGCATCCGTTTGGAAAACTTTGTTGCTATTAAATTTGACTAATTTAGTAGCAACTAACATCTCTTAAAGGCCAGCTGATTCAAATGTATGCAATTATTTACTTCTACTTTACCTGTAGTGTCTGATCTGTGAGAAGTAATTTCACTAAAGGGTATATTCACAATAAATCACACAGGACAGGAAGTCAAATCGTTCAACCTGAATTGAAGTTCTGGCTTTGTCTTAATCAGTGATGAAAGCCTGAGTTACAAACTAGGGCATGACTTTTAAAGACGGGGCATTTACTGGGCAGAAAGGGTCTAATAAAGGAAGCTACAGAGTTGCATATGAGAAGTGTGGGATTAAGCATTTTGGATTCTTCAACAGTCTCTGTTGCATTCTTTTTTTTTTAAAGCTGTCTCTTGTGAGGCCCCCAACTTTATGAAAGACCTTAAAAGCGGCAATAATTTCACACATGAACATTAGTTAACTCATCATGCGATTGCTACTAAGCCTGTGAAAACAATTGTATAATGTCTACTATGGCTTTAGCAAGTCTGAGAAAATAACTCCTGATGTCTTCTCTGTTTGGGTTTGAGGCTTTACATTTGTTTTACATTTCTGATAGAGGGGGTGGAGTTTGAGTATGACCCATAGCCTACTATTGATTTGGACTATTCCTTTTTACCTTGTGTCTCACAAGTGCCCAAACTTTATGTAAATGCAGTAGTAAATCACTTTAACCATACATAAACTATGATATGCACTGATATTGTGGGAATAAATCAAATAAAAAACAGAACACAATGTGGCTTTTGCAGAATCATCTAACATCAATGTTGAAATAACACTGGATTTAGAGGTTTAGGTTGTTTTAGCTAACTTTTTACAGTGCAATAAGCCTGCCTGCACATCCACATACAACCAGTAATGGCCTGCCACAAGTGTATTCTCTTCTAATGAGCAACTATCAACAGGGAGCTAAATCAAGGCGTTGTAATAGGCTACATTGGGAGGAAAGCAAATGCAGAAGGAAAAGGCAGATGACAGCCCCAAATAAACTTCCCCTTAGTTAGTCCTACCCACTGACTAAAGCAATTTGTGCAATATAGGAGAAAACAAACGTTCAACGTAAAAAGTTATCCGTTTATTCACCAAGGGGAGGGCGGGGGGGGGAGACGTACGCTGGGTTTACTCTGCTGTTATGAAAAGCAGCCGCAGCGCCTCTGAATGAAAGCATTCTTCAGTGCGGCCGGGTGACCAATAACTTTTCTTCATTCTGTGGTCCATGTTTGACGCGTCAGCCAGGCGCGCCCACTGCACATCTAGCTCCTCCGTACCCAGTGCGAAGCGGAATTTGGATGGACTCACGGAAAGACTACACATGCCGCAGAAATAGTTTTGCAGCCGAGTCTGGTCAGTCACGGACGAGGCCCAGCAAAACGGAGCTTAACGACTAAAAGTTAGCAGTCACGTTCATCCGGGAGCTGGCGGCGTTTTCATCTAAACAGCCTACTAATGAAAGGGAGCGCTGCACTTTTAGGTGAGCACTCTCTTCTTTAAATCTAAACGGAAAAGCACTTCATGTTTATCCCATTAGTATGCCAATAGTGTGTATGTGGCACTAACGTTACTATGAACTGTTATTGCCTACTCAACAGGCTATATATTTGTTCTATTAACACTGGTTTTGCAGAGATTATTTTATGTAAATATAGCAGTTTATTCTTATAGGACAGGTTCTAGTTTTTATTTGTTGATTGCACTGATTCTGCATTCAGCATTTTGTCCATTTAGTTTCTAGTTTTTGTATTATTGTTTTTCTGTTGTTTACTGACATTTATATCTGCAGTTACTTACTACTTTTTAAAAGGACATATTCTATTTATTATGCATTTTTAATTGCATTGATTTGACATACAGTTTGTCTGGTCTGATGGTACTTTTTTCAACACATTTTCATGGCAAAGTCTGATGAATTTAATTCGTATTATTAACCTTGTTCTGTTTACTTAAACTTTTGTTTTTCAAAGTGTATTAATTGGCTAATTATGAATGTATTTGTATAATGCAATTAAGAGTAGAATATTTCTGATAAAAACACATCACGTGTGACTTACAACATTCACCACAGACCACAAATTTATTGTAAATTTGTTTTTAATCTGGCTTGAGTAAAACTTGTACTGGACATAGCAGGCCCCATGCCTTAAAAATCTAACCTTTCACCCAGTTGTTTTGTCAGTTATAACCTTGTAAAAGATTAACAATACATTTAAAATTGTACATTGTGCAACAATAGAGTATTTGCCAGTTCTTCCATGTTTACTTACAGGACAAAAACACTATGAATCATACTATGAGGAATCTTTCTGCCTCATCTGTGTGGGCATCTCACTGTCCACATTGTTGATCTAAATGGATGTTGACACTATGTTCCAGGGTTACACAGGGCACACCCAGTCTTGACTTCAACACTTCAACACAGGAACTGAATAATAAGAAAAAGGGACAGGAAAGACAATTGGATCCTTCTGGGGAACAGCCCGGCATAATCACAGAGAGTGTGAGTTGAGAACACGTTATAGGTTGATTATAATACATGGGAATGTTTTGAATTACTGTGTTTAAAGGAATGCATCTTATCATGAGCTTTTCCTTCCCACAGACAGCTTTACCACAGAGGTGACATCCTTGCAACAATGGGTGACTCTGGAGAGGACTATGGAAACTACACCTATGAATATGACATGGAGTACGGTGACATGGAGGAACTTAAAGTAGACCACAGACAGAGGGAAACTATGCACATTATCTCAGTGGTCATCTATATTATTTCCTTTGTGCTTGGTCTGATTGGAAATGGAACTGTCATTTGGGTGACAGCGTTTAAAAGCAAAAAGACAGTTAACAGTATTTGGTTGCTCAATCTAGCCATGGCCGATTTTGTATTTGTGCTTTTTCTACCCTTCTCCATTGATTACATACTGCAGGACTTCCATTGGGACTTTGGTAAGGTCATGTGTAAGCTTAACTCATTTGTGTCTGTGATGAACATGTATGCCAGTGTGCTCTTTCTCACAGTGCTCAGTATAGACAGATATGTTTCTCTGGTCCACCTCAACTGGTGTCAGAGGTATCGCACTAAAGAGAGAGCCTGGGTTGTATGTGGTTGCATATGGGTGCTGGCTGCTGCCTTGAGCTGTCCTGCACTGATTTTTCGTGACACCATGCACTTACATGACAAGGTGGTGTGCTTCAACAAC
Organism: Perca flavescens; assembly: GCF_004354835.1. Taxonomy (NCBI): domain Eukaryota; kingdom Metazoa; phylum Chordata; class Actinopteri; order Perciformes; family Percidae; genus Perca; species Perca flavescens. The sequence continues at coordinate 19,887,743 of NC_041341.1, read as the reverse complement.
TTCCACACACAGGACAGACATAGAGCAATCATGATACACATTATGACAGTGGTCATTCGTACCACTGTGGGCTTCCTTTTGCCTTTTACTGCCATATGTGTGACGGGTATACTTCTGACAATCAAAGTGAATCAATCTGGGGGCTCGGTTCGGCTGTCCAGTTTCTCCAAAACAGTATCTGCAGTAATTCTGGCCTTCTTTTTATGCTGGGCACCTTTTCATACTTTTAGCTTGATGGAGTTATCCATACATTCCTCATTATACCTACACAACATACTGAAAGCTGGCTTTCCTCTTGCCACCAGCTTAGGCTTTTTTAACAGCTGCATTAACCCCCTCCTGTATATGTTCCTGAGCAAAAAGGTGCGTCATATCCTGAAGCGTGCATGCCTGGACATTACTAAGAGTTCACTGAGAGAGTTCAGCCAGTCAATCTCTGCCACTGAGATAGAGTCTGAGCCAGAAGTTCAACAGGACAGTGTCCCAGAAGAGCCTGTGGAGTTGTCAACTCTATGATTACAACTATCCTCAGACTGTAGTAGTTGTCCATGAAAAACATGAAAGTAAGACTGGCTATTACTTTAGCGTAAATGTGGAGGATTATCACAGCTGTTCTTTCCAGCTATAGTGTTAAGATCTTCCTATTTTGTGTCATTTGGACAGAGTTATGTGTAATTACTCTCAATGAAAAAAGCTAAATTGAACTGGAGTTAGTATCTTTCTACTTAGTTTTCATTTGTATAACTTAAGTGATTTACAGAGAATGTAGTCTATATCGATTACGTTTCATTTACGGGATAGTTCTGCTGCCGCCGGAGGTTCCGCCGGATGTCCCTAATTTTCAGCCGAATGTCCCTCACCTTCCGCTTTCTTTGTGTTGGCATTCTAAACTTTGGTCGATTCAAGAGACATCCTCAGAGCTAGAACTGACAATCAAATTACTTTTATCTTTATTTAATCACACACTCTACAGCCATTTTAATTCCAGAGCTCGCCTGCCTACATGCACATGTTCCACCAAAACAAGTTCCTTCCTGTGGCTATTTTGCAGAGGCACCGTTGCTCCGTCCGGTGCTTAGTGTCGCCCAAGATGATTGTGACTGGTTTAAAGAAACGCAAACAAACCAGAGCACGTTTTCTTCCTATTCAGGAATGTTGTGTGGACTAGCCAGACTTTCCTCCACAGCGTTATGGAGATAGGTCTGGCAATGCAAAACTACAGAGAAAGAGGCAACCAAATCTGATTAGTTCATCAACAGAAAATTTATCAGCAAGTATTTTGAGCAATTCATTGTTTAAATAATTCAAAAAATTAAAATCTCAAGCATTCTCTGGTTCTAGTTTCTCAATTGTGAGAATTTGCTGCTTGAATGCATTTGTCTTCTATGATAGTAAACTGTGTTTTTCACTATTTTCTGTCCTTTTATAGACTAAGAAAATCATACAGATTCAACCATAATAAAAGTAATCATTAGTTGCAGTCTTATATCAAATGCATCTCAAGTATTTACTGAATTTGTTATCGTTCTCTTGAGGCCCGACTTCTTTGATTCTTAAAGATGAGATATGTTGTATACGGGTAAATCTATTTGTAGTCTAACATTATTATGTTTTATACCGTTTATACTGCTAGTCACATATCAATGTATTGTAAGATTTTTAACTATAGAGTTGTATACATGTTTTAATCTAATATATTTCAAGTAAATAGCCTATTTCTTTATAAATTTCTCCTTTTGAACACTTGCTGTACTTTGTTGAATACTTTCTATATAATGTTTGACTTAATGTTGAAGAGTCTGTCATTAAAAAGTAGGCTGATGTTTTAGATTAGAGGCTGACGTAAATCCAGATGTGCATTTCCTTCCATTTCCTGAGGGTCTGTTTATCAGCCTTTTCCTGTTATTTCTTTCTAGTGAACTCAGACTTAAAAGGATTACATCACTGTTAGGTTAAGAGATAGAGTACCATCCTGCCTGTAAAAAATAACTGCAAAAATGTGGCAAAAAGGCAAATATGTTTGACTTCTTTGACAACTACACTCAGCGTGCCCTCATCAGAATTAAAATCAGCTTTAATGGCCAATTTGACACACACACACACACCTGTAACCCTCCATCTTTTAAATGAAGTACTCTTTAAATTGGTTGAAAAACGAATAATTCACATAATGTCTGAATGTGAGATCAGCCCTGTTACTGCCACTGTGTCACTTCACCACATACTGTCACAAATTAGTACAGGTGAGTATATCTGCTAAAGTTTACATTACTGTCATGGCTACTGTTAAATGCATTTAGTATTAGATTAGGTCGGATTTAAAATTAGACTTGGATTATGGTATACAGGATTACTTAATCCGTGACGCAGCAGAATAACAAGATTGTGCAATCTGTGTCGCAGGCAGTCTCATGAGGAAACAAACACTGGCAAGGTAAGCAAAAGTCACTGTAGTGTTAAGGAAATAGAATTAGGTATGTAGACACGTTTATAGTCTGGACTGATGCACAAACGTTAGAAACGGCTCCTTAAAATAAACTCGTAACGTTAGTCAGTCGGATGGAATTCGGATGACGTTAGCTACATGTTACGTTAGCTTGTTTGTAGCAAGAAGTGCTATATGCGTTTGGAGACCTTAAAACCTTTAAATAACGTTAACTTAAACTCCTTCACGCAGTGGCAGTTGATATTATTATTGACGTAACGTTAGATAATGACAATGGGGGCTAACATAGTCAGCTAATGTTAAAGCTAAATTATTTTTGCTAACGTGATCGTGGTAAATTACATAATTGGGCCAGTCTACCGTTTCGTTAAATTGCATATCTGTAGAGCTTTATAAAGTAACGTTACACCCTAAATAGACATGTTCTTTCACTTTTTTTAAATAGGTCGCTGCATAATTTAGCTGCTTTTAGTGACAGCCCCTGCGTAGCTAGCTAGCTAACTTGCTGGTACTTGTGTTTTTGTTTTACCTGTTGCAAGGAGGGTTCAGGGTTATAAAACACGCACCAATGTCTTCAAGTCTGATCGACACTTGAGAAAATGTATTAACCAGAATAATTGGAGCTCACACGCGATGTTGCCTCTCTTGCAGCATGTTGCGTTTGCCTGTTGTGAGCAGGAGTCTCTTTCCAGCAGCAATTACCAAAGGCTGTGCGGCTGCAACTAACAATGGTAACAATATGCCACTTCATCAACTGATTAATTGACCATTCCTTGGTTACGTACAATGAGTGTCTTGTATTTATGCAGAACACCCTTGTTGTTTGTTGTGTGCGAGCACCAGAACCCTTGTCACTTTGTTCCACTGATGGATTATAGGCAGGATTACAGATTTGCCAGATACCACATCTGGTGCCAGGCGGTTGCTGGCTCAATTTAGCCAATAGTAGTCAGTGGTAATTATTTATTATTACTTTGGAATACCAGGAATCCATTGTAATATGATGGGCTATAGATGATGATAAACAATGTTACTGTTTTCTCCATTAAAAGTAACAGTACTTGGATGAAAGGAAAAGGGAAAGTGTGAATAAACATGTTTTTGTCTGCTTGAAGCTCGGACCACAGCAACAGCAGCTGCCAGTAACCTCCTGGAAGTGTTTGTGGATGGGAACCCTATCATGGTGGAGCCAGGAACCACTGTTTTGCAGGTAACATGCTAAATTCATGCATGCAGTCATAAAAGATAGAAAGTTAATTTCCTGACATATTAAGTCAAAATATCAGATTTAACACTGTGACTCAATTTTGTCACAGGCATGTGAGAAGGTAGGAATGCAGATTCCTCGATTCTGCTACCATGAGCGCCTGTCAGTTGCTGGAAACTGTCGCATGTGTCTTGTGGAGATAGAGAAAGTTCCTAAGGTATATTTTAAGCTGTATATGTGTGTGTGTGTACAGTGTGTGTTTTGTTTCTATATTGTTAGCCAAGCTGGTATTTCAGTATTTATTTGCCTAGTATGACAAAGCCAGGACTATGCCTATTTAAAATAATCGGTAATCATTTTTCATTCATCTTGTAGCCAGTGGCAGCTTGTGCTATGCCAGTCATGAAGGGCTGGAATATTTTAACCAATTCTGACAAAACAAGAAAGGCCAGGTAGGATCAAACTCACAAGTAAGACATTGTATTATCTCCTGTTCTCTAATATTACATTTACATTGCATTTGTTTTGTAGAGTTCGTATTGCTTTGTAATCATACCCAACTGTCTGTGGGCCAAAAACATTTCCAAACATTTCCAAAATCTCCTTTGATTTTACACAGAGAGGGTGTGATGGAGTTCCTCCTGGCTAACCACCCATTAGATTGTCCAATTTGTGATCAGGGGGGAGAATGTGACCTACAGGTAAATATAATCACCACCATTATAGATGTGTTCTTCATAGACTTGAGTGTGTGAATGTTTTATTATTTAACATAAGATTGACTAATACAAGTGAATATCATTATCTTTGAAGGACCAGTCAATGCAGTTTGGCAGTGATAGGAGCCGCTTTACAGAGAGCAAAAGAGCTGTGGAGGACAAAAACATTGGCCCTCTCATCAAAACCATAATGACTCGCTGCATCCAGTGCACTCGCTGTGTGCGGTGAGTCACACACATCAATGTGTAGAGTAAGTAGAGTTGTTGTATACATTTAGATTATGACATTTATTTTTTTTTTTGCTCCTACAGCTTTGCCAGTGAGATTGCAGGTGTAGAGGACCTGGGTACCACTGGCAGAGGCAATGACCTGCAGATTGGGACCTATGTGGAGAAGATGTTCATGTCGGAATTATCTGGGAATATTATTGATATATGCCCAGTGGGGGCCCTGACCTCTAAACCATATGCATTCACTGCTCGCCCTTGGGAGACCAGGTTTTTTGATTGTGCTCTCCATTTTAATTAACTTTTTGTGCTCAAAGGTTAGTTTTTACAATCATGTATTGTTGTTTGGTTGTATTCAGGAAGACTGAATCCATTGATGTTCTGGATGCTGTGGGTAGTAACATTGTGGTGACCACTCGTGGGGGTGAGGTGATGAGAATCTTGCCTCGTCTTAATGAGGATGTAAACGAGGAGTGGATCTCCGACAAAACCAGGTTCCTTTCTTATCACACAAAGTTTACTTCACAGACAGATTTTTTTTATGATGTTCGCATCATTGACTACGTTTACATGGACATAATATTCCGTTTTTTTCCTTATTCCAAAAAAGACAATATTCCGCCTAAGCTGTTTACATGGCTAATGAAAGTGAATATTCCACTAATATTCCTGTTTACATGAAACGTTAGCCGTGCAAAATACGATTTTTTCAAAGTTTACCAGCGGTGGTAGACATGTTGGACCGTGCGAACACAGGGTCCCTCTTTCATTCCTTCAAACAGCTTCTTGAAAAGGTTGGCGTAGCGATGTGTGCGCATATCCAAAAACCTGTTGATATCCAAGTATTTGATAATGTTTAAAAGTAGCAGTGTTTCTCCTTCTTATTGGGTCTGCAGCCTTGCAAACTGTTGGCTGGTTGGTTTGTGTACAGCAACCATAGCAACGCACAGAGCTTACCATAAGCCGTAAACAGGCAAGAGGCCGTAAACTGAGTTAAAAACCCAGATTGAGACGCATATTCCAAATGTGCTGTATACGTGTCCAAAGAATGCCTCTAAAACCCGAATACTACCGCAATATCCCACGTCTTAATCGGAAAAAGGCCTTATTCGGAATATCCAATTGGAATATGCTGTTTACATGACCTGTATCAAATTCGGAATATTGTCATATTTGGAATATTAGTGTGCATGTAAATGTACTCAATCCTGAACCCTTCCTTGAATCCATCCTGACAGGTTTGCGTATGATGGACTCAAAAGGCAGAGGCTTACTCAGCCAATGGTGAAAAACGAGTCTGGGCAGTTGGTTCCCACAACCTGGGAAGACGTGCTGTCTCGAGTTGCTGGAGCTGTATGTAATTTTTGATGAAATGACCTTCAGTAACAGTGTATGATAATTTGCAACTTATTGTTTCAACTTAGGCTGTCCTAAGTTACATCTGTTTTATCTGCCAGTTGCAAGGAGTTCAAGGAAATGATGTTGCTGCTATTGTTGGAGGCTTGGTGGATGCAGAGGCTCTCATTTCCCTGAAAGATTTGCTGAACCGTTTGAATAGTGAAAACCTGTGCACTGAGGAGATGTTCCCAACTTTTGGAGCTGGGTAAGGCCAAAGAAAGACTGAAAATGAAGATGGGACAAAGCCAGTTGGACTTCCCCTGATGTTAAGTTCTGTTTTTACCTTTCCTTCTTTAGATGTGACCTGCGTTCGAATTATCTTCTAAACACTGGGATTGCTGGCATTGAAGAAGCTGACCTGCTGCTTCTGGTTGGCACGAACCCACGCTATGAGGCTCCTCTGTTCAATGCACGAATCAGAAAAAGGCAGGTTAAAGGCTGTAAATACAATAATCTCTGGTTGTTGAACAATGTCAGACTAGTAAATCAGAGTAATGTTAAACAAAAATGCATGTTCTTTAATATGATCTTGGTATCTCTGATTCAGCTGGCTTCATAATGAGTTGCAAGTGGCTCTTTTGGGAAAGGAAGTGGACCTAAGTTACACATACGACCATCTCGGGGAGTCTGCCAAGGTTCTTCAAGAAATTGCATCAGGAACTCACCCGTTCTCCAAGGTAAAGTCAGTAAAGTTATCATACATACATACATACATACAATACATGTTATCAGTCAACTTGAATAGCCACGTTTTAAAAGGTTTTTACGCTCGCTTGAGATGGTTTTTGCCTTTGTTGAAAAATAATTGATTTGCTAAATGGGATACGGAAACATCTTTACCAAATAGGTTCTGACATAGCAAACATTCAACTCGCATGACTGATCAGCTGTTTCTGCTGTCTGCGTCTTCCCGGATATTGCCATAATCGTCGCCATATGGCTCTTGCTGCGTGCATTAGAATAATTACATTATTTGTCTTGGTCTCCAGACAGCATGGCCTACACTTGCTAACATGAAAGAACAATTAAAACTTGCCCAATTGAAACAAATTCCTGAAGACCTCCATTTTTTTCTCTCGTAGATGGGTTAGATGGCCAGGGCGACTTGTTCTGTTTCCGGTTTGCAAATTCTACTTCTTCTACTCTGTTTACTGGCTATGCGTAAAGAGTTGCCTATACTGCCAACCTTTGACAACACCAAACCTTTTCATGGAAACGCCCTAATTCGCATTTTTTTGTGACATTTCAAAGATTTGCTTAAGATTTGCTTGACAAAAAAATTGGAACCATGACTAATGTCTCTTCTGTATTTTGTGTCTTATCTCTTGCAGATCTTGGCTAAAGCAAAGCATCCTGTTGTTGTGGTTGGAAGCAGTTGCCTGCAGAGAGAGGATGGGGCCGCAATAATGGCCGCTGTGTCAACCATTGCTCATAACGTTCGCATCAGAAGCGGCACAGAGGAAACCTGGAAGGTTCTCAATGTGCTTCACAGGTCATTGTCTTGGAAAATTAGAGGGAAGCAGGGAAACTTTCGGTAACAGAGAAGTGTTCCAGGGAGATGATTACTGTAATATGTGTGCTGTTTTCAGGGTTGCCAGTCAAGTGGCTGCACTTGATCTTGGGTACAAGCCAGGAGTGGAAGCGATCAGAAAGAATCCACCCAAAGTTCTTTTCTTACTAGGAGCTGATGCTGGCTGCATTACTCGCCAAGACCTCCCAAAGGATAGCTTCATAATTTATCAAGGTCAGCTGTTTTACTGCACAGCAGGAGAAGCTTTTTCATTTACATTAATTTATGTATGGCCTCTGAGAGAGGCTTGTAGAATCTACGTCAAGAAGCATCAAACGTTTTCTTGCCTAATTTAAGTGCTCTGTGCCAAAACTGCCCAGGTCACCATGGCGATGTCGGTGCACCAATGGCTGATATCTTACTTCCTGGAGCTGCATATACTGAGAAATGTAGCACCTATGTGAACACTGAGGGCCGTGCTCAGCAGACCAAAGTGGCTGTGAGTGCCCCAGGCATGGCTAGGGAGGACTGGAAGATCATCAGAGCCATATCTGAGGTGAACTACAATAAAAGATAATCGTGTTATATTAAATAATAAGAAAATAAGACTAAATGCTGTGTATTTTTCTGTCCATTTTTAAGCTTGCTGGAGTGACTCTGCCATATGACACCCTTGATGAAGTGCGTGATAGACTGGCAGAAGTTTCCCCAAATCTGCTGCGATATGACGACGTTGAGGAGGCAAACTACTTTAAGCAGGCTAACGAACTGTCTAAGGTCAGCCGTTATCTTCCTCCAGCATGTGTTTAGTTGATTACAGAGGAGGCACTAATAAAGCCTTATGTAAATGTTAGCTTATTCAGTTGGTCTATCTTAGTTTGCTGTTTGCTTCACGCTGTTCTCCATGATGATGGTGATATCTGGCTTTTCTCTTTCAGGCAGTGAACCAGGCTATCCTTACTGGATCTTTAGTCCCTCCACAGCTTACTGTGAAGGACTTCTATATGACAGGTGGGTCACTAGTACTCTGGTACTCCTCCCAATAAACCTGGGGGGGTATTGCACAAAAGTAGAATTTATAAATCCAGGATAACCGATAAAGCGAGGCTTGACCTAGTCTAATCTGTGCATCCTGGCTTGGTGAGTTTCACGAAGGCCAAGCCAGGCTGAAGAGGAGGGACTAGTTTGAGCCAGGATCAAGTAATTCGGATCACGGCTTTCTTTAACAGACCGCAAGATCGATCGCAGATTTACTGATGCTAAATTGGAGAATACACATTGTGTATTCTTTACACAGAGTGAGCAGCAGCTTCATATGGAATTATGACAACGTGAAACACATTTGTAAAAAGAAAACACGGCCTCTGTAATGAAACAGCGAGAGAAAGCAAGGAAAAGAAAAGACAATGAAGAAATTAGACTCTGAAATCTAGAAAAGATAATAAGTGATCAATTTAATGCACATTGTAAACATGACTGTAACAGTGTATTCATCAGTTATTTTCCCCCCAGCAAAATACAAGCCATTGAGGTGTCCTCTCCCTGTTGTTTCATGAATGTACAGGATGTACAGTAGCCTCAACTATATAGTTACTAGTCCAGTGAACTAAGACTATAATTAGAGAGGATTGTACAATTATAAAAACCTATAATAATTGTTCAATCCTCCCAAATTATAGTCCCAGTTCACTGGAGAGAACACACATTGTGTGCAAAGAATGCCAAATACAGTGCACATGGAAGAGGGGCATACATGGTCCTTTGTTAAAGAATACTAAATGAAATAAATCAACTAAAAATAATTAAAAGGTGTATTGGTCTCTGACCAGTCTGCCATTGTTAGAACCACTAACACCTGTATAGCACTTTATATATTGTCATTCATCACTGACTTAATTTAAAACACATTTGCAACTTTATCAGACTTTTCTAATTATCTCAACAACTGCCGTAATATTTTCACCAAACTTCTAACAAGCAGTTTTCATACAGCAATAACAGTAACCGTAACGTTGACACTCTTGTACCAAAAATAATAGTAAAAGCAAATTACAGAAAACACAAAGGACCAAAAAAATAGTTAAGTAAAATAATGTGCTCATAAAAGACTGTTCTGTAGAAAAAACAAATGCCCACATTATTCTTTAAATTACATTTAGTGATAAAGCCTTTCTGTAATGATTTTTGATTGAATTATTGTCATGTCATAGTAAAGAAAAGAAATTCCAATATATACCTAAACTTAACAAAAGGCATAACATTTTGTAGCCGCTGGTAGCTACTTTTTCTCAGCATATTACATTTTATTTGCCATTGCTTTTAAAACTGCTCCTGACAACCTGCTTTACATACAGTTATTTTTTTCCTGCAACAACATTTTAATCACAATATATTTTTACAGGCAAATATGACTTATTTAATTTGTAGCAGTACTTCTATGAATTTGACATGGACAAAATGCTTCTTAGTTAAAAATCTGGTAGTCAAATTTAACTGCAAAACAAAAATTAAGTAGGACACCAAGTATTCGTGTTATCTGTATGTTGGTGTTTCCCACCTACATGGCATTGCACAAAAGGACTTCAAATAATGCTGTTCCGTCACCATACTTTAGCACCATTCACTTACAACACAGGGTTTTAAATGCAATATCGTCATGCAACTTGAGCATTTGAACATAGCATTGAAAACACCTACAGTATTCATTTTCTAGACCCATTATAATGACGATTTTTTCAAGTTCACAGTAATTTAGGTGTGCAGATTTTAAAGTTGCTCTCAATCTTTACCCACAGACCCGATAAGCAGAGCCTCCCAGACTATGGCAAAGTGTGTGAAAGCTGTCACAGAGGGAGCACAAGCTGTGGATGAGCCAGCCATATGCTGAAGCACAATGGATAGCCACCCAATCCTTGGTTAAAAAAGAATTATACGCACAACTGCGCTTTTTGCACATTTCTAGAAATGTATTTATTTACACTGTTTTATTGTAGTAGATGACTGATCATCTGTACGTTATGGAACTAACAAACATTACTAATCTGCAAAAATGTGTATATACTTGCAGAGTGTATGTAAGCTTAGGGTTTACCAAATCTCCAAATATGCACATTCCCTGACAGTTTATGTTTTCACCTGTTAGGACATTAACATTTTAGTTGTGTCTAAGGTTTAAAATCCTTATACTTCTAATATCTTGTCTTCTTGTAAAATTACCAAAATTATATTTTCTTTTTAAGGTATATAGAGTATATATTATTACTTAATATATTATTAAGTGTGGCTATTTATGTGACATTTAATGAACCAGTTTTCTGTAAATGCACCTATTTAAGTTTGTGCTCCTATTAAAAAAATGTTAAAAATATAAATATGTACAAGTGATGGTACTAGCCTGTTTTGATGCGCCACAAGTCAACTTTTCCAGTCTCGAGCTCCTGTACCTGTCTTGTACGTGGTCCATCATCAGTGAACAGTGGCAGCAGGGCTGGTAACTCATTTATACGGAGGACGGTAGCGGGGGTCCAGGTGGAATTTACACTGTAACGTTTTGCAGGACCCATCAGTCAATATTCTTTAACCCAGTTGTTTCAAATTCGAAAAATGTAAACGGCAATGTCATTCACACAAACTGCATTTTTTGTTCTAAAGAGATTAACATGACACTTCCACACTGTAGGGGCTTTTAACAAAGTTAAATTTCCAATATGGTAGGAGAGGTTGTTGTTGTTGAGCGGATTGTTGTCATGTCCTCGCAGTGCCTGTAGTGGTGCTGTGAGGAGTCTGCTGTGGATCCAACAAAAATCCTCAGCAGCCTGCCTACTGCTTAATTTGCTCTGGATAGCTTATATTTAAATGCATCCTTATTTCAAGATATACCGAGCTCGATGAAGATCACTGTTATTATCCTGTCTCGAATATCGATGCACAAATAGCCTAGCTGATTCTAATAGACATTTCGGCCGTCTATCTGGAGCGAATACCTCACACAGCCCATACCAATTCAAGGTAAGTGAAGTCGTATGCAGCCTCGGTCTCGATTTTTGAGTGTATCGTTTTGCACAGGCTTCAAGCGGCCGGGCGTCCAACTAGAGTCCGCTGTGCTATCGAAGCTAATAGGCCTCTTATTAATGACTCATTTATTTTATGACCTGTGATCTTACTAAATAACTCCGCGCCTGAAGTAGATATGACGAGTTATGCAATGTTGACAATCTCAAGTCCTGTAACCTGCTAATGCGACACTGTAACGAATAATTCATATCGATTATTACAGAGGCCTTCGGGACAGGCCTTAAGCCTCGAATGCAGACCCTTTGTTTCAGAGTATTTCGCCATAAATGTCAGATTTTTATAAACCCAGAAATCCCACGATTGGGGTCAATTATTGCTTGTAATTCATGATAATGTTTGCATTTTTCTTAATGTAACTAAACTGAAAATAGACCTTTTATAGTGTTGCCATTCGTTTCCGTTTCCTGGTTAGCTACCGCCTACTAATCTGTGTTTTTAGCTTTGATAGCTTGTCAGCTAACTAGCAAATTTGACATTTCGTGTCTGGTCTGTTAATAAAAATTTATTTCGGCCTGAAAATGGATAAAGCTCGGTTTTATGGATTAGGACACGGGAGTATGTTACACGTATACGTTTGCAAGTTCATACTGTAAAGTTTCACATCTGTCCATCGGCTCCAAGCTAATGTTGGTAAGCTAACGTTAGTCACCGTTTGCTGCCTGTCCGGTTCTCCATATCTAAAGTTGTTAACGTGAACCCAGGCTGATACAAATGACACTTTAGCCAACACGTACCTCAGCTGCCAGATCTGTGGAAGCCCATTTCCGCCAATGTGATAAAAAAAAAATAAAAAATAGATCCTGTAAATCATTGACGTTTTAATGAGTTAGTTACCTTCCGTGGAGTTTTTTTCTCAAATTAATGAATTAACTGTATTATCTAAAAAATAATAATTAACTTATAATAATAAGTTAGTTTATTTTGGGAAAGTTTGTCATTGAGATACTAGCTAAGTCATTATTTTCAGATTTGAACTCAACATTTTTAGAAAGTTTCAACTATTGGAGTTTTCACACCTGCCTTGTTTAGTTCTGTTGAATCGAACCCTGGAGCGGCAGGTGTGAACGGTGTTCTTTTTTTCTTCTTCTTTGAAGCACAAAGTAGAAGACATTAGTCTTAATTGCCTTCTCATTTTTGAAAACGCACAATTCAAGTTAAAAGTAGCAGCTAAATTCCTTCTCAAGCTTGGCAGCTAATTCTACAATTATCACAACGTATTGTGATATACTCGCAGCGTCCTGTTTGTATGCTTGTTTATTTATGAAGCGTTACATTTTAAAATGTAATGATGCCTTCAAACTAGCAAGTGACAGTTTTTTAGATTTTGCACTGTAATGCAGAGTCAGACCGCTGTCATGCAATGTACTGTTTTACCACCATCATATTATCTTTTAAGTGCTAGCTTGAGGGATAATTGAATGGACTTTCTGAGAATTACCTATTCTCTGTTTACCACCCATTTATCAATGAGATATTTTGACATTGAAAATTAGGCGTGAAAGCTACTAGTATTAAGTAGCAAAGTTTGTCTAGACTAAAATGTTCTCAAATAAGTAATAAAATGCCAGTGCAATATTTATTATTCACAATATACAGTCTAACAGTAGTTTAACGATAAGCAATTATGAAATCGGTCTCTTGAAATGTCATTTTTAACATGACCTCAACAATGCAACAAATTATATTGCATAATTATTTGGATATTTATTCTCATTAAATACCTACATTAGCTTAGAGCTGGGTAAACGGTCACCTGTTGTAGAAGTGACTATTTCCATGCCTCTCAAGTACTGTATACCTCCACAGTATAAAGTGTTTGTGATGTAATTCTTGGTTTCCCCTGACTTTATCCCATCAGCTGATGTTGTCAAGAACAAGAGTCACGTGATGTATGAAGGCAAACACATACACTTCTCAGAGGTCGACAATAAGCCGTTGTGCTCGTACAGCCCAAAGCTCTGCAAACAGCGCAGACTAAATGGCTATGCTTTCTGTATCCGGCACGTTCTGGAGGATAAGACAGCCCCCTTCAAGCAATGTGAATATGTGGCCAAGTACAACAGCCAGCGATGTACCAACCCCATCCCCAAGTCGGAGGACCGCAGGTGTGTATTGTTTGTGTGCATATGTTTAGCATATTCCACTATGCTGTGCAGAAAACATTATTCTGTTCACAGTATGCTGAGGATGTGTTCTTGTTTTACAGATACTGTAACAGCCACCTGCAGGTTCTGGGCTTTATCCCCAAGAAGGAACGGAAAAAGAAACATGACGCTTTGGAGGAAATGCGCTCACGGGCTCACCTGGAGTCAGTGGCTCTCAACATAACTGTGCCCTCTCTAGCTCTGAAAGCTCCCAATGGTCTAGATGAACTTCCGCCATCTCCTCCCTGTACACGCTTGTTACCCCTCCCTGATGGGGAACTCCTGGACCCTTTTGCCTTTTATGAGGATGACACAGATGGGGAGGAGGTGGGTACTCCTTGGAAGGGCAGCGCCATCAAGAAGAAACTACAGAGTCGGCTGGTGCTCAACCAGAAACTTTGCCATGACACAGACCTCTTCCAGCCACCTCCTGAGCACTTTAGTCCCTCCCCTGCCCCCCGTGTCCTCCCCTCCTCGCCGCTCAACACTCATCTCCCACGGCAGCAGTCAGGTCTTCTCCAGCCACCCCAGCACTCCAGCGTGACTTCCTTCATCTTTCCAGGACAGCAGCAGGGTTTATTATGCAATCCACCACCACCTCAGACGGTCAACTTTCTGCCTCCAGGGATGCCCGCTAATGCAGCACCCAGTCCAGTGCAACCTTCTGGGCCATCACTCAGCAGGAAAATGCCTTTCACTGCTACTCACTTGCCGGTCAGTTGCAAGGACAGTGGCAGTAACAATCAGCGGCACATGGTTGTCATGCGTCCCGCTGCCTTCTCACCTTCTGCCAGCTGCATGGCCAGGTTGCAACATCTGGTGCAGCTCTGTGCCAAGACACACGAGGAGCATGAAGACCTCTTTCCTCATCTAGGTGCTTAATTTAAATCCATTTACCACTCACTTTTTTACTTACTTATAAATTGAATGTGCAGTTTTTAGGGACTGTCTAAGATAGTTCAGATATAGTGTGGCAATTGAGATTTGAGCCTGCTGACATAGTTGAGCTGCTCTAACAAGTTCTCTTCCAGGACTGGACTGGTCAGAAGACAGTGCTGATGATGATGATGAAGAAGAGGCAGAGACATTTGATCCTTTCCAGAGCTCTTGGAGACCACAGAATGGGTCGGTATCTCAATACTTAAGCCCACAGTATAAACTTTGACCTGAGGCGTCTCGTCATGACTGCTGTCAATTGTTTTCTAAATAGGTTGGAAGATGAGAGCGGTTCCTCGCGGAGAACGCGTCTACTTAGGCTTTGCTCCTATCTCCAGGAGAAATACAAGCACATGTGCAGACAGGAGAGGGCGAGTATCCGCCAAAAGAGATACCGCTATGCCTTCCGCAAAGCCTTGCTGCACGCCGCCAGTAACAACCCCAACTGTGCTGGGCAGCTGATCCAGGAGTTACGTGGTGCCTCTCGAAGCTCTTCAAGGTATTCTCACATATGCAACATAGTCACAGTAAGATCAACTCCCATGTGTTAGGAGGTGCCAGCATGGTTAAACCAGTCACAAACCTTCCATCACCCACCTGTGTTTTATATCAGCGCAACTAGCAAAGTGTGCTTTTATGACTGACTTGTTGATCTTCATCTCCTGATTTGAAACGTACAAAACATATAACGCACGTGGAGTGTCGTCAGTGTTATTGCTGTTCGCTCAGTCCTGGGTCTGTATGTCTCTACAGTGTGGCTCCAGCAAGGCAGCAGAACACAGATACGGGGACCTGCAGTGGCAGCACAAAGGGCCAGGCCTGCAACAACAGGGCTCTGCCCTTCACTCGACAATGCTTTCAGCGTATCCTTTCCACTACATCGCTGATTGTACAGCTGGTCACTACAAGTGCAGAAGAATGGCTTCAGTTTTCTAATTTGAAAATACGGGTTTTTCAGTTTCAGTTGTACGTGTTTTAAATAATGTCACATCGCATAGTGTGAAGTACAATATTCCTTTTGTGTTGGAGTACCACCACAGAGTATCACGTGCTCTGTCTAGTGTATTGTTATTTCCTTTATTGTACTCTGCAGACATCCTGTTGAATCGTTCCCAGCAGCTCTTTGCTAGTTGCACAGCCAGATTTGCAGATGGTCAGCAGTGCTCCATCCCTGTGTTTGATATCACGCACCAGACTCCACTCTGTGAAGAGCATGCCAAAAAAATGGTGAGTTCCATATTCAAAGGGCATTTTTGACATTTTGGAAATACCCTCTCTTTTGCCGAGTTAGACAAGAAGATTGATAACACTTATAGACATGAGAATGGTATCAATGTGATGATGACTCGATGCTCTACCACACATAACTCACAGGATAACTTTCTGCGAGGGGATGGTAAACGACGAGTGCAGCACCAGCAACAGCGAAAGCCACGTAAAAAGACCAAACCCCCGGCTCTCACCAAAAAACACAAGAAGAAGAGGAGGAGAGGGCCGCGGAGGCCTCAGAAACCCATCCCTCCAGCGTTGCCGCAGGGGAACCTGGGAATGCCTTCTACAAGCTTAGCAATGCCCTCACAGGCCAGCATCAGGTCTGCTACACTCGTGTCTCTACACTGTCGACTTAAAAATGTAGTGTGCAGAGAACCAGTGTCAGGGAGAATACCCTCATTCACAGGCTCTCACGTCACACACGTTTGAACGGCTCCTTCTCTACAGTAGCATTTTGTATTTCTTAACTAAGCCGTTTTTAATCTCATGTTTGTGGCAGGAGCCCTTCAACTCCAGACCTGAGTACAGAGGAGCTTCCTGACGATATCACCAATGAAATGGCAGACATTCCAAATGATCTCGAGCTAAACCAGGAGGATTTCTCCGACGTGCTACCCAGACTACCTGATGACCTGCAGGACTTCGACTTGTTTGAAGGTTGTCGTACAGCTCATTCTTTCCTGTGTATTCTAACAAAGTCCTCCCTGTATGTGATTTTTGTAATGATAAATGTTGTGTCTGTGTGTAGGTAAAAATGGGGAATTACTGCCCACCACAGAGGAGGCTGAGGAGCTGGTGCGAGCACTGCAGGCTATGGGGTCTTACCCAGATTCTTTGGTGTGCCTGACCTCCATGGGAGACCTGGCCCCATCTGAAGGAGTGGACCACCGAGCCATGACTGTGTTCCCTGGGCCAGTCCAGCCGGGGGGCATGGGGGACCTGCTCAACAGCCGCATCCCTACAGAGAACTTCACTAGCCTCGAGCTGGAGGACAACCTACTGCAGTCCACTGGGGGTCACTTCCCCCCCTCACCGCCATCTCAGCCCGCTAACCAGCCCCAGACGTCATGCTCCAACCTGACCTCCTCTTCTTCTACAGTGGCCCACTCCACCACCTCCCTGCTCACTCAGACCTCCATAACAGAGCGAACGTTTTCCCGGGCGCACGCGTCCCACGTCCTGGCCAAGTCGAACGCGCCCACATCATCACCCCAAGGCAGCCACTACAGCAGTGAGCACGTGCCATCCCCATACAGTGACCACATATCTTCTCCCCATGCCAGCTCCTTCCAGACAGACACCCCTCTACTGCTGGAAGTCCCTCTCAGTGGGGCACCAGGACCCCCGCGCTCATCATGGAACAATCTCCCTCTCCCCCTCACAGACCCCACGCAGTTTGGCAATCTCATAGGATCAGAAAGTCATCTCATATCCACCTCCCTGTCCACGCCCCCGGCCACCACCCACTCTGTGACGCTGCAGCCCATGGCTGCGCTCTCAGCGATGCCCCAGAGCGGCATGACAGGTTTGACGACATCCCCTTCCCCCTCATCCTCCCTCCCATCCTCTTCACACGATCTTTTGACCTCCACACAGCCCAAGCAACAGCTCCCACAGTTCAGCGCGGCCTTTGGCCATCAATTGGCCTCCCACAGTGGCATCCCGAAAGACGTGCAGCCCAGCCACAGCTCCACAGCGCCCCCCGCTGGCTTTTCCATAGTTAGTGCCACTGCTGCAAGTGCCAACAGCGCCACACCACCGTTCACGCAAAGTAAATGAGAGCAGTCGGCCTGCAGCGGCTACACAATGGTCTGTGGACTCACAGTCACTTACAATTCAGTCGACTGGCTCCTGATTGACCATCCCTCTTCATCTGCTACATGTGTGCAATGTGGTAATAGTGCACTATTTGATAATGAATTTGCACAACCTCAGATTTTCCTCAATATTTTCTATTTCCGTTCTTTTATTCTGTAGCCAGGGGGTCTCTGGGATTTTAAGTCAGTGTGAGTCCACTTGTTTGATGCCTTGTGGTTTCGGCAGCAGGGAGTAACTGTCAGATTTTGGGATGAAATAAACGGGTGAAAATTTGGGGGAAGGACCTTAGCAGAGATTATCTGTCACAGTGCTCAGAATTCGTTGACGTAGAAGCCTCAATCAGTGGTCGGTTTGTTTGCTTTGCCAGTTAAAGTTTCAAGTTAATTTTACTTAAAATCCTGTCTTTAAATGATCAACTGTACCCTGCCTTGCTACGATAGCCCTTGCATTTCTAATTTCCCACCTGTTTTATACACTGCTTCTGTCACCCTCTGAAAAACAAAGAGTACAGGTTGTGATATTTGTGACCCATTATGTTTCAAGCTATTTAACTGTTATCATGATATAGAATCTTACAGAGTCAGATTTCACAGTCATATCTATTTACCAAAATACTTTTAAACAGCTGTTTTTATATTGTGTATACTGTATATGTGCTCATTTATTGGTTTGCTCAGATGTCAAAATCTCTGACCTCACCGTTGGTTGTGGGACTCTGAGTGGCCTAGTAGACACTTGAAGGTAAATATAGTTTCTTAAAGCAATAAATACATTAACATAACTCTAGCATTGTAAGGCATTTTATTGGTCTCATTACATGTAGCTTCACTTGCTGGATCAGGAATATATTTTGGCCTCTATAACTGTTGCAGACTTTATTTTACCTCAGTTTCACTCAGAACTAGAGCCTATAGTGACCAGTAATCAGGTCAGCCTAACTTCTCATACTGAGTGGATTTGTAAGGCTAATAAATGAGTTTCAGTGTTAATGGTAGGGGGGGGTGATGGTGTAATCCAGGGACTTTAAGTGTCTACTCTCAAAGGTGCTCTCTGGTCCACATATACAATGGTTACAAATTCAGTGTCAGGACTCTAAAGAAACCCACTATAAAACAACAAGGCCACAATACCCAGAGAGGGATTAGGTAGGTGATTTAAATGGTATCAATTGGTGTGTAAAGCAGTGTCTGATTTACTCTAAAACTCACTTATAAAATGATTTTAAGCTCAATGATGTGAACCTAGGGTCTGATTTTAATTTTAAATGATAACCACATGAGGGCTCCTCCCCTGTCTGTTACCGACTCATACAGCAGTACAACCATGGCTTTTGATAGATATATTAGACATTTGACAGATTGTCAGGCATTGTTGCGTATTAGAAATATAGAGTAGCAAGTCTATCTTGGGGTTTGTTGGTAAATTATTGAGTAGCAATGGATTGAAATTGTTATTTGCAATGTATTCAGTGGAAACTGTCTTGTAGAATGAGTCTCTTGTTTTTAATGGCTATCAAAAATGGTTGCAAGTGCAACGAAAAATGAATAAAAACATTGTTTAAAAAAAAATGTTTGCAAGTTGGAGGGAGCAATGTTTGTATGCTGTCATTTAATTTTCAAATGATATTCTGATGGGATAGTATTTTTGATAGCTATTAAACTCCAGGAAGAAGTTTTGAGATTTGCATGGGGAAGCAACCTTTTGTGTGAGAGCATTATATTTTTAGATTATGGTCACTGGCTTGATTCTTGGTGGTATGAAACATAGAAATATATGCATCGCCATTTTATTTTGTGGAGGAAAACAGATTGTTACAATATGTTGTTTTTCCAACAAATTTGCACAGGAGTGGATGAAGTCGGTGGTGTTTCACAAGTCCCGTGTCTCTTGCCTTTTTATTTTTTTGCTTGGACGCTTATTAAATGAACAGCTGCCTACATTACCAGCTCTGAGCCTGCACCAGACCACCCCCCTCCCCTCCACTTCCAGCTGTGAGAAGGCCCAGTTCTGTCTCCCTTCCAAAGAGAAAACACATAATGAAGTGTAAACCCGTAGCTCCACCAGAGACGACTGGGCTTCTCAGTGACTGCAGTATTGTAACTAAGTCATAAACACAGTGCCCATAAAAGTTAAAAAAAATTAAATAAATCAAGTTGGATGAAAATGTTTGCAAGGCATTACTGCTGTATCTACATAGCATGAGATTAGTCACTGCACCAGTTTACTCTCCCAAAAACCACGTAGAACAAAATTAACAGGACTTGTACCGTAGGCACATTTAACTGCTTGAATTCAGAGATGGCTGACAAATTCCTATACTCATTGAATGTACTGTATTACTGTTTTTAAGGATAGGATGAGCTAATCTAGTCACCTTTTGTTATTGGTCCTTGTTTAATTTGTCTAAGGTATTTTTTGTATACAAAGGTTTACATTTTTATGTATATTTTTCTTGTGTACAAATTATGTAATATGTGTAAAAACACTGTATGTAATATCTGTATATAGTGTGAGAAATTTGATCTTTTGTTTTTGGATGTATAAATAAAACTTGCTGTGAGGTATTTGCTGACAGTTTGTGGTGTTTTTTTTTTTTACTGGTCACTTACAAATAATTTTTCAATAAAGATGAGGTGAGGTATTGCATGCACACCACCACAATCTGCTGCAATATACTGTTGCATTTAACCAAGTATTTCCATGCAGATGATGGATTTTCACAAATTAAGATAAAAAACAGCAATTCATGTAATGAATCTCTTGATTTTTAATTAACTTGTGCATTTTTTTTAAATGATCAATTTATTATTTTTAACATACAACATAAAGAACAAATAAATACACTCAAACAAGAACCAACAAGAGCCAGTGCTGAGCTATCATTTTCTTGGTTGTGGTTGAGTTTTCTTCGGTCTCCCAAGCAGGTGTAATTTAGAGTTGGCATTAAGTAACAAAACAAATCGGGTCAGTAGGAATTCAACATCCTATCAAAAACTGTTCCAAAACTCTTGCACCTGTTCACACTCCCAGACCATGTGCAGGAAAGTTCCAGTTTGTTCAGGTTGACAGAACATGCAATAGGGAGTAGGAATGGCTTTAGAGATGTATCTCTTCTGAGGCGTCCAATATGTCCTATGACATATATTGAAGTGGATCTGCTGGTGATTTGGGTTCTCTGAACAGTGGGAAATGTTGTCCCAAACTGTCTCCCAATTAATTATGTTCCCCTCCGAGCTCAGCTCTCGCTCCCATTTCTTTACTATTGGGAGTTCTCCTACGGATACTTGCATCAGTTTAGCATAAATCTCGGACACTAATCCTCTCACCGGAGAATCAACAAGCCATTTAATGATTGGGTGCATCTCAAGACTGTTCCCCCATGGCACTCCATAACATTTTAGGACTGATCTTAAGCAAAGATAAAAGGAAGGAGGATGTCCTAGGGACCTCAAAGCAAGCTCTCAGGTCTTCAAAACTTAACATATCTTCATCATTGAATAGCTGGTCTAAAAGCATAAATACCTCGGTCACTCCACTGGTTACAAACAAAAGGTCTGTTACCAGACATTAATTATACATTGTGCCAAATTGGGGTGTTCAAATGCAACTTATTGTTTAACTTGTGCGTTTTAAAAACCTACCATTATCATGGGTTGCAGTGCACAGGTTTGTCTAACTTAAGACTGTAATACGGTACCACAACATGCAAGAAGGGTGATATTTTCGAGATACACTGTAGATTGGCGGATGCTGTTATAACTGTTCTGAATCACAAGAAATCTCCAAAAGCTATTGCAGGCAAGCAAATTTCAAATAAGGTCAGGTCAAACAATGGCAAAACTATTCATCATTCAAGTACTGGATTTTTATTTTTTCCTTAATCATTTGACAACTTTCAATAAATCCAACAACACTGTCCTGAATTAGCAAACATGTATCCCGGACAATTAAACTGTCTGCAAAGTCACAAAATTAAATGTACATTTCAAGTGATTGCTATCCAGTGTTTACTGAAACTTTAACACATCACAAAAACAAACTTTACTCCCTCTATTACATAATACTGCTCTTTTGGGTTATAAAAATAGTTTAATAGAATATATGCCTACTTGTGCTAAGAAATGACTCCTGGTGATCACACTGCTTTATTGCCATTCAACACACACAAAACTAATATTATTGTCACATAATATTGTAGCCTTTTAAAGTACCATTTCAAAAAAACTAAATAAATCTGCAAAGTGCAACACATAAAAAGATAAGTAGACCATGTAAGGTGCAAATTGTGTTGAATTTGTCTCTGTTTGGGATGAAGGCTTTACATGGCACATTTCACATGAAGTTTGAATGGAGAGTCATTTTTCACAGAAGAGTAGAACACACAAAGGAAAATGGAAATCATTGAGTGTGGTACCTTTACTTGATTTGGTTAACCGGTTTCATTTGAACAATGTATTTGATTAAACTGTGCATTCCACCAATTAGCAAGCAGAAAAAAAAAGAGAATGTCTTTGGAGAGAAATGTGGAGTACATTATATTCTGTTTAAATGATGACATAACAGTTAAAATAATAGTTCGATACAATAAGCTAATTTGCTTTTTAGCGTCTTTACAGTATCGAGCTAAATATGAAGCTACGGCTAGCAAAGCAACTAATTGACATTTCCTTGTTGCTAGGCAACCATCGGAGATACCAGGAAGTTATTGGCCCGAGGCAAGAAATACTACGGCACATAGCTAACCTCCTGCAAGATGCCCAACTGTCGTTTTACACTTCAGCTTTTGTACGAATTAAACCATCAAACAATGTCTTAATTGGTCAGTTTTAGAGGGGCTGGTAGGCAGAGCTTACCTCTGGACCATGGATAGCAGTTCCCGCCCAGTTTCCAGTCTTTGTGCTAAGCTAACAGACTTAGTCGCATATTTAACGGGAAAATATGAGAGAAGATCAATCTTCTAATCCCCCCCCACACACACACAAGAAAGCAAATAATCGTATTCCCCAATGCTGAGTTCTCACTTTAACTTACCCTGTTTACTGTGTACTGCCCGTGGCAAACAGAATATATCATCCAACTCCATAAAAATTATTTTTTAATTCCTTTCGTCTGTGAAGAAAAATTAGTAAATTTGTTCATGCATGCATCATACTGACAAGGAATGAAAGAAATACTTTTGATCTTTTATCATTTAAAAAGTATTGCTGCATATGCACTGTAATGCCAGAGGCGGGGGGAAGAAAGAAAAGAAATCACAACAAACGCATTGGATCTAACATTTTAAAGCGGATACTATTCATCCCATTCATCACAAACACTCTAAGGCTGATTCCACTCAGTTTAGGACTCAACATTCCTCCAGTCCTGCAGCAGTATACTACAACGCATACTGCTCAGGCCAACAAATAGGCGTTATACTCTTATGCCATCATGCACATTCCTTTTAAGCTACTCAGTAGTAGCAGCAGTGCCACTGGTTTCTGAACACCTCCTGGCTTTATGTTAATATAAAGAGCAGTGTCTTTACTATGTGAGAAGTCTTTGTCTATATGCATTTACTGTACAAAAAAAAAAAAAAAACTCTCACAAGTCCAAATGGAAAGATACAACCAGACAAATATTACACTGCATGACCAATTCCAGAGTCCAAGCTGTGAGACTTCAGGTGGACTTTATTTTGTCCCAGATAGCATACCTGAAAAATACTGTAAGTCTCATGCTACTGTTTTATGGCTACTTTGTTTATAGTCAAAAGGCATTTATACTTGAAGTGCAATTAAAGCTGTAGGTACGCTGAGGCGATAGATAGTACCACTGCAGCTCCTAGGAAGACTAACAGAGTCTGCTGATTTATAAACTAGATGATGGCACTGCCCTGTTAATGGAATGAATGGACGAAACCTCAGTTTATTTAACCAGTCAAAAACACACAGCAAAAAAATAAGGGTTTGAGGCAAAGTCCAACAAACTGTCAACTCGAGGCCTTGTGGAGCTGGCAGAGCATCCAGTGTGTTTAAAAACTGGTGGGGGCTTCATCGATCCAGCCTTTTGTTGTTTTTTACATTCTCCTACATTACCGCAGCCACAGCAATGAGTGTGAAACCAAAAGGTTAAAGAGAATAAAGAAATATAAAATAAATCAATAGTAAAACATGAGGGCAGCCATTTTCATTCACTGGATGAGTACTAAAGTTTTACAACTGGAGAAATCAAAGACCGATATACAAAAGAACAAGTAGAAAGGCAAGGCAATCTCATGTATGGCCATTTTAGTCTCTCAAAATATTCACCTCATAAACATTATCTACAGTTTGCATTTGGCCATTTGTACACAGTGGTTCCATTACAAACACTCCATTTTTTTTCATGAATCTGTAGAAATTAGCTTATTTACAAGTCCGTACAACCACCCTACAGAGCTCTTTCCATCTCCCAGAGGACCCAATCCACTTAAAGCAGGATACCTGAGTTTTCAATAGAATGCTTCAACCCACTCGTCACGCTTCACCGCACAGTTCACACGATCTCTCGCACAGCCACAGCCACACACACACACACACACACACACACACACACACACACACACACACACAATTAAGCAAGGTACTTTCTCCAAAAGGATGCGGAGTGTAAACCTTTGTGAAAAAGCCACAAACTCACCAAAACCAATAACTCAAGAGTCCTTGCAGAAAGATAGCTGACTCCACCATAAAAAAAATAAAAATAAAAAACAGTTGTGAAGGAGGTATTGAGAAGGGACATCTTACAGCAGGTGGCAGTCATGGTGGCTGGCCACTGACTGTCCTGAATAGGACCCTCTGGTGGTGTGCTAGCGAATAAACAGACATTACATGGGCCAGGATTTGCTTCAGGAAAATTAGTGATGGAGACTTTCCTGGGAGACTTCATCCTGGCTGTGGAGGTCAGAGGAAAAGATCTGACTGCTGCCACCAGGGTGGAAGATTAGAGCAGAGCTGGATGTAGCTCCTCTCAATGACTGGCAGCGGTTTGTGGCACAGAAAACCTGACGAACATCAGAAGAAAGGTTAATATTTACGGTCTAAACAGGCCTTGGGTTGAAACAACTATCACACTAGTGACTGTAATGTTCATTACACAACAGCACTGGACGGATGGAAAACGAATAGCCCCTTTACTATTCCTATATCTTATATTTCATTGTCGACCAAGGTGTTGGACAGATGGACCAGTCAACGGTCAGGCAGAGTGGCACCACAATATGTCCTTAATAAATCCATTAAATGGGCACATACATACATACATCACATTTAGGAAGTAAATATGCAATATTCTGGGAGTTTTACATTTAAATATAAGTATAAGAATATAATGAGAAGTGATAATATGAACCCTGATTACCTCTGAAGTCTCTGCACTAGTTCAGCTACCAGGGAGTCACAGATCCCTGGGTGGGTTTCTTCTGCCAGTAAAATGGCCTCCTGCAGCTCCTCTGCAGCCTCCGGCTTGCCATTACGCATCTCGCCCTTTTCTTTCAACTGCAAAAATGACATTTCCATTACATTTGAACTTTTTTAATATTTTATTTGTCGAGTAATCTCTGACATAAATATATCTGAACATACGGTAGATTTCAATCAGTGTGATCTGCATTGATTACAACAGTTTTACAATAGTTTTATTTTAAAGACATGTATTTGGTGATGATGATCGTTTTAACTTGGGGTAACCGGTTAGTGCCATTACCTCAGTAAACAATGGAGAAAAGATTGTTGATAAGCTTTGTGACAAAGGCCTCTTGGAACTCTCTGGACTCTCCTGCATCTGGAGAAAAAAAAAAGGATGATTTTAATGTTAAAAAGGGAAATCTGAGCCCTTTGACACAGGGAAGACATGGCTTTGCCAACAAGAGTTACTACTAATTTATTACTTTTTCCCTCTACAACGCCGTATGGTCCCACCTGTTTCCTTTCGAGCTCAGCAGGCTGTGCTGCCCCATTCTGAAACTTTTTGAGGTCCTTCTCCCTGATGGTGTTGAAGATCCAGTCATCATTGCCAGCGTCATCTCCTCCAGAAGCCTGGCCATTTGGCTCCCTACAGTGACACAGGATATTAGGGTCACCATTAGTGTACTCAGAGTTGCTAGATTTGGTTTTAGAGTATAGATTTGGCTTTAGAGTATGAATTTGCCCTGTCTTGCACCCCCCCATGGTGACGGTGCAGACAACTTACTCATCAGATTCATCAGAGCTGGATTCTTCCCGAGACTGCTCGGATTTCCACCTCTTGTATCTGTCAATCAGCTCTGTCAGATAGGACGTCTTTTTGGAATGCCTTACAATATACTTATGTTTTAACAGCTCTTTGGCAGTTGGCCTCTAAGAAAAACACAGAAAACAAACCTAACAGTGAATAAAAAAAAAAATTAAAATACTGTGCACTATTACTATATAACAGTATGGACAAGAGTCTTTTAAACTTACAAAGCTAGGCTCCTTATTTAAACAGGCTTCAACAAATTCTTTAAGTGGTTTACTGTAGTTCCCTTCCAGTGTTGGTGGATTGTTCTTTGGGATGAGGAATAAGACCTTCATAGGATGAAGCTCAGAGTGTGGCGGCTCTCCTTTAGCCAGTTCTATTGCGGTTATTCCTAATGACCAGATGTCTGCCTATAAAACAAAGACATTTAGGACAGAAACGATCATAATAAAGCAGCAGAATTTCACACATACGTCCACAAATACACACACTGACACAATGACAATGTGAAATGACATTTCAACTGGCTTACTTAACCAGCATGGGTGTATTTGAGGAAGCTCTGCAAACTGAAGACCGTGATGTAGTGGTTGTGTTGACAAACCACACTGACTCATGTTGCAGTTATTCAAAAAATATGTATTTGGTCCTTTTTAGTCTGAAATAGTGCTTAAAGACTAGCCCACGGCAGTCAACAGAGGAATGAAAACAAGGACAAAATGTACTTATCATTTGGGAGTGGTTTCACACAATCTTTTTTCTTTGGACAATGCTTCACCACCTCAACTCTCATATTTATGCTAACTGTTGACACAGCATAGTAGTTTCATGGTCTGTTTAACAACAGGTATTGCCTAAGGGCCTCAGACAAGGTTGGTAAAATGATTTTTATACATCAGCAACGTTACATTTTCATCCCAAGGAGAGACACCAGGCCATTGAAGCAGGTTTTACACACGTCACTGTGTGGATCTGAATAATATAAACACATGACTTAGACATTATAATAAGCCTGTCATATTTGCATAAACTCACCGTACCTTCTCCCCTTCTTGCACTGGTGTTGCTGGACTCACCGCTGGCCCACAGGTCAACTAGCCCAATATAAAGAGTCCCACTACTCCAGATGTTTAATCCAACCCAGCTGATTTAGTAACCCATAGTAAACTTTTGTGATCCAGCTGTCAAACTTCATTGACACTTTGCTGCAGTGACTTGCAGTTAAGGTTACTTACATTTAAAATGTATGGCCATCAGCAATTTATTGACACTGTCCATTTCCTTGGGATTCTGCTTTCCAACACTAAAACCTGACTGCGATAACAATAAAAGTCGGGATGATTCTGACCTTTGAATCGTAGGCGGATTGCTTTATGACTTCAGGTGCCATCCAGAAAGGAGTACCAACAAATGTGTTCCTTTTTATCTGGGTGTCTGTCAGCTGGCCTGCCACTCCGAAGTCAGCCAGCTTCACATCGCCTTGTTCTGACAGCAACACGTTTGCAGCTGAAAGCAAGAGGACAAAGCAAGAGGACAAAAGTATGAGCTGCATGAAGTATCGCTTTTGATAACATTTAGTGCTTAAATGAACATTCAGTATTCGAAAAGATACAGACAATGCTATGTCTTAACCACTTTAGTAATATGATTGTCCTTGGCTTCTGGCGGTAACCTGTTTTCTGGAATTTAAGATCTTGGTTAGAAAAACCTGATTATTTGGTCTTGTAAAGCATTAATCAGGTTTCCAAAAGCTTAGGTAAAGATAAAGACTCAGGACAGAGAACTCTGACCAGTAGACCCACACGTCTTTCTGAAAAAACATTACAGAAAAAAAAAAAAAAATACAGCAAATGTTTGCATTGTTCTCTCCACACCAACATGCCTGCTCTCGTACTATGGATGTTAACAAATTAAAAGGGCCCCTCTATTACCCATCCCTATTTTAACACAAAGATTATTTATAATATAGTAAAGGACAGAGACATGACAGATTACAGATCTCAACAGAATTTACATTCAAGTGTAAAATGTGACAAGATTAAAGTGATGACTTGGGTTTGGGTCCAAATACAGACAGCACTCAACAGCTGGTGAACACGGATTCCAATACACATTAAAGCCTCACTTCAGCATTATTAACAAGAAGATAGAGACCATGTTGTCAAGATTAAACTATTTACTAGACTGTTGTTAAAACAAGGCGATGCCATGCACCAGTCTTACCTTTGATATCTCTGTGGATTTTCTTTTCAGAGTGCAGATACTCCAGCCCTTTCAGGATCTCTCTCAGAATTGTGGCAATCTGCGTTTCATCCAGGGCACCTGGTTCCAACTAGAAGAACGGATAAATTAGAGGATAAAAGGGGTCTTTGGCTTAACTTTGTCTGAGAACTGTCATGCAGTCTGCAAATCAAATTGTCTAAATTAAGATAATCTTCAAATAGGTCCTTCGCTTTATTTGGATATAGACTTACCAAATCCAGGGCTGATCCTCCACCCAAATATTCCATAATAATCCATAATTTTGTACCCTGAAAAATAATTCCAGAATTCAGTCAAATAGGGTTCAAAGTTGCAGTAGTTATTACAAAGACGAACAGTTCATACTTACTTTGTCCATTAAAAAAAAAAAAAAAAAAAAAGAGCAATATTTGCCCCCTTCTTGTAGATTGAAAGAGTCATCTGTTCTGTTCAACAATTTTTTATTAAATGCTACCTGGGCCACCATGGTGCCAAGATGTACATGTAGCAACACAGTAGAGAAATTGTATTGCAAATGGAGGAAATTGCACTGATTTAGGCACTTGGCCAGGCTAATGTACAGTGTGTTCAGTCTGTTAAGGCCTGGACACACCAACCCGACGGCCGACCATCGGCAGAAAAGGCAGTCTGACTGATCACTCGGCTCCCATCGGTCCAAAAAGTGCATCGGAACACACTGGAGCGACGCCGACTTGAGCATACGTTCTGCGCGTGCGTGAGACGTAATACGTCTCCATAACAGCAGGCGACAGTAATCTATATTGTCGGCCAAAAAAATGAAAACCGGAAATGACGAACACGTCACGTGGGTCTGGCTTCTCCCGAATTTCAAAACCGACAATAATGGCGGCTCGTTTGGAATACAATCTCGTATTTTACAAAAATAGTTCACCGAAACGGGTTTCTGAAAACATTTTAAGCTAGAAATAGGCCGTGCAGTTACTGAATCTGTCTGGTTTTTTTTGATCGACAAAGGTCAGTTTGAAAGATTTTCGTCAGGTAAGTGCTTTAACATAAGGGCACTGATTCACTAGTGAAGGGCTAGCACTCCACCAATCAGATTGGTCATTGAGTCCGACTGCCCACTGGCCGATTCAACAAGTCAAATCGGCCCAAATTAAAGCAGACGGCTCACCAAACAGACTCAAGTCACCGACCTCGCCAGACTGTCCGATGGCCGATAATCGGGTTGGTGTGGCAGCGCCTTTAGGGAAACAGACACTTATTACATCATATGACAAAAGGAGTCACAATTGATTTGTGATGGTTAACTCACATAATTATGTTTATCGACTACTATTAATACTAAAATATTTATTTACATTTTAACATTTACAACAGACTGGTTTATCCTTTTCTAGCTGCTGAGAACTACTACTTATTAATCTAAAACATACAGTTAAACAATGCGAGCTGTATTAAACGCCAGTCACTACAACTTCAGATCTGTGGGTTTGTCATCTGAGCTTGTGTGTTAAGATTTCCAGGTGCACACAGACTATTTAAGATGTCAAATTTACTCAGACAGACGGTCTTTTCTGACTCACTAAGTTTTGGAACTGCAGTTCCCATAATGCTTTGGGGATGCAAACAGGAAATAACGTTGGTATTAGTGAGCTTTGCTGTGGGACACAGCTTGAGCCCCCCTTTTATAAGCCTATATTTGTTTACATTTTGGCAACAAGTATGCCAAATTAGCTTTTAGCAGTTCATGTTTGCTATGTTCATATAGATGTAGACAACTATCACTTATTCCTTTAAAATTACTTTGATCCTGAACAAAAGAACCTAAAAATATGATAATTCTAAAAGGCAAATTCTGGAGTTGAAAGGAGCTTCTTCATCTGGGATAATTATATCCTTGGACAGTGTAAATCATACCGAATCTAGAAATATGTACATCGGGTCTGTATTTTGAGATTTGACTGAGTTATGACTCACAGAACTACAATTGTATAGGGTTAAGGGCTTTAAACTACTTTAATTGCCTCCATAAGCCATGTGCTACAGCCACTGCTGCTACATACATACACTAAGCATAATACCATGGTTACGTAATTCACAAAAATAAGCCTTAATTCTCTCCTTCAGCCAGCAGCATAAGTTGAGCTAGTAGACACCACTTCTCTCCTTACTGCTGTTCGCACCATCACCTGTAGCGTGACTAAAAAACTACTATAACTAGAGATGTTAAAGAGCAGACTTTTCCGCTTTAAGGGTGCTGCACCCTTATAACTGTCATGGTGCACTTCTCAACATACAATAAGGCTATACTATATTTCATACACTATTCACCTAATATGCACATGAACACCCTGATTGTCATCGTTTTATTTCAAACCTTATCTGCTGGAGTACAGAGCAAAACGAATAAAACATATGACAAAGTCCAAATACAAGCCCTCAAGCCATATACTACTGCAATGTTGGCCTATTTTTCAGGTTGATCAACAGCAATCTGTGCAATATTACACAGGCAATACTTGTTCCTTTGCCCACATGCATTATTTATTGACCTACATTGTGTACACTTGCTTGCAGAAACACACTACAGACATATGCATTATGTCGATGGACTATTGCAAATTGACAATGGTATTCTTCCTGAGGTTAAAGCTTACCTTTAGGTAGGAGCCATGATACTTGGTGATAAATGGACTGTCACACTGGCTAAGAACTGTGATTTCCTGTTGAATGTCTTCTATTTCATCCTCCGCTTCTTCCAGATCAATAGTTTTAATGGCCACAACCTTCTGAGTCCGATTGTCAATGCCTTTAAAAACTTCACCAAAAGATCCTTTCCCTATCCTGTCCAGCTTGGTAAAAAACTCCTCTGGATCAGCTTTAAAGTTCTGTGTGACAGAGAATGACGGAGAGAGAGAGAGACAGAGAGAACAAAGTGCATTTTAAGATAGGTAGAACCGCAGGCAACAGACAAGATGAACATAAAAAAGGCACAGAAGGTAAAATTACAGGTATTCAAGCACAGGCCCACAGCTCAACATACAAGCAACAAAGCTCCCTCTGGCAGTCTTCAAAATATCTTGCAAACTGTGATGCAGTTATTTTTTTAATCTGGGACACACACACACACTCTAGTTACCAATTAAAGAGAAGGTAATCGGTGAACTTTGATTCACTATAATCTAAAAAAACTGATTTGAAAAATCTACAAAATGTCAGAAAATTTTGAAAAATGCCCATCAGAGTTTCCCAGAGCTGATAGTCAAATAAAAAATCTGCACAGTAGTGATCAGGTAGTGGAGCTGTGGTATCCCACCATTACACCACCCGATCGCGAGTCAATCACAGCGGTCATCGTGACGTTTCACCCTGTTTTTATATCGCATATCAAATAACTAATTAAAACCAAACTTATCTGAGAAAATGACCACCTGAACAATCGGCGTCATAACAACTACTTAAAATGACCGAAACCATCTTTGGGAAAAATTAATTTGCCGTGTACATTGATTTTTTTTAGTTTGGACTTTTACAGACAAAGTCACAAAGTGCTTCACATGCTAAACATTTGTAAAAATACAGTAGAATCCAACAGAAAATAAACAAGGGGAAAAAAGAAAAGAATTATTGAATGACCAATGAAAGTCATTTAAATGATTAAAACCCAAAACCCAAAGTTTCAAAAGAGTCAAAAGCGACTTAAAAAAAAAAGAAAAGCTATCAGGGTGGTGATCAAGATGTTTCGGCTTCACTTTTACAGTCTATGCATTAACCGCTGGGTCAGATTAACAGTCCAAAACAACAATATTCAGAAATATATATGTTTATTCAAAAAGCAGCATATTCTTAAATTTGAGAAGCTGGAAACATGTTTTGCTTGAAAAATGACTCAAACGATCAATCAATTATCAAAATAGTAGAATAATATACTTAAAAGCATAGTATAATAACTCACACACAGTGGTCATTTGATTAGTGATGTCTGGGTCAGATTTTTATTTTGTCACCATTATGTGCTTAAACATTCAATATTAAGTATGTCACACACAGACTCCTTATCTATTATCTAGCCTATATATTCTATTAAAATATGCTTGACAATTGAACAGATCAGCATTAATGGGGTACTCCCTTTATTTAGTCACAAGACAGAGAAATTAAAGAAGAACTGGTCAAAATCAAAAACAGCAGAGACCAAGATATCCTGACTTTTAGTCTCTAGTATGGGTCAAGCAAGATAAAAAATAAATAAATAAAACAGGATCTTTAACACAATGCAACCAAAAACTAACTTTTTCTATGACCCTCCCTGCTTGGTAAATGTTACTGTCTTGTAGGCTTTCTGCCATAAATGTGTTGCCTCAAAGCCCGCTCTGAGATAATCTCCGATGACATCATCAAGGGTATTTTCTCACACTTCAGAAAACTCCCCCAGAGCCACAGAAGACATCACACCACTGTTTTCATTAGGCAGAAAGTACCAAGCATGAGTAGTAAACTGATATTTATGTGTAAATCTATGAAGAAGAGAAGATAGCCTGCCTCACAGATTTCTTTTAATGAGGTCCTTCAGTGTTCCATAGTATTTGTGGTGAGGAGGGTGTCAGTCTGGAACTGTTGTGGCAGGAAAGTTTTGACAGGGTCAAAGACAACCTGTCTTCATTCCACCATGAACAAAATGCAAATGTGGATATTATTTATCAAAACTGCACCTGCAGGCTGCTAATTTCGTTTGAGCCACTTCATGGTTCAATCTCTTGCAATACAGTAATGTTGACAAGTTTCTAGTGTTTTAACCTGTCACTTGGATGACAGCTGGCATAACTAGTGTTCAGTGTGGGATAAGTTTAACAAGAAAACTGATCAGGTTTAGTAAAGCCAATGGCTGTGACACCAATGTTGAGGACAGGCTTGGGACATCCCTACTTTGCTCTACACAGCTCTGCCTAAGCTAAATGGTATCAGTTCTCCGCTTTTTTTCTAGAATAATCAGGAGTGGTATACTAAGAAAAAAAACCTGCATCAAATCATTGTATCAACTTCTGAGCAACTTAACTCAAGCAATGTGCAACTTTTTCAGATCAAATTCCGTGGCTATGATTTACATTTAAAATCACAAGACAGCTTAACATGGACTTAGGCTTACTGACCTCCACCACAAAGGCTAAACAGAAACTGAAGGACTACACCCTAACTTATTGACTGGACTAAATGGCTAAATTTCCCCAAGGAGCACCAGGGTAGAAATAATGGGCTTTGCGTTGCCAGCCCAATTTCCCTTCATACACAGCAATCATTAGGCTAAACTGTCTGAGTAGTGTTTACGGTGCCATAATTTCCATGACAAATATAATACAAAAGTCTATCCTGAAAAAACAAACTATATTATGAAGTTGATCCAAAATAAAATAAAAAATTATATTTTTTGCAGTGGCTTTAATAATAAAGAACTAAAGCAATTAAGCACAAAGCTTTCATTTACCAGGTAACCCAGCCCTAAGAAGATCATCTGTTGGCTCACACAGCATATTGCTACAGTGCCCCCAGAGAACAGTTTCCTGTAATAGTGCTAATGCATGGTGGTCAAATCTATATGGAAGGGGGGATGAGCAGCTGCACTTTGAAAAATTGGCAGAGGTGGCTGCTGAATTTGATAGCAAAGGGCCTTTCCAACAAAGACAAAGAGATAGAGCGGTGCAGAATAAAGCAGAGTAGAAACAACACAACCAAAATACTCTCATAACACTGGTGTGGTCAGTCATCCAGGTGAAAATTATTATGTCGAGGTTGACTTCTGTAAAAACAATGGGAAAAACAACAAGGGCGCTGCAACCACAGACTACACATGATGGGAATGTACTTGCCATTTCCACAGTCAGCAAGTTTACTGCGGCAACTAAAGCTGTCTGAACCTCGCTGTAAAGGCATGTGTTTGATGCCCCCCATCTGCACAATACAACTGTGTAGTCTAGTATCATCCTTGCATATAGTGAAACAATATATGAATTAATATATTACTCCGCCAACTAAATATAAATCTGCAACTGAATATTTTAAGATTGAGAAAAAGTCATTTGATGTTATTATTAGTGCAATTATTAGTCACTTAATTGTTTACTGGCCGATTATTAAATTACAGCCGTTTCATAATTAATGAATCAATTAATTTATCGTGCAAGATTACCAAACATTCTCTGGTTCCAGCTTCTCAAATCTGAAGACTGGCTGCTTTTCTATGTTTCATATAATTGTAAACTAAATACATTTAGGTTCTTTACTGTTGACCGGATAAAAAGAACAATTTAAAGACATCACCTTTTGTTCGCTTAGGGAAATTCACGATTTTCTGACATTGTGTAAACTATAGAAGTGTCAGATTAGTCAACAATGATGGTAATAATCATGGGTTGCAGCCTTAAATGACATGAGCTTCACTTTATGTTTAATGCACCAAACTAACAATTGATTGATGGACAAAATAATCACCAGATTAATCATTAATGAAAATAAGTCAAAACCAATAGGGACTGCTCTATTAGAATACAAACTGAAAAAGTGGACATTATTAGAGCTTAAACGATTAGTCAATTGATCTTTAGTTTATCACAGAAAAATCTTTTTTCAAACTAAAATGCCAAACATTTGATGTTTCCAGCTTCTTAAACGTGAGAATTCACTATTTTTCCTTGTCTTACATTGCAATAAACTGAATATCTTCCAGTTTTGCACTGTGAAAAAAACAACAGTGGACGAGGACTACACAGAAAGTTGGATATGTTAATTTGTGCTTTAACTGCGATGGCATTTGAGCCTGCACAGAATGCGGTTAATGAATTAGGAGTAAACTCGTCCAATATAAATTGTATATGTAGGTTTTGACAGCCCGACAGTCATTCAGTACACGTTAGACTTGACAACAATAATTTAAAAAACGTCAGCCATTTTATCGCATACGGTCATACTGGACTTTGACTACTAGTTGCATTTATCACTGGAAAGTAAAGATGGTAGTCTTAATCGTGATAATAATGGAGGGTTCTTGTAGATAAAGTTATTTACAGGCACAGAGTTAAACTTACGAGCTGAAGGTACAAGGAAACGTTAAGTATAACGTTAAGTAAAATATCAGGTGGCTGTGAACCAAATAAACTTGCCTCTAAAAGTTAACCAATAATATAATAATGTATTGTATTCACCTGAATCCCCGGCAGTCCACTCTGAATAGGGGAAAGAGCCATGGCGTCAAATCGGCAAAGATGACGCCTTTTCCTCGTCTTTATCGGCTTTCCTTATCAGAGGTGTAACGTCAGTTTCCTGACGGGGCCCTGCTTTGGATCACCGGTCCGTGCCGCAAACTCTGTAAGGGTAATTAATGTATCAAACGGAGAGGTCGCTTGATATTGAAAAATCAGCCTGACTTGTCGGCTTGTACTTCCGAGCTGCCTGCCAGCCTTCTCCTCACTCGCCTTCCGCAGTTAGCGAATGTTAGCTACGCTAGGCTAACGTTACTTTAGCAGCTAGTTAGCATACAGTTAGCTGAATAATTATATCTCCATAGACCAGTACGGTCTCTAAGCACGTGCTTGGTAGTTTCCCGATGATAAACTAGAGGTCTGGTTTTAAATAGTCGCACAAGATAAATAAATGCACACTGTTATATAGTTGTATCGCTTGTTGTTCTAGTCTCTCATCACTTTCCTCTGTCGCCCAGCGCCATCTTGGTTAATGTCATTTTCATTTTCCGGAAGACCAATCAGAGGCAGCCTCAGGGAGGAAGACTAGACAGAGTACCTATGTCGTCATTTGTAAATCAAAAAGCGTCACAGAGGAGGAAGAAAGTTCAGGTGCAGGATTTACCCAGTTTCACTGATGAGTTTCACCCATGAGTTTTACACTTAACATATCTTGTGATTTCGGTGGTCTAAACAAAGAGACTATTTTTCCACATATGTATTCCAAAATGTTTTGGATTGAAAATTTAAACTTTCTATCTAGATAAACAGGTGAAATGGTCATTTAGTGATATTTTAATTTATTTTAAAGAATAACTGGACAAAAATGTTACCTTTTTTATCCAACTGTTTATCATCATATTTTTGGCAAATTCCATATACATAAAATTAAATAGACCAATAGAAAAACAAACTTTAGCTTATTTCTAATGGATATTAACCTCTATTACAATTATATTGTCAAGCTGAAAAATACTAAAGCAACAACGACCCAAATAATATTTGAAATATAAAAAATATCGACTGTTACTTAAGGATTAATCTGTTCCCCGTACTTTATTTATTCCTCCTCCTATCTATTATTTTGTTTTTATTGAATGTAAAACGCTTCTTTAGCAAATTAGTTTTTTAAAGAATTTGATTTTTTTCTGTCAACTGAATTTCCCTTCCTCTTTTAATCTTTAAAGGTCCCATGACATGGTGCTCTTTGGATGCTTTTATTTAGACCTTAGTGGTCCCCTAATACTGTATCTGAAGCCTCTGTCCCGAAATTCAGCCTTGGTGCAGAATTACAGCCTTGACCAACTGCCACTTTTCTCGTTTGAAAGCAATGTCTCTCTCTCATGGGTGGGCCGAATTCTTTGGGCGGGCAAAGCAGAGAAAGGGGAGTTAACCTTGCTCCTTATGACCTCATAAGGAGCAAGATTCCAGATTGGTCCATCTGAGCTTTCATTTTCTCAAAGGCAGAGCAGGATACCCAGGGCTCGGTTTACACCTATTGCCATTTCTAGCCACTGAGGGACCATAGGTAGGCTGGGAGAACTCATATTAATGTTAAAAAACCTCAAGTGAAATTTTCATGCCATGGGACCTTTAAACATGCTATTGTTGTTGTTTGAATTTGACTGTTATCAATAAAGTCAGAGAAAGGAATGTGCCATTTTCACACATTTGTGGTTTAATTTACAGATAACAAGGTTAAAATACACAACTGGGCAAAGCAAGCAGCTGTCCTGGGGTCCCAGATTCTCACATTCTTTTGAAACAAATATAAGGATTCAGCACAGGTAGGGCAGGAGAAAAAAATACATCCACCAAGTTTTCAAATTCATTTTTTAATGTATATTTTTTTTAAAGACAAACTTAAACTTTAAAATTACAAACCTATCTTTTAACACCTTTATATTTTACTGTACCTACAATTGTGCTCACATGACCGTGGGGCCAGTTGATGTTAAGTTAGTTAAGTTTGTATCACAGAACCAGATGGTGTCACCTCAGACACATTCTAGACTTTATTTTTTTTAACATCAATGTACGCTGTAACGTTTTTTCACTCGCTGAAGCGGCTGCAGTTTAGATCCTGTCGTGTCTCTGCAGCGGGCGGGGCTGCTCAGTTCTCCCCGCGACTGACGCGCGCACACACACACACAAACACACACGGTGGATGCAGGCAAAAACGGAGAGGAGACGTAGCCTATACAGGCAGAGGCGCGGGAAGTCATTTTCAGCAGGGCGTGCGGGGTGCTGTCGGGGGGACAACGACTCTACTTCTGCCCCCCCTCCATGAAGTACGCTACATATGGTGCAAACTAAATGGGCACTAAATCACATGCCAATCACTACTGGTCAAAAGATTCCTTTGCAGCGGCCCGGGTTTAAATCCGACCTGCGGCCTTTTGCTGCGTGTCATTCCCTCTCTCTCCCCCTTTCCTGTCTATCCACTGTCACTATCGAATAAAAAATAATTAAAAAAAAAGATGAATGACTAGTCCAGCTGAGCAGGCATCAAGTTTGCCTTTCCAGTTCAATAAACCAAGTACTGCCATCTGACTCACACATCACAAGACAGTGTTACAATTAATGAAATCATACCAAAGCGTTGTATGGCTCAAGACTATGGCGATATAGTATTCACTAAAAATCACTCAAGCAGAAAGCACAATAGTAATTCTGAAACGTGATTGACTGAAGATACAACAATGCCATCACACAACACAGCTGAGCGCAGGTTGTAAAATAACAGTCACTTAGTCAGCTGCAACTTCACAAACTGCAAAAGCCAACATATAGGCTACTGCACTTGACCACTACGTCTCACACAGGCCTATAGCAGCATCACAAAATTATGATGCAATACGTCTGATATGCATGGCATTTCAATAAACTAAACAAAATATGTACATGATCTGGTCACACGGTCACAACAGATTATATTAACCTACTCTATTTACAGATAGCATAATAGCTCTTACCTTTAGAAGTTCTAATTTCTTGTCTTTTTCTTTGCAAAGTCGCAGATCAAATCCTCAAAGTACAGCTCCCTCAGCAGCTCGCTAAACCCTACTACACATGCGCTGCTGTGTGTTGGGAACACTTTACAGGCAACACAACAAATGTCTCCGGTGGACAGTGATCTAGAATCCACTCCCCGGTACCGTTTCACCGTTGTGAAGGTGTCGGGTCAGTGCCTCGTTAGTGAGAGAGCGGGTCTTTCTACCGCCAGCCTCGTCCCCCCTCCGAGATGCTGGACATTTAGCCGCCGATTCTGAAAGGCTAATATCCCTCTGGGTATAACTTCCTCCCGGACGGTCTCTGTAATCGGTCCCCGTAGTGCAGGGTCTTCAGAGATGATGGTACCTGAGGGGCCATTACCTTGTTCTGTAATGCTGATGACCGGCCTCATCTCTGTCTTTTTCCACAACAACTTCGCTAAAGTTAACGGTAACGTTAGCCACCGTTAGCTGTGGCTGAGTGTAGCTGGTAGAAGGCAGCGATTCTTCCAAGCTAACGTTGGCTAGCTCCTCGACATCCTCCTCTTCGTCATTCCCAGCTCTTTTTAAAAAGCTATTTATTCACGGGACATTTTTATAGCAGCCGCTTTCTCTCCGTTTTCCACACTTTCACTCGCTGATGCAACCCAATCTGACCGGGGATTAGTTACAAATTAATTCCACTCTTTCAATCTCAACGCGTTTTTAGAAAGCTGATCTTGGATCAGTGCGATGTAAACAACCTGCTCTATGCCCACCCACCTTTATCTTTAGCCAATCTACACAGTGCATGCGGCCTTCTCCCAATCATTACATAAAACAACTTGTATTTTATTCTGATTGGATAATTATCACCATAATGATTAATGCCCATTGGCTAATACGGGCTTGATTGCAGTTTGCCAACAAGGGGTGCTGCCACCAACAGGGGGTGCTGCAGCTACCCCAGCACCCCTACTTCCCGCGCCTATGTATACAGGAGGGCCTGACAGCTACGGTCGTTATTGTAAGTGCAATGATAAGTCCAATAAGTACTTTATCAAACCGTATGTGTGTCCCAGCCCAGGATAGGAAATGAACTAACAATGTAAACTGTTTATGTTTAACGTATTCTGACTTATTCAAAAGACGGAGCTTTAGGAGTTCCCCTCTTTTTCTTTTAAAGGATACATTTTTGTAAGAGCTACACTGAAGTTGGCAGTTTGATAAATGCAAGTTATTTCAATTGATATTCTGTAATATTTCAATCTTCATGTGCAAAAAAAGGCACATAAGTTCCTGTAGATGGCAATACACATTCTCCTTTTTTTGCCAAATGAAAAGCTTGTTGAAATCACGACAATGTCTTCCCTCTTGCTGTATCAAAATCTCAGCTAGCTTTCAGTCAAATTCAGTTTGTGCATGATTAGGCTACATGATATAACTATATAATTATTTAATACTGTATCCTACATTGTGGATAATTAAGCTATATACCGTATGCTGAAGTATATTTCTGGAGTGTTAAAGATTAAAAGAAAAAATAACAAGAACCGTACAGAACCGAAAACCGTGAACTTAAAAACCGTGATACGAACTGAACCGTGGGTTTTGTGAACCGTACCACCCCTAGTTGGTTGGTGGGAATTATTATTTTATATTTTTAGTGCAGCATTACAAAGACACCAATGATAAAATCCTGGGATCGAATAGAGAACACAAACTGTCCCTCACTAGTAGAAGCAATAGTGTGCAGTGAATTGTGCACATTCCATCCATAGATGAAAACATGCAGTTTGAATGATGCAGAAAAAAATGTTAAGTGGATCTTAGATTATTTTGTCAAACTACACTTTTCCAAGGTAAAGTATTAAACTTTCACACTCAAATGACGACCATTTCTTTTTTGCCAGTTTGGGAGCTCAGAGCTCA
The DNA here is from genome assembly GCF_004354835.1 of Perca flavescens. NCBI lineage: Eukaryota > Metazoa > Chordata > Actinopteri > Perciformes > Percidae > Perca > Perca flavescens. Next base: position 19,847,391 of record NC_041341.1, on the reverse strand, counting down.
GGCTGCAATCCACTCCTTTTTGTCAAATAATAGGACATCAGTACTATACATATTTATTGAAAAAAACAAAACACTATTCAGTCTTATACAGCTGTAAGCGTAAAAGCCGAAGATTTGATATCAGGTTGGGAGAGTACTATGAACAAGACTTACATGCTCAGTGGATTTGTGGCAACAGATCTTAAGACAAGAATTGTGAGTGGAAAAACACACAAACAGGATTTTTTGTATTGCTTACTTAAACATAACTTACACATAAATATAAAAGAACAATTACATTCAATGCTATTTAAATAGTTCATCTGTTGTTGTTGTTGTTGTTGTTGTTGTTGTTATATTAGTTTAGCTGAATGAATTTATTGAACTAATAATAATGCTAGAGAACTTTGTGTGCCTCACGATAGCCATTTGATCATTGAAATATAAAAACACACACACACACACACACACACACACACACACACATACAAATACAGGCAGAATTAATGTATATTCTACCTCCTGTCAATGTTAAAAACTGTATGTAAATGCATTATGGATATCTAATCTGCTTTTTAGATTGTTCACATTTTGGTCTGTTTGGCTGTATCATCTTTATGACTTTTAATTGACTCTTTCTTGACCATCTCGACCTCTTCCTTCTGTAGCTGGCTTTTATCATCATCATCTTCATCAAGCTTCTTCTTGAACTGGGCCTCAATTTCTGCAGGGTTGATGTAGGTGTAGAAATATGCCATAATGGAGAAGATGATACACACTGCAAACAAGAGCGAGGCAAATAGGACGTACTCTGCCCACTTTGAAAGAGGAGGAGAGAGACAGAGGGACAAATGTGGTATTAAAGCATCATCATGTTTCACTGGTACATGACACAAAAACATGTCATGTCCACTAGAAATATTTTGTCACTTTTAAGTCTCTGAGGTTTAGTTTTGAATTGAATTGTTATTATTTTTTTTTTTTACCTGTTTGGGAATCTTTGCAATCTCAGCCACAATTAGTACAATGAAGTTGCCAAAAGCATTGGTTAACAACCAGCCTGCTTGTAGCACTGATTTCATGTTACTAGGTGCCTTGAAGACACAAAAGAAGGACAAAAGGTGAATAAAGCCAGACACAAAGAATACATAATTATTTTATAGTTCAAAGACAAACCAAATTAAACATTCTCCTGTTCTGTGTCCTACAACTTCTTCTTTCATGATACAGCACTAAAATAAGAAATAACAATTTTACCTGTGAGTAGGAGAACTCCAGACCAGTGACAGAAAACATCACTTCACCAGCAGTGATGAAGAAGTACTGTGGGATCTGGAGAGCCATGTGAACTGAATTAGGCTTGATGTCTTCTGCTTCAGTAATAGACTCCTGACACTAAAACAAATGATCAGAATAGTACAGTTTAGGGCAGTGTTTCTGTGACTGAAAAAAAAGCAGCTGGACAGATGTTGCTGGAGCATACAAATGAAATTTTGTTTTACCATTCACATGAAAAAAAAATATAACAATGCATTAATTCAAACCTCCCGACCATGTCTGTGACACGTAGCCCCAAGCCCCTCCATGTCTTCTTAAGATGTAAATCTTAAATCTTAATAATACACATTAATGAATGTGTTGGTCGGAATCAAAATAAACTACAGTGTCCATGTTAATTGTAGTAAAGGAACATGTGAAACATGTCACCCAGTGCAAAGATGTGGCTCAACAACAACAATGGAGCTCTTTGGCAGAGGAATAAGATATGTCTTACATAGACAATTGTTCGTAGGATCAAATCATTGATGGTATTTTGGAGGATTTGTTTATATTAAGAAAAAAATAGAATATCACCATCCTTAAAATCATTTGTGAAACTTACATTGCTTCCAAAGACTAAAGTGCTGGGAATAAGGAAGGTATATGAACTTCCATATCCAAAGTCCCTGCTGTATTCACATGACTGTGAACCACTCCGTAAGGTGAAGGTGGCCCTGATCATTAGAAAAGAAAATCAGTGTAATAGCTATTATTGTTTGCATAAAATAATGAATCTAGTATGAAAACAATGGTGATTTGTCAATATGAAAAAATCCTTACTTTCCATTTTTTATCTGGGAGTAGTTGGAATAATACAATGACTCGATTAGTCCAAAGTCAGCTGCTGGAGTTGACACATTCACTGTTGTATTCATTCCATTTACAAATCTGAAATATTGAGCCAGAAAATGTAAAAAGTAAACAGTAAGTAAAACCAACTTATCATTTTCAACAATGTATTCTTCAGATAAAGATTATGGCTGCAACTTTGGTATTTTCAGTATTTTAACCTGATAATAATTAATTAATTATCAAAATAGTCAATTATTAAGTTTCTGTTGGTCAACTGATCAATTAATCATATATATATTTGTTACAGTCTAAACCTTTCAATCAATCAATTATTGTATGGAGTACAATTGCAGTGAAATTAATCCCATCAGCTCCTTCAACTTGTGCATGTTCAGTGGTAAATTCAATTTACCGAATGGCATTGTTGCCTTCTTGTGGCTTGGAGGTTAAATCATCAGTCTGAGGAAATGAGACAACAAATATTGATTAATCGAACTTATAAGGCCTCTTGCGAGTCTTTATTTTCATTATTTTGTGCTTCTAACTCACCAACAACCAGTCAACAACACTGATGTTTGAGGGAATCAGAAGTGTTTGTCGCCGTCCTTTGGCCAAGGTAATAGTTTTCGTCATGCTGCCTATTGAAATGCTGACACTTTCTGCTTCAAATGTGAAGAATTGATCACTGGCCTGCAAATAAATTGCAGTTTGAGATTGATAAAACTGCAATCATTGGGGTACAAATATATGTACATAAACAGTGGCATTTTGACTGGCATGCAATTGATTTTCACAGAATTTTTAAACGTGTAAATCCCAATTTTGTAAAGGTTTTGTGTTATTGTATGAGACATACCTGAGCTGCAGGAAGCACCAGAGGATCGTTGTCAGGAAGCTTAACTGTCACTGGATTGCTGCCCATGTTTAGTAATTTCAACTGACTCTGGGAGGCTGATGGGAAGGTGGGTAATGTTTTCTGAAGATTGAGTGAGTTTGAAAATAACTTAATCCCTGAACTGATGTGCATTTTGCAGTAAGGAAATGAACACAATAACTGTTTTCTACTTACATCAATTTGAAGCTGAACCAAAGCAGCGCAGACAAAAGCTATAGCTGCCATAATCATCCCCACTGTCATTCTTCTCAGAGGTCTGTTGAATTAACATTCAATTCTGTTACTGATTTGTACAACATTTGAGAGAATCACAGCAACAAATGTCTCAGTTTTTATACAGGAATATTTGTTTTTATGACTGTATTTTTTTTTTTATCATAATGGTTATTATGTACCTGATTCAGACTGTGGGTCGTATTGAGATCTGCGAGTTTGAGCTTTTCCTTTGCAGAATTGTATTTTGAAAACACATCAGCTATTGTAGTGGAACTATTTTATACTGCTAGTTAGTAGGTAGTTCCATTGTTTAGCAGTTAAAGGAATAGTTCTACATTTTGGCAAAAATTTGCTCACTTGCTCTTCTGCTGCAAGTCAGATGAGAAGATCGATACCACTCTCAAACTCTCAAACATTAGATTGCTGTCAATGTTTTCATCTAACATTTGTCAAGAAATCGGATAAGTGAATTTTTCCAAAATGTCAAACTCAAACATGCAAAAAAAAAATTTAGGGTATTCTGAAATATTTGTTCTAGACCAGAGTACATCTAAAACATCTAGCAAATAAAACTTTGATTGTGGCAAATTTCAGCATCTCTCAAAGTAAATGTTATTTAATAATCATATTAGTTATTTAACAACCAAATAATAGACAGACTGATATAAGTATAGGCCCCAAAGCTGTCTCACTTAGTACCAGCAGTACTTACGTAAAGTTCAGGCCACATTTTTTGATCAGGGGGTAGATTACGCTCTCCATGATAGGCACCAGAGTCAGGATCAGGATGGGGTTGACAGTCTTTCAAAAACAGAAATTGTACAGTGAGACCTTTCTCAAATAAAGCATAGTAAATCAGTCCAAGTTAACATGATAAAATTATTGTAACTTACCTGCATCTGATCAGGCTGTATAACAAGGAGCCCCTGCAGACACAAAGACATTATTAAATCATGAACACATTGCTTTAGTTAATATATTCATAGCTGGTTTTTATCACCAAACTTACAAAGTTTCCATCCATGTTTGTGGCTTGCAGGGTCCATCTAGAACCCTTTAATAGAGATAGATAGTTTAGTATTGTTTGCCCTGCCAACAAGTGATGTTGCATTTTAAAAGTAACAGTAACATTACGATACCTTTTGGTCAAACAGGGTCCAGAACATTGGGAGTGGGATGTATAAAAAGAGGACCTTCAGCACCATTTTGATTTGAGCAATGAGGAGTTTCTACAGCATCAACAGACAGAATAAGAATTGCTGTTATTCCACTGATGAAACAGCTTGTTAGAAACGTAAGACATATTTTAATTAAATTTTTTAATGAAAAAAAAAGAAAAAGAAACTTAAGACATTTAACTGAAGTGAAACTTACATCATATTTTTCTTCTGACCAGTCCATCCAGTGCTGCCTCTTTGGGAATTGCTTGCTTCTGTGTTTGAAGCGGTTTTTAATGGCAAACTGATTCACAGAAAAAGAAGAAAAAAGTGTAGGATAACATGTTTTTAGAAACACCTAGAGCAACTGTTGTTACACATTAATGCAGAATGTGTTGATGCAAATGGTGTGAACTGGACTCACCCCGATGCATTTACACACATCCAGCATGATGTTTCCCTGTGGTTCAGCTTTATAGTACATACCACTTCCAATGATAAACACCACTGTTGGGGACATCACAGGCCCAACATCATTATCAGTGCACAGTATATGTACCAAATCTTTACATTTTTGCTTTATGTATAGAATCACAGTCGACAAATTATGTAGACATACCAAGCGCAACCACCATTAGTGCTGCAGGGACACCGAAGGCCAGAGAATAACACTTCTGCTTACTGTAGATGCCACACTCTTGAGCTGCAGATTAAGACAACCAACATTAATCTAAATTTTTACTCATACTCAAGGACTGTTATTGTTAGTTGTTATCACAGGAACTCATGTTTATAGTTTATGGTTTGTCATAAACGTTATGGCCTGCTCATATTTACCTCTCAGGATTGGAGTGATAATGGTTGACAGGAGACTCCCACCATTAATGCACAGGTAGAATACAGAGAAGAAAGTTCTCCTTTGCCTTTCCTGCACAGAGAAATAAATCAGTGACCTATCATGCGTTGCATGCATGTTTTGCAATGCTGAATATAATGTACAACCAATTCCTGACCATTTTCCAGACTCTGCCTATAGGAGCAGAAATGAGGTAATGTTCTAACCTGATGGTCACCGAATTGGTCTCCACCAAAGGCAGCAACACAAGGTTTGATGCCGCCTGTGCCCAGAGCGATGAGGAAGAGTCCCACCATGGACAACACACTAAATGTGAAGAGGAATATGTGCATGAGCGGAGAGCACTGTAGAAACATGTGATGAAAACTGCCTGCCAAAAGCCCACATCCTGGACTCTGTTATTGGTGTAGTAGAATAGGAACCCACATATGAAAGGTCATGTTGTCTGGTACCCCATTTCTGTCTCCGTCAGTGATGTCATGGACTGCACTGACTGCCAACGTAACCTGGCCGATCGCATAGACAATTGACAAGTAGATGATAGTCCTGTAAGGTGAAGGGAAAGAGATAGCAGGGGGGGGGAATAAGTACACAGATACTTTACCTGAGTAGAAATATGAGACTTTAACAATACACTGTTACAAGGAAACGTTCTGCATTCAAAATACTACTTAAGTTAAAGTACAGAAGTCTTATAAGCAGAAAACACATAAACAATTAAAGTAGGCTTAAAAGTAAAATTATTCGTTATACTAGTTTTAAATACTTTATATACAGTTACTTAGTTGAGTACAGTGGTTCCCAACCTGAGGATGTTTTAACATCTTTGCCTTTAGTGTGAAATATTGGATAATGGTTAATTAAACAATTTTGTTTAGATGGTAAAATAACTTTATGGTGGAAAAGAAATGCTGACAACTCATAGAGATCTGAAAAATAACAAGGAAGCCCAACTAAACACTACTTTTTGTAAGAGATCACAAGCTAAAAAGGTTGGGAATCACTGATTTAATCTTTAGCAGTATAGATTGTATTTTATCATGTCATGATGTAAAACATTAATCTGAAAAGTAAAGAGTAACTTTATCTGTCTAATAAATGTTGTAAAGTAAAAAGTGCAATTTTCCTTCTGAAATGTTGTGGAATAGAAGTATAAAAATGGATATACTCAAGTATACACAAATACTCCAGTTATTTTACTTTCCACCACTGACAGATAGTCATCCTCTAACTACTTGCATATGTTTAATGGCAAAATAATTAAACACACTTAAACTTTCCCAGCCAGGAGTCAGCCACAATGGCCCCGAGGATAGGGGTCAGGTAGCAGAGAGCCACAAAGATGTGGTAGGTGGAGGTGGCCATGTCATCGTCCCAGTGAAAGAAGTACTTGAAGTACAGCACCAGGACAGCTGTGAACAGGCAGGGAAAACGTATGTTACCTCCTATTTTAAAATATATCATCATCAATCTAAGACTACACAGTATCAGCTCTAAAATGTTTGGTGACCAAACATTTAATGCAAAACATGACCAAAATGTGTGCATGTAAATATCCAGTGGTGGAAGAAGTAGTCAAATATTGTATTTGAGTAAAAGTAGCTATACCACTCTGTAAAAAAAAAAAAACTCTGTTAAAAGTAAAAGCCATTGCAGTCATGCCAACAGCATCAAATATATATGATGTACCAAAAGATAAAAGTACTAGTTTTTCAGAATAGCCCATTTTAGAATAATGTATATTATATTATTGAGTTATGATTATTGATGCATTAATGTGTACATCACTTCAATACTGCAGCTGGTTAATGTGGAGATAATTTAAAATTATTTATATATTTCATATATATTATTGTATGTTCTGTGTTTATAAAGTATTTTGACTTTATATAAGACTTTATGTAAAGATATAGTAATGTCATCATTTATTTTATAGTTGTTCAATCACATATTAAATCAAATCAAAAACAGTGGAGTAAAAAGTACAATATTTGCCTCTGAAATGTTGTGGAGTAGAAGTACTGTATAAAGTAACAGAAAATTGAAATACTCAAGTAACGTACCTCAAAATTGTACTTGAGTAGGTCTAAATGTACTTAGTTACTTTCCACCACTGGAATATCAAACAAGTCCTATTTAGTCCAACACCGTTATAAATCACTGTTAAAAAATAAATCATTACGTGACAACCATCCTTAAGGTTTGTTTAGGTTTAGGAAAGATCTGGTTTGGGTTGAAATAAGTACTCGTTGTCGTGGTTACAATCACGTGGTCAACATTTTAGAATGCAGTATTCTCACCTCGCATGCCATAGTAGGAGAACCTCTCGCAGAACTCATTCACAATAATGAAGAAGATGCTGAGGGGGTAACCACACACCTCTTTGCTCTGATGGATCAAAGAAACGGCAGCATGGTGTTCAGCAGTGGTCGAGAAAGTACCACAAAAAAATAATACTCGATTACAAGTAAAAAAAATCCTGAATTCAAAATTTTAAGTAAAAGCACAGAAGTATTGCCAGCAAAATTGACTTTGTGTATCAAAAGTAAAAGTTCTCATAATGGTCCCCGTCAGTGTTTTATTATATTATTGGATGATCATGATTGATGTGTAAGCGGTATTTTAATGCTGTAGTTGGTCGAGGTGGAATTTTGACTGTTTTTAAAAAAAATACTATATACTAGTTGTGAAATAAATGTAGTGGAGTAAAAAGTGCAACATTTCCCTCTGAAATGTATGGAATTGAGGTATTAAGTAGCATAAAATGGAAATACTCATGCAAAAACTGCATCAACATCCAATAAATGAAATTAATTAAGTACATTACCGTCCCTTTGCTTTTCTTCTCTTTCTTGGGGTCCTCATTATCTGTGCACAAGATGAAACTACTTTAAATAACCTTTCATAAAAAGACAGAAATGCAGCAGCCTACAGACTGCCTCCATTTAGAATTAAAAAAATCTTTCTCCCGTGTTTTGTGTGGAATTAAGAAAGAATATGGCAACAGTTGAGAGTTTTCTTTGTATGTTCTGACTTGTCCCCCAAGTGTGTCTGTGCTCTGGAATATTTACAATTTTGATTTAAATGAAAACACACAAAAAGAGTTTGCAAACTCACCTGTCATGATGGCTGAGTGAAGCTGCTGCCTGCTTTCTACTGTGGTTTGATATTCCTTTGAGATTCCAGCAGGTAGCAATTGATAACTAATCCTTCACTGTGGGAGTGTTTCGAAATATTGCTACGTATTAGCACCATGATCGGTTGCTCACGTTGCTGACTGTGTTGCTTTTATGATGGGTGGGAACATAAGATATAGGAGATAGGGAGTCAGCTATGTTCTGTCCCTGACACCTCATAAAAGGAACTCCACAACTCAACCAAATGTAAAAACAACCGCAAGAATAAACTTTAATACGTAATAAGTGTTTTATTTAAAAGAAAAGCATTAGGGAACATCTCTGTTTACAGCAGAACAGTAACTTTATGTTAAATAAAAAAAAAAAAAAAAAAAAACTAAAAAAAGACATTGCTGCCCAAATATAAAACAATTTCTGGAACAATTCAATGGACACTAAAATGGTAAAAGATTCAAATAACTTCCACAGTAGGCGTAGTGTCTGGTTCCACACCTCATCACTTTGGCAAGAAGGTGAACATCATCTTTACAGTGTATGAGCCCCACACAGATACTTTGCAAATATTGCACACACTCCTTTTTTATATACATTAATTAACAATTTGGAATATAACATTTGTATGCAATGGCTTTAAATATTTAAAAACACTCCCATTCTAAGACATTGAAGTGATTTAAGGTTGAATGCTAACATGAGTCATAGGAGGCCCTTTTAGTAGAAATATAACTTCATGTACAGGTAGATGAGCGTCAATGTATGCAGCATATAGTGTTCATCAAGACATCAATACAGTGGCTTATAAAAGTGGAATACTGTACATACAAAAACACATTGTGAAATATTAAAAGTATCATCAAAATAAACAAAAATGAGCTGTTGGGAGGGTGGTGGGTGTAATATAATGACATGCATATCAAAGATCCCAACAGGAATGTCTCCATTGAAAACACTTCCCAGTCTTTTCAGGTAAAAACAAGTGACACATTATGCGTGGCCATGAAGCAGGTTGCAAAGTCTGTCATCTCTCCTGCATGATCCCCTCTCTGGTCTCAGACTCCTCCTCAGTACTGTCACAGACATCCAACACAGTTACCATGCTGTGTGTATACATTAAATAGGTCCAGTGCCTTGGTCATGGTTGTCTGTGCTTATGTCAGTTTCCCTTTAAGCTGACTAAAGCAGGATCGGGTTCAAAAGCGACAATATGGCATCACCGGCATGCCTGGTTGGCGAGTATAGAGGGCGCAGGGTTTAAGGCTAATCCAGGCAAGCATCATACCACAGAGGAAGAGCTGGGGATGCCATGGATGGTGGCACTGGTTGGAGTGCCGCTGATGGCGTTAAAGATGTGAAGCGAGTCTGGAAGAACGCTCTTCATACCATCTTCCACAGGACTGATCTGGAAGGGAGGTAGTGATATATTCACAATCATTCACAATTCCATCTTAGATAGATAACTTAGTACCTTAATTACTACCGAATGAAAGCCTTATTTAAAAGGATAGTAATAGCTAGTGTGGCTTTCCCCGTTTATAGTCTTTGTGCTAAGCAAAGCTAACCAGCGGTTGGCTGTAGCTGTATATTAACCACACAGACATGACAGTGGTATCAATCTTCACATCTAACACTCGGCAAGAAAGCAAATAATCATATTTTCCAAGAATGTCAGACTCGTCCTTTAAAGTGGAGTCTCAGAACCCCTTCAATAAAGATTGATACAGAAAACAAATAAGTAAAAACAACCAATCTTCATAACATCAACAGAAAAACCAAGAGTAAATCATTAAGTATAAGACATATTTTTGTATGTGTGCATATACAAAAACAAATGTAGATACATAATTCAGATGCACGTACATACATATACAGATGCTGTTCATATGCACACAAATGTATATGTACATTGTATATGTACATATATATACATACATGCATACATACATGCTGTACACACATGCAGAAAAAACATGTTGGCAATCCAAAACGGGTAAGTCAATAAGTGATTGCTGATCTAGCCAGCCGCTGCATCCATAGTAGAGTGAGAACAGGTGGGTTTTAAGTTTTGAATTATCAAGGGTAGAGCTGAAATGATTAGATGATTAGTCAATCAACATAAAATTAATTGGCAACTATTTAGATTAATCAATTTTCATGGAAAAATGCCAAACATTTAACAGGTCCAGCCTCTCAATGTGAGCATTTGCTGCTTTTATGTTATAGTTAACTGAATATCTTTGTTTTTGGACTGTTGGTCGGACAAGACATTCAAAGACTTCACCTTCGGAAACTGTGATGGACGTTTTGTCACTATTTTCTATTAGACCAAACAATTAACAATTAATCAAGAGTGTAATCGTCGGATTAATTGGTAATGAAAATAATTGTTACATGCAGGCCTGATCAGGAGGTGTTCCACGTGTGAGAATATTTTATGTTTTATTTATTACAGGCATGTAAAGATAAGACCCGTCTGTGATCTGATCAGATAACTTTGCCAATCTATTCCATGCTTTTAAAGGTCAAGACATGGCCCTTAGCTTTAGCAGCTTTCTGTTTCGGTCATATGACAGAGATGGCTTAAAAATCCCTGTAACATCAGAATCTCTAACGGTTTGACAACACAACATCCTACAGCAATGAAAATTTTGGGTAATATCTGATGCCCTTTGTCTGGCTGGATCCACAATTAACAACTCAGTCTTTATTGCATACAGGTGCTTATTGCATTACCATCCAATCTGCTCATGTCAGCACAAGGGAAAAACAGAGAATGGTCTTATCAAAGAGCGTGTTATCAATTACATTATCAAACATATTTCATGAATGACACACACACACGCCGTAACTCGTCTTAGCAGATTACAATTCTAACATTTGTAATGCAGAATGTAATTACATATTGTACTCACTTGCTCACGCATGATGATGGACAGCTCCCTAGCTAGGTCTCTATAGCTGGCTTTCATCTCATCGTGATACTCCTGTTGGTCCTCTTTGATCAGACGCTCATTAATACTTAAGCCATGGCCACATGCCTCAACAAAATGCCTGCTCAAAAAACACAACGTTAAGATGTGTTAAAGGAAATCACACAAAGTAGATTTGCACACACATTGTAAGCTGTTGACATCTCATCTCACCTGAAGACCTCTTTCAGCTGTTTGACCTTGTTATCAGGATACTTCTTGGCACATGCATCGTCCAGAAAAGCTCGTGCATATGCAAGCGGTCCTGCATTTACCTGAGGGAGGATGTAGGAGCTGTGTTATGTTTTTTTCATGATCATTTCATTAGGTATGTCCAATGTGTGTGTGTATGTGTGAGTGTATGTTGACAAAATTCAAAGCTGGCACCTGGACACTGATGCTGCCCTGCAGTTTGAGCTGCAGACGGATCATGTCCACCTCACTGGAGGAGCACAGCTGTTTGATCTCGGCCACCTTCTTGCTCATCTCATCGATGGCCACCTCGATGGGGCTCAGGTCAGTGTGGTGTTGATACATCACTGCGATGCGTTTCTTTACGTAGGGGAAACAATGCGTGGCTGGGGGACAGAAACACAATGAGGAGCGGGGTGAACAGCTTGCCTCTCAGATCATGAATCTTTTCTCTTTCTTTCTTTCATGTGCTTTTCTGAGTTTTACAGCCCAGGATCCATATGTGTACTGTGTATCTTTTAAAAATTATCAGGTAATAAAGATAAGAATGTAAGGTTGAACTGTTGGACTTTTTGCACGATAAAACAATATAACTGTGATTAGGAAAGGTCCTTGACAAACAGCTGACACGTTTAGAACGTAATCAAGATATTACATTCATGTACAGGACCATTCAGATGAGTCATGTAATACCTCAACTACTGATATCCACGTTGAAGTCTTCCACATAGTGTGTTTTTGAAGTCTGTTTTTTGCTCAAATGTGACAATATGCAGACAATGGGATGAGGTTATGTATAGTTTGGGAGGAAAGTGAAAATTATTATTTAAGATAATTTGATGCGGAAGACACCATCTTGTTTATTTACAGCTACGTTTCATTACATACTACTATCTTAAAGAAGAACTATTTAGCAGTTGCATAATGTCTTCTGCTATAGAATTGCAATACTAAATCTATAGAGTACCCCTTTAAGAGCTTATGTGCCACTACCCTACAGTTTATAGGGTTACTTACTGGTTAGTATAGTCCTGCGTTTGCACTGCTCCTCCACCCCGCCTTGCTTTTTGCCTGATATGGTGAAAGGCATCTCAAACACAAAGCGACGGATGTTGTGGCTCTTCTCGAAGTCTGTCTTCCTGTCCACCAGCTCCTTCTCCTCCAGGTAAGGGGTCACATGTGTCACTTGGATGTATGCAAACTTAGAATCCAGGTCTTTGGGGTTAATCTGCATAGAGTACATGGCATTACAACAAATCAGTACCATGTTTTATGAATCTTATGAATTAATCCTTATCACAAGTCAAATATCAACAAAGTCTTACCCTGCCAGAGTCTTGGATCATCTTCACATTCTCCTGTCCAAACTTGTCAGAGTACAGCTTCAGAAGCCTCTGAGATATCTCCGATAGTGGGGTGAATTTGGGTTCTTTGTAGATGTACTCCTTACCATCTTCATCTTCAAAGAAGCCCTGAAAACAGATACAATATGGTCAGAATGAATAGCGTCTTTATTTAATAAGATACAGTATGAAGAAGCAAACAGTGCCACATCAAACCATACATGGGCTGTGAGCGGGAGTCATTCCAACAGTTTGTTAAAATGAAATGGTAAAATACTCTTTAAGTCTCAGCTCTGAGCTGGGAGATTTGGCAGACTGCACACATATAAAACCCTCAATCTAATGTCCAAGCACAGAGACAGAAAAAAAGAACTCCACTGCAATACATCAACTAGTATCAGTTCAGTATTGTGAGGACACAGGTGGGGGCAAAGATTTCACACCGTCAGTGGGAGCACTTAGATTAGTCCGTTGTCTTGAATGTAAATGGTCAAACGTCCCATGAACAGATGGTTAAAGCCATGCATTTACCCAGTGAGAGATACATCTTGCTATTAGCCCTTCGATGGTTTCCTACTAAGATTAGGACAACACTAAAGGCTGGGGTAGAGGAGGAGTAAAAAGGCTAAAAGATAAACGATGCACGTGAAATTGCACGGTGTGCATTAGCGAAGGAGCACAACACAGTCGAACACATCACTGCAGTCCAACTGCAATATTGCCTTTCATATTGTTTACCTCAGCCTCTGAGTCAGTAAAGTGGTACTGCTGCAGGGGTGTAGACAGCAGAAAATAAAATCATTGTTATTCCATGAGAACTACCTAAAAACTGCATCAACAATTAGACCATCATGTCGAGAGAGACATGGATCTCTATCAAAGCACACAGGAACTAACCCAAATTATTTCACAAGATATGACAGAAATGAGTGTCAGTACTAAAATCTTAGATCTGTAACACAATAGCAGAAACACTGGAATGAGTGCAGAAATGAAAGCCATGCAAGACATTTCCAAAAACAGGAAGCAGCAGTGGTGATTGTTACTGTAAACTTGAAACAGCAAACTATGACTGAGAAGTGCAATGGATTAAAACAGCACCAACACCACACAACTGCTAAGAAAGGCTAGCAAGGTCTACTGCACAACTTACCGCTGCCTTTAAAGAGGATAAAAAGCAGAAAAGGGTATTAGAGTGGATCATAAAATGCCATGTGATCATGCTCTTAAAAACACAAAAACACCTTCAGCAGCCCCCATGCTCATTGTGAATTACACTCCGCAATCAACTCATTACTTGCTCTTTTGTAAAATAAGGTTTGAATAATTTTAAATACAGTGTGTGCAGAAATCAGATTAACAATACGTTAGTTTGAAAAAACTAAAACTCACCTGGCCAAAGAAGGCCACTCTGAAGTAGGTGCCCAGCAGTCTCTTGCCTGAGTGCATGACCTCTGTCACTTTGCTGTATGCACGATGCAGGGTGTCATATAGGTGGGCCAGTTTCTGTGCAAAGTAATACAAATCTGATTAAAAATGTGATTATAATTTGTAGATACTAATGTCCCAACCTGGGCTAAATTAGTGGGGATTGTTGTGGGGAGATAAAAAGTTAAATGCACCTCAAAGTCCCTGCGCTTCTCATAAATGGGGATAATGAGCTTGTAGATGTCAGAGATGAGCTCGTAACGCTCAGCTTTCCACAGTCCATCTGCACACTCCTCCAAAAGCTCCATTAGGACGTCCTAAGGGAACAAGAGAGGGGGGGAAATAGATAAGTGTTTGATAAGGCAACGTCTCTTCTATCATGACCAAATGTGATGACTATAAGGAAATGAAGAAAAACACACATCTACATGCATTGTAGTGAGGTGCCAAGTCGCAGGTAGACATCCGCACAAATTGCATCATTGAGATAATCTTTATTTTGAAGACAGCAATATGTGCTGAAACATTGATTCACATAATAAGGAATAAAAACATACAAGTCTCGTACAAGACTCTTAAAATCATACAACATGTCCCTCCCAAAAAGGTTTATTATTACAAGAAATATACAGTAATGATGTGCCATTTTCAAAATAGCAAAATGTGTTTCATGCTAATGTGATTTGTCTATTGTTTAAAATCTTGGAAGTAAGCTGTTAAATCTGTAATGAAATACTGAAGAGAAATGATGATTCATTATTTAAAAACAGAATTATTGGAGCGCTTAAGATAGGAGCTTAAATGTTTTTGTCTTCCTGCAACAGATAAACATAATTATATGTCTTAATACATTAACAATAACATTACATTCACTTCGCAGATGTTTTTTTGTCCAAAGCAACTCACAAAAATGCATTCAACCCCAATAGTCCTAACTAAAATACAAAATTCTGAAAATCTAAATGTAATCAAATAAAGTCATGGTGTGGTCAGAACACAGACTGTATCTGAATATATGTTAATTTTTCAAATCTTAGCACTGTCATTAGCACAGTCACATACTTCATTGAAATGAACGTCCTGCATGCCAACGTCCTCCATCATTGCTGCTTCTTCATCAATGTTTGGAGTCACGACACGAAACGCTGAGCAACCCTGCTTGAACATGCCTGCACACAGTATGAGATCAGACAATATTTTAACAATAAGCCACATTACATAATTACACAGAATATACATAATTGAGCTGCTGTGTGGCATGCCAGTAAAAATAGATTATTCAAGCACCTTTTCTCCGCAGATATTCTGCCACAAGCGCTGCAACATGCACATAGCACATGGCCGCCTGTGAACAACAACAACAACTCAGGTCAGATAAGAAAAGTGATTTTGATAGTTTTAATTATGTTGGGATAGGACAGCATTACCCACAAAACATTAGCCCACAATACACTGAACAAATATGACATAAATCCAGTCAGTACTTGATATTTGATACTGTACAGACACATCACCTGACACAATTTTTAATCGGACACCATCATACCAAAGTCCAACCCATTCAGCCACATAGAGTCTCTTATCACAGACCTCTGACAGGTCTCCGTTCTTCACATGGATCCTGGCCATGCTGTCCAGCCAGGTCTTGCGTAGTTCTGGTGTGCTGGCGTAAGACTTGGCGAGGCTGTACTGCAGGTCCACCAGCATCTCCGGATCTCTCTCGTGCTCCTTCATCTGAGCAGTGGCCATCAAAACTGTTCGGATGCGTTTGGTCAGGTCCTTCACATCTGATGGGAACGCTGTGTTCTGTTGAGGATGCAGAAATGAGAACAGTCAGTCATGTTACTGACAGTTTAAGGATGTATTTTAACGGTTTTAACTGCACAAAAATGAATTCCTGACCTTAATAGTTTTGTCACTGTTGGCGCAGTTATTGATTATTGACAGGGACTGCTGAAAGCGGGTACTTCCGATACCAATCACATCAGCTATCAACTGACTGACAGCAATTACCACCTAAAGAAAGAGAAAGATACATATTATTATTATTATTATTAATACTAATTATTATTATTATTAAATATTGTTTAACCCTTGCATTTTGTTGCGATTGGTTCATTTCATCATTGTTTGAGGTCCCACAGACCTCAAAACTGTATGTAAATAAGATGAATAAATAATAATCTAATCTTAAAACCTAAAATGTATTGAAATGGTAACAGTTCCCGTTGCCACAAAATAGGCTTAAATAATAACCAATAATTAACCAAATAATTAATTTCAACACTTATTTGGGATTTGGACTGTTTAGTAAAATTAAAAAATTAATTGCATTCGATCATGTTTTACAGCTGAGACCCCAAACAGAAGTAAGCAGTGATGTGTCATTTTCAGTGGTAGGCTTTTGCAACATGGCATCACTTCAACATTCAGTTTATAAGCAATTCTCACAAAATTAAGAAGTAAGTATGAAGCTAATAAAATAATGTTAAGTATGTTTTTGAGTTGTTAAACAAGGCCAAGTTGTCTGTAGTACATTTACCGGTAGGTTTAAATGATGGGAACATGAAAGCTTTATTCTTTTTATACCAGTTAGATCCACAGAAGGACTATCCCTACCTGTAAGTGAGTCCGAACAAAAGACTTGCGACCTGTGTAATCAAAGTTGCTCTTCATGAGGAAGTAGAGCAGATGGGCGGCATCGCTGCGAATGGAGTTCAGCTTGGAGTTACAACACTTCAAGATCTCATAGCAGAAAGCAGCGCACATGTCAGCACGTCCTTCAAAAAATGTGCAGGGAAACTAGAGGGTGAAGAAGACAGACAGGTTATCAGTGAACGCCTTAGACCATAACAAACAACAACAACAGAGCATTGTTAGGCAGGGAAACCGACATTCTTCACACCTTGTAGATGAAGGTGCGCAGTGAAGTGAAGACCTGCTTGAGGGCTGTCTCTGACTGATTGATCCGCAGGAAACAGAGGTGGACTTCAAACACCTTCTTCATTAGTGGACTGTGGCCGTGGTCAGAGCACAGCTGGGTCTGTGGAGAAAGAGAGTATCATCTTAGCAACGGAAATAATCTGATTTAAAAAACAGAAAATTCACATTCACATTTTTATGAAGCATTAATTGGGCCTGACATAATCATTAGGTAACCTAAATACTGCATATAAAGAAAAATGGTTCCAGTACAAAGTTACAAAGTACAGTAAATGTGTAACAAGTAATATGTATCGTCACCTTCCTAAAATAATGGCCTAAGTCATTTTTCAGGTTTTTCAGAAAACACAAAAAACTAAAAGGCCTAAGTCACATGCTTGACATAGGCCATTATACTATGAGTGTAGAATCACATGACCTGTTCAACTGAGGATGTAGGCAATTTTACCAGAGGTGGCCAGCACCATGAGGAGATGATTTAGGCAAAAAAAATCATTTTTGTAAAAACATTACTTAGGCCATTATTTTAGGAAGGTGATGGTAGGTTACCTTGAATCCCATGATGAAGATACTTAGCGTGTCCAGGACGGTCATGCACACTTCCGTAGCGATGTTAGCCTCCAGCAGTGACTGATTTAACACGTCTGCATCCGAGTGACTGTAGGCTAAAGAAGACACAACAGAAAGCTGTAACTGTTTCACCCACATATCACATCATATCTCTTGAAATATGAGACCCTAGCGTTAAAGGCAAAGCTGGAAAATGCCATTATGATGAAAAGATTAAGTTTCATTGCAAACTGAAACAATCTTACTACTTACTTTTATTAAATGAATGGTGACAAGTTGGCGAGGCACACATTTTGTTTACAAACTGTAGCAATGATGTTGTTAGAGCGCTTGAGTTTCTTTTTTATATTTACTGTATGAATGAATTTCCAGCTGCATTTTTCTGAAATTTTGTAATGAAATCCTTGATGTTTTACATGGATGTCTTTTTTTTTTCCTCAGAGAATAAAATCAAAAATTAAGTTCAGAGCAGAGAAGCTGGCTAGAGAGGGATGAGAAGATTCTGAAAGCTAATGTTCAGTTAAAATAAGCATGCTCTCTGCAAACTGCCTGCTAACCTGATACATTCTTACCATGGTCTACGGATATTCCAAGAATACTTGAAATCTTTCTTAAACTGAAAACACAAAGACACTGTGTTAAATGATGCCATTTAACAGCCTGAGCACATCGCTTAAGCCCTTAAGATGAAGTCAATATCATGCTACACACATCTACCTTAGCCCCAATGTAATTTAATTTACTGATGATGCACCCTTGTCTCTTGAGGCATTTTACCGCTCGACAGCAGGCTGGGTTTAAACACAGGATGAGGGTAATGTTGATGATGTTGAAAAGCATGAGTAGACTACACAGAGTGAGGCGGAGGAGGGCGGATGTCCTCTGGTAGAGGATGTTTGATGAAAAGTATGGAGCACTTACTGTGGTTAAAAGTGTATGAGTTATCCAGGCTGCTGAGCTGATGTAAGCGGGCATGCATCATTCCCGCCCTGTTACGGGACACAGGCAGAGTCTGAGACTTCCGCTCATGTGCTACAGGTCCTGCCCCATCCTGGTTCCTGATGAGGAAACAGGACAATGTTAGACAAATGGCAGGTTAGTGAAGCAGGTTAGGGTGAATAATTTGCTATTTTGCACATTTGATTGGTGTAAATATCACTCAAATGTCCTGATAGCAAAAGCAGATTTGCATGTATTCCAACATTGGGTTATACTATTTTGTTAAACAGTTAGCTTATTTGATTTTTAATGTATCATAATAAAACAAATCCATTATTTTAACATTTTGGGTGACTTTTACACATGCATGTACCCACTGTGGCATGTATGCCGTAAAGTTGTGCTCATTGTTTAGCATGCAGTTGAATTAAATGATTATCAAAGCAGCAGAAGCAGCATTAAAGCAATAAGTTACAGCAAACGCCATGCATATAATAATGAGAGAGACAAATGCTATACATGAATTTAGAGTTGTGTCACAGCAGTGCAACTTTTACAGTGTGAGAAGATATCATGCATTAAGTTTGAGAGTCCGTTCCACCTTTAGTCTTACCCAAGCAGGAGAGGGCAGGAGCCAGGTTTTATTTCATTTTGTTAAACTTGCCAGCATTTAGGTGAATAGAGATAGAAACAGTGGTGGGAGGTTAGAGAGAGTGAACACCCAAAGCCCTCTGGGAGTCATGGCCAGAGCTCCCAAATAGTGTATAGTACGTGCGTTTGGATACATTATTGTGCTCAACATACAGTCACACCTTTTAACAGTCACACATAATTAGCTAATTATGTTAAACTAGATAATCTAAAATGAAAACAATAAGTAGCCACATCATTATCATATATGCTATTAAGTTTAATGGGAAATAATGTACTCCAGGAAATGTATTTTGTTTTCTCATGTGTCTATCTACTAGGACAGTGGCTCCCAACAAAGGGTACCTCAGGGGCTAAGTATGCAGCTGCTAGAGAGTATGTACAAAGATTGTGGAGTAGCTCACAATATTTGAAAATTACAATTTGATTTAAAGAAATATATCAAAACTTAGTCACCATTAAGAAACCACGTTGTAACTGAGACTAGTGAAAACTAGTTAAGGAGCAGAGAAGCTAGGTTGTGTTAGCTAAAGAAATTGATACACAGTCATAATATTTAGCTAAAACTAATAGATAAATGGTTAAAAAGCTAAAAGCAATAGCTCATAAAATAATGTAAGTTAGTAACTGGATAAATGGTTGAAACATCCAGCGGCTACTCCAAGTGGCAGCGGTATGAATGCAAACTTGACCAAACCGATCTAAACACGGGAACCACTGTACTAAAAGCCTGACAATCATAACTAAAACTAAAAAGCCTTAAAAGAATGACATTCATGTAACACTTTCAAACAGCAGACAACATTACCTTGCGATGTACCTCTTTCCCATATATCTGAACTGATGTAGGCACACTCTGAGAGGAAAAGTGGAAAATCAGTCTCAAATCTCAAGCTTTACTTATAATATCAGGGTTGTCATGAAAGCAATGTAAGGTATCTTACTCGACTAGAGTGAAGAAGTCCATTAACTCAGCAGACGAAGCCTTGTTCCAGTATGTGAACAGAGCATCTGGAAAAAGACAGAGATTGACAGTGGAGAGTCAACGGTTTTGTTTTTGGATTGTTGCCATGTAAGTGAGCTCAGTGTTTAAGCAGCAACACAGAAAGATGGTGAGTGCAGATATTCAGATGGAGTAAGATGTTACCCTCAGACATGCTTTTGAGCACGTGTAAGAAGCACATGAGGAGGCTCTTGATCTCTGCCTGGTCCAGTTTATCACATCGCAGCAGAGTACTGCCCATTGTCGAAGCAGCCTGGTTCTGAGGGACAAAGAATCTGGTCAGGCAGAAGACAGACAAATATTTTATCCTGTCAGGGCTCTTTTGCTCTGTCAAACTCCCTTTGCTGCCTCAAGATAAACCACAAGTACTGTCTGCAGAAACTATTGTTGGTTTATTTTTTGTAATTCCAAAAGACAAAGAGCATAACCATAGCAATTTTAAAATACAAAGATTTTTTTGTAAAGTTTACATCTGGTTTTGTGGCCATAGTTCGAAGTCTAGACAACTGAGTCTTTAACGTATTTCTATATTGCATAATATATACAGTACAGGCCAAAAGTTTGGACACACCTTCTCATTCAATGTGTTTCTTTATTTTCATGACTATTTACATTGTAGATTCTCACTGAAGGCATCAAAACTATGAATGAACACATATGGAATTATGTACTTAACAAAAAAGTGTGAAAACATGTCTTATATTTTAGATTCTTCAAAGTAGCCACCCTTTGCTTTTCTTGATAACTCTGCAAACCCTTGGTCTTCTCTCAATGAGCTTCATGAGGTAGTCACCTGAAATGGTTTTCACTTCACAGGTGTGCTTTGTCAGGGTTAATTAGTGGAATTTTTTCCCTTATTAATAAAAAAGCAAAGGGTGGCTACTTTAAAGAATCTAAAATATAAGCCATGTTTTCAGTTATTTTTGTTAAGTACATAATTCCATATGTTTTCATTCATAGTTTTGATGCCTTCAGTGAGAATCTACAATGTAAATATTCATGAAAATAAAAAGGAAACGCATTGAATAAGAAAGTGTGTCCAAACTTTTGGCCTGTACTGTATGTATATATATATATATATATATATATATATATATATATATATATATATATATATATATATATATATATATATATATATATATATATATATATATATATATATATATATATATATATATATATATACAGGGACTTTTAGAGAGGTTATGACATTCAGTTTTAATCTGGGATTACAGTGGTCAAGCTACACTAGTGGAGTCATTCACTCAGATGTTGCAGGGCTCTATGCATTGTGGAAAACTGCCAGTGAAAAACACACATAATTTCTCCCTGCTGAGGCAGAGAGCAGGGAGAAAACAGACCCAAAGCAGTGGAGCAACAGCTCTACCACAGTGAGGGGTTGGCAATGTACCAAGCAGCACGTTCCTTTGCCAGCAGTTAGTCTAGACCATGGAACTGGCTGGGCATGACTCAATGGAAAGCATGAGGCTATGGGCTTCATTTCAAGGCTAAAGTTAGTTTTCCTAAAAGGGTGTACTTTGAAGCTGTGGTGCAGTTATTTTCATGCACTTTTTAAGATTTTGAGCAGTAATTGCAAATTACCTATGAGGGTCCTCATTTTCCCCTTCAAACCACAAATAAATAAAAACAGTTTCAACTAGGGGTGCATAATATATCGACTCAATATCGTTATTGCAATATCACTTTGCGCAATATTATATCAAAAGTGTCGCAATAAGTATTTATTTTGTGGAGCGCTGTGTCCCGTCCGTTGGGTGTGTGGCTTAACTGTGTTCGATTTAGAGCCCGCTTGAAACACTATAATGATCATCATTTCATTGGCCAGTTACCGTGCCACTAACGGGTCCACTACGTGACAAACCCTATGTAGCGTACCACACATGTGCATATTTCGACAGAGTGACAGTGTAAGTGAAGAAATAGATAGAGACAACAAAACGTAACGAATCGGAGAAGCAAAAGAAAAGTTGTGTCCTGTTCTTTTTATTTATTTATTTTATACTGTACAACCTGTAAAACATGTCCTGTTCTAGACATTATTTATTCATGTTGTACCAGTCCAATATGACAGTCAGTTGAAATAAACCTTGTGTTGTAAGAAAACTTGTTTAATTTGTTATGAATCTATTTTGATGCGTTTTCCCATAGTTTTTAATTTTTTAATTTTTTTTTTTATTATTTGGGGGCATTTTTAAGCTTTTATTGACAGGCCAGCTGAATACATGAAAGGGGAGAGAGAGGGGGAATGACATGCAAAGGGCCTCAGGTCGGAGTCAAACCCAGGCCCGCTGCGTCGAGGAGTAAACCTCTACATATGGGCGCCCGCTCTACCAACTGAGTGATCATCCCCATAACTTTTGTAATTTTACATATTGTTTAAAAATATTGAAATTAATATTGATATCGCAATATTCATAATCAATATCACAATATCACATTTTGTCAATATCGTGCAACCCTAGTTTCAACACAAGATGAAACACACAACAACACAGACTGTGAAAATCGTTTGTGTTTAATGGAGTCCTCAGATTTAGCTTGGGGCTGTCTATCAGTGAAAGCAAAAATGACACAGCACACGTGATAGGAATTCAAAAGTAACATATCCCTTGAGTCCATGCTTATCAAGATCTGGAAAAAGATCAGAGGCAAAACCCTGAGAGGCCCTGTGGCACAGCAGCTCTGCTTCATAGCACCACAGAATTTTCTGGCAAAGAAAGGGCTTAGAGTTTAGGACACTAGGACACTCTCACACACACTCTGACATTCCCAGTTGGGACACTCCTACGAGGGAGGATGACTGTGTGAAGTACTTGAAGTGAAATGATGGGCTGAGGGGCGCTCTCTGTCACACAGGGGACAGAAAGCAGGGAGAAGTCCATGGTGACACGCTTGGAGCGCACCGAGAGCATGGACTCCTCAGTCTCCGTAAAGAAGCGCAGGACATTGACAGAATGTCTCCGTACAAACTTCTCCGTCTGCCATGGCCAGCCGTACAGGTAAGGTGGGGGAGTTAATGGTACAAGTTAACAAGGGGTGACTTTCTGAGGTAGTTTTGTCACAACAAGGGGACGTCTGATATGCCTAAGGCACACTGAAATGCATGTCACAGGAAGCCTACATTTGTTTTCTAATAAATGTTGTATGAAATGACTTGACAGACAGATCTTGCAGCACTTTCTGAAATGTACCTTGTCGAGAGAGTTGGCCTTGTCATTGATCTTCTCAGGCAGGCTGTTGCCAGAGTCAGTGCTGATGAGTGAGCCGCGAGATTCTGCGTGGCGCACAGAGTTAATGTTGGGGGTTGACGATGCGTGAGGTGAAGCTGTCAAAAAAGGGAGCCGTTTTATATTAATATAAAACCAAAATGTTATATTTTAATTTTATATAATGTATCTGTCCACTCACAGGTGCCAGAGATGACTCCAAAAACATCTTTGTGCAAGCTGGTGTCCAGAAAGGTGCTGGATCTGGGAGGTGTTATCAAAGTGTTGGTAAGAAGTGAATCTTCTCTTCCATTCTGAGGAAAAACAGTGCAACAGTTTAATGGGCACAAACCCACATACTATACAGGGCTGTATGTCGTTTTGAAAAGTTACTATATGTGTGTGAGGTGCAAGCATGAGGGCTCCCAGATCCTAAACAATGTCAGGTGTAATGTTTTAAAGAGTTCAGCAATTCAGTATGGAATGGTAACAGAGAAGAAATTCATTCTTGTAATAAAGAATCCAAACCACAGTTTAAGTCCTGGCTGTTAGAAAATGAATAAAATGAGATATGATGTACAGTAGCTGTAAAAACGTTTAAAAAAAGACCGCTATATATACTGTATATGTCCTTGTTTTGCCTACTTAAGTGGACAGCCTGGTACCACTTCAAGAGACTTGAGTGTTTAATACGGTTTATTATTTGTTTCTTGAAAATAACTGAATATACTATATTACACTAAATGCATATGTCTACGGCCTTCTCTTTGTGTATTTTATAAGTTTTTTAAATGTGTGTATGGTATAGATGCCGGGAGGTAGGGCTGTGTTATGTTGTGATGTTTTTCATAATTTATAATGTGAATGAATACTATGTATGGTTAAAGTATTAAAAAAAAAAGCCACTAGGTGGCTCCCTTACATTGTTGGAGTGGTTGATGGTGAATGGGGATACTTCCTTCACATTCAGTCTGTTGACATTCTCTTGGAGCAGACCAAACAAGGGAAAGTACAGGGTGGCCAACCTGGCCTGCTGGCTCTAAAAAACAAATAAATCATCTCAACAGAATGTCTTAAAATCACAAATGTCAGATAGTGAAGTAAAGTGGAAATACAAGAGACTGAGGTAAGAAGGCACTGCTTACTTTGGAGCTGTAGCGGTCATCAAATGTGTGCTTTATCATCAGATTCTTTAGCACATGGATGGCTATCTGACGAATTTCCCTGAACTCCTGCAGACCTACACTGACCTCCCTGAGCAGCAGCCCGACCAGGAAGTGGTTCTTGCAGAAGTCATCTGTCAGCGAGTAATCCATCTGGAGGTCTGAGGGGAGGAAGAAGATGATGAAGAGATTAGGATTTGTTGATAGAAAAGAGAGTGAAGGATGTGAAAGGAAATGAAGTCACAAAGCATGAAAGTACATTTCTAATTTAATCTCAATCTGACACAATTAAATTAATAACAAGAAAACAGGAAACCTTGGACAGAATGCTGATTGTTGACACCAGTAAAACCTGGTGAACAATGCAAATATCTCCCTTTCTGACAAATGATTTATTGGTGACTTTCATCTAACAATCAATGTGAAGCAAAAACTGTTTTAAGGAAAAGCTTGGATTTTGTGTTTGACAGATTCAGGCTTTTTTGACAGAGCTGCTACTCCACAACAGTGATCGTTTTAGAAAAAGACAAATCGGATTAAAGCTTATGATTTAACAGCGGCAGATGGTTTCCAACATTATCTAAAACAAGTTAAGCAACCCCAAATCACACAAAAGATTCCCCCAAAATGACAGAACACATTGTTTTGTCTACTTCAGTCTTTTAAAACTTGCATTTCAAGTATGCAAGCATTACAAATATCTGATTCTTTAGGAATGACAGTAAATAAAGTGTCTTTTGGAATCAGTCTCATCACTAGTCATAAACTCCAAACCACTTCAAGCCAGACAAAAACTACCTGCAGACATAATCACCCACATCTGTGCAAAGAGCCAATCTCAGCTTCTATACACACATACAACCACAAATTATAAACAGTATAATCTTTCTGTACAAGGTCTTGAAAGGGATAGATAAATCAAGCCACATCAACCAGGACACAGCAAAACTGGAGGATTACTGATTGAGTTCAGATTTTTGAGCGAATCATTTGACCCATTCTGATCATGGTTGAATGATTAGATCAAAGTCTGCTCTTTTTGGAAATGACATGCAAGCAGCACCCCTTTGCACCTACCTATATCGCATGACTCCATCACATCATTTGGAGATAATAAAGCTATTTGTAGAACACAAAAAAACAAAGTATGTTCTGTAGAATCAAAGACTGCTACAACAACAGAAAACCTGTTTAATTGGTAAGTCATTACCCTTTCATAATGATTATATATGTATGAGTTGTACAATAAGTAGAACTATTTTATTTGTGTTGGCCTTTGCCAGTGAAGCCGTTTGGTTTGATATTCTACTTAAACATAGGCAACATAAGCACACTGGCATTTAAGCAAGCTACCATCAGGCTTGGTACATTTGATGATCTCCTCACCTTGAAACCTCAGTATCCTTCCTTTTCCAAATGGCATGGGCAGGTTTAAGGGGACATAGTGCTCGTGGCTGCACACAACACGCAGGAACTCAAACCTGAACTCGAACAGCGTCTGCATTTAGAAACGACAGAAACCAGTGAGGCAGCTTTAGTACAACACTCAAACACAACCTCCATCAAGGCGCAGACAAGAAATGTTTACAGACAAGCTGTTGTACAATTTGCTTATATAAATGTTGTTACTGTTTGTATTGTGTACCTTTGGGTCTCCAGGCATAAAACAGTTGATATAGTTGTTGATCTGCTTGAACATAAAGCCTCTGTCCATCAGGTTGAAACAGCGCTATAAAAGGATGGGAAAAAGCAAATAACAAATGAATAAGTATAAGTACACTTTAAACACACGGTCTTCTCGAAACCATTGCCAGATACAGCAACCTGGGCTCCTGACCTTGATGAAGACTGCAAGACTGTGGTTGGCGTTCCTGGCGGCATCCAGGTTGTCTTTGTATTTCTGAGTGATGTGAGGCATCATCATGTTGACCAGAGTCTCCACAGTGTGATGGAAGGATGCGGAGAAGCGCTGATTCCTGGACAGCTGTAGGACACAGCACGGATGTTCGTACAGATGTTATTGTACAGCATAATACACCCCAGTTTAAAAGATAAGTATGGTGATATCCTATTTTTCTTATTCCTCTGTACCAAAGAGTTGCATTGTTGTCAATTACACATCAATGAGCCACACCGTTGCACATCTTCCTTCATTACATATTGTTGGTTTTGGTCTTTTCGCAGGATTTGCTGACAGTAACAAAAATATAGAATATCCCCACCCTTCTGAAACTATAACCTCACAGTTGCCAGACTGGGGTGACCTACTCTTGTGAAGCTTACTTGCTTCCACTGTGGCCTCCACATTATGCTAGTAGAAGTTAAACACAGGGATGTGGTTCCTTATGCGATATGAACAAATGCAGCCAATTAAAGTGCACAGCCGTGTGGGACAGACTGTGGATACATAATACTTTGACTGTGGTACTGCGGCTGTCCACAAGACTTGGCATGTTTTAAACCACAGTGACGAATCTAAGCTGTTGTACAGCAGACACCACTGAGTCAAACACACATGTTGTGGCAGACTTACCTTCACTTTACAGCTCTCAATCAAGTACTGAGCCATGGACTTGACTAAGGCTTCAAAGAAATACCAGGAATACTGTAAGGCGGACAAACATCAATCAGAGAACAACAAAGAAATTCATGTCAGTTATAATCATACACTGTATAATCCTTTAAAAGAAGTACAAATATGTTACCTTGAGGAGTTTGTTACACGTGAGAAAGTCAGTGGAAGGCTTCAAGATAGCGGTCATGGCTTTAGCCAACTCCTCGTGCACTGATCGGTTGGTTGAGGATGTTTGTGGCTCAGTCTTGAATACAAACTGTATCAGACACATGCAGAGAGAACTATGAGTACAAACACTAAAATATAGATAGTGAGTTGTGGTATGCGTCAGGTGAATTTTACCTTCACATATGATCTCAGGTAGTGCTCCAATCCCTCCTCGTGGCACTGGGCAACAATGTGAATCATGACTCTAAAAGGAAACAATACAAAAGGAAAGCATGTGTGAGGAAAGGAGCTGAGACAGCAGGAGGCCTTATTTTGGCTTTACTCAGAATTAGTTTTTATTTCATTTCAAATTATTACCAAAAAGTTCATGCACATCAGAAAGTCTTATTGACAGGCATCTCGGATCAAAAAGCAAAAAAACTCCTGCACTCTATCAGTCACTTGTACTCAATTAATGACCATCAGGCAAAATATGTAAATCATCATTTTGGTGTTTTCACAGTCAAGCATTTAAAAAAAAGTTTTCATTTACGAAACCCTTACTGGAAATCTGCCCATTTCAAATCAAAAGGAGCTTTTTACAGTTCTCTTCCATACATCAATGTTGAAATTCTGGTATTTTTAATTCTATTTCAATTTGTTTATCATAATTAACATGAAATTACTTGAACTTTAAGCTGTTGTTTAGTCAAGGATCGTCTCAGGAAAACTTGCCTGGTGACGTTGACTGCTACGTCCTCTTGGGTGGCACTGGTTAGCACCCTGAACAGCTGATTCAGGGTTGTGGGCAGGAACTTTATCATCACATGGCTCTCCATGGCATGCAGACTCTGAGGATAACACATAACAGAGATATGTTCATGTAGATTTTGACAGCATTGCTCTTAATGTATAATAAGGAGAAGAAATGTGGAAAACAGTGACATTATCTTCTCTCACCGCTCAAACAAAGAGCACAGAAGGCGAATAAATAATAAGAACAACAACAACAACAACAACAGAAGGACATGACTGAAAAACACTTTGGTTATCACACACAGCTTATGCTTCAGTTGCCTGGAACATGGCAGAGTGTAGGTACTGGTGCATCATTGCTGTGTACAGGAAACTAGCTCAAACCCTGCAAGTCATTTGGCGAGCTGCCAGTCAACATGGCTGACCTGCTGTTTGACCCTCTGGCTATTGTTCGTGTTAACTGCTGTGTTTACATTAGAACCCAAGAGATGCATTGGACCATGTGTTGTTCTACATGTCAATGTCTGCCAGGGGAACAGTGAAATGAGATTCCCATGAACTGGAATAAGAGAGTGTGTGATGGAAAATGTGATAACTGAGCTACCAGTACCACAGAAAAAAGTGGGAAAAGAATCAAGTCAGCTAGGGATAGACATTTGACAGATTTACTGTTGTCGGCCTAATCTTTGCAGGTAAGATTCAGTTAAATTCTATTTAAACTGCAATAGAAAAAGCGCAGCACAAATTGTCCAGAAGAATGCGCTGTTGACGAGCTACGGCACAGAGTAGAACATTAATCCCCATGTGATTCAGCTCCAACCCAGTGTGTCTGCGGTTTTACGGTGAGGATGAGCTACGGTTAGTAGAGAAGTTAAAGTGTGAAAACATGTTGGACCTTTTCCTTTAGGTATCCAAGAAAAGTATCAAATGTCATTCTGTTCTGACTTAATTCCCAATCCTCAGCATGTGCACTCAGTTACGCAGTATATGCCAACACTGGAATGTACATGTACTGCATGTGGATTATTGTGGTTTAAATCTGACTGCGTGTAGCATTACGTCTCTTTTAAAGTTCTCTTAAGCATGTAAACACATTGCTAGCCAATACATTTACCATCATTCAAGACAGCAACAACGCCTTTAATAAAGACATAAGGGCTACACATGTAGTTGTTAAAAAGTTACACCTTAACAAATTATTTGAACTGTTAATTGGCATGTATTTAAGTCAGTATTTGTATTGAATCCCCAGTTTGTAAACTCATTGTTTTACCTTCAGGTATTTGACCAGTTCTCCTCCTGACACCTGGGTTGCAGGCGCAGTGCTCTGACAGTGATGAAAGAAATTGTGCAAATGTTGATCCTATGAGGGACACAAAGAATGTCAGATTACAGAAGTTTATTCTACAGCAAAAATCCAGATTTGACAAAAATAGAGGGTTGCAGATGAATCAGCAGTATTATAACACTCAGTTTGTTAAAAACAAAAACTAACCTGAGTGTAGACAGTGGACACAAGGTGAGTGGAAACCTTAAATAAAGGCTTGCCTCCATCCACCCATTTGACTTCTGGGCCTGAATGCTGTGATTCAAAGAACAAATAGCAATCCTTTGCTCAATAATTCAGTAATTATTCTGCATTAACTTCATGCTATTATCTCCACAGACATGCCATTTTGTTGCAGACTTTCACATCCCACCGATAGTCACATTTTTTATATTGTGGTTTGTAGCTTTTGGCTTGGCATCTCGAAAACATCTAACTTAATAGTCTGCACATAAATCAGATTTGAACTAAAGGAAGAATGAAAAAGAAAGGGCTGCACTTGAACCCTGAGTAGTAACAACCCTAAGATGCACTCTACCTTGCTGGCACCCTCCTGACAGCTAAGGTATCCAGCAGGCAGGTTTGCAGCCACAGGGACTTGACTCTCATTCATGGTCACCCGGCCATCTTTCAGCAGGGGGAGCCAGGCATATCCCACTGAGAGCAGAGACCGAGGCAAAGATAGTCAGCTAAGAGCCTGATGCTTAAAGCCAGAAACAATATAAATTATACAAAATACAGATATTTTAGATGATATGACTGTGAATCAGTGTTACCTTGAGTCTCAACCAGGTCTCTCTTTTTGGTGCTGGCCTTGCTGTTGCTGTCACAGCTGACATGGTGGAAGGTGAAGAGCAGATGATGTTTCTCATGGAGCTGGGTTGGCAGCTCAATCTTAAACTAAGGAATTAGACAACAAATAAACATTCAGTCATTGATTGTATTGATTTACCTTTCTGACATTTGTTGCAGTGTGTCTTACCTCATCGTAGAATTCGGGGGTTTGCTGGTGATGTAATACTGCAGCAAAGGCATTTTTGGTAAGCAAGGGTCCTCCAGGTCTGCCATAGATGCACTGTGGAATTATAACAATAGTTAGTTGGCTCTTGCGATGGAAGGGGGCTGTCCTTTGGGGATTTAGAAGCCCTTCCAGGATAGATTTGAGTTTACCTTCAGTGAAACAGCCTCTTCCTCATCTGAGTCCTTGAACTCAATGCAGACAGCTATGTTTCTAGCCTGAGGACACAAACAACCAGCACAATTGACCAAGTTAGCCACACTGTGAGAGAAATTTGCTGAAGCTTCAGACCACAATGACTTTAGTTAGAAAATTTCAATAAACCTTCAAAGTAACACTACACAATAAAAGATTGCGAATAAAAAAAAAATACCTTTGCGAATGACTTTTGGCTGTCGTACTTCAAGTGCTTTGGATAGACATAGAGGTGATTGTTGTAGATGGTGAAAGGCTGAGAACATTTGGCTATGTACGGCACAAACTCCTCCACTTCAAAGAAGATGTTGGTCTTGTCGCTGACATCAAACTGCTTCACGGGAATGTAGGATGAGGTAACACAATCTATATACAGATGTAAAAGCGAGGGGAGACCAAATAATCAGCCTGCAGACAACGTGACCGATGTGCTCCGAGCAGGAACAGCTTTAATCTCTCATGTTGGCTGCACAGAGTGAATTTAGAGGCCTTACTTGTTAAGTCGGGGGCTACATTGTCTATGGTAACATCAAGGTTTCCTAGGATCACAGGCAGCTTGGCCATCTTCTCTGGCCTGAGGAAATGAAAATAAACTCCTGTTAAGCCTTTGCTATAATCTACAAATGGTGCACACACACACACACACACACACACACACACACACACACACACACACACACACACACACACACACACACACACACACACACACACACACACACACACACACACACACACACACACACACACAGTATTCACAGATGTGAGCAAACATCTTATTTTCAAATCTGAGCAGCATTTTCCAAAGTAAAACCTATAGGAACATATTTTCCATATTTGCCTTTCCAGAACATCTGCAAGACTACTCAGACAACTTATAATACACAGGACTCATAGAAGCGCGTTACTAACTTTCTGAAATCGGCCAGCAGTTTCAGCATATCCTCGTTGGATAGCTTGTTGCTGTCCTGTCTGAAAAGGGCTGAGAAACGAGCACTTTTGTCGAGTGTCCCTGAAGCATCTTTGAACAAAGGCCTGCAAGAAGTAAAAGAATAGTTAGGAACATTTCACCTACCTAAATGTTTAAATGAGCAAGAGCACTATGACGATAATGTAAAGATTTACAGTCTAGAGCTGCAACAGACAATTATTCACATAACTGATTAATCTGTTTATCTGGTTTTTTTTTCTCAATTATCCGATTAATTGTTTTGTTTGTCATTAATCCCACAAACTACTAAAAAAACATCCATCAGAATTCCCCACAGCCCAAGGAGACAAAAAAGATTTTTAAGTTCCATTGATATAAAATAGAAAAAGCAGCAAATCTTCACATTTAAGTAGCTAGAACCACCGACATTTTTGCTTGATAAACACAGATTAATTGAGTAGCAAAATGGTTAACAATTAAGATAATGTTATTTAAAGGATTATAAAAGGAAAGTTGAATAAGTTTAAATTCCTAACTGAAGAAAATATTATTTTCCTGTTGGTTCCTTTTGTGCTTGTAGGCACAAAATGATGGATGTGGACTAGTGAACTGCAATGCAGGAACATAGAAAAATGTAAAAGCAGTTCATAATATAATGAGAATTATTATTTTTAAAGAAAAAAAAAAAAAAACTAAAGTTGTGTCCTTCCTGAAAGACTGTACCACACACTGCAGTTTGTGTCTGTATGGGCTGTGGTGCTGGACTGGTGTAAAGTACACAGAACTTCTTGCTGAAGGATAAAACCTGATCATGTACAGACAGAACTACAGTTAAAATCGTAATGATTAAACGACATAAAGTACCTTGCTGCCCAGGCAAAAGGCATCCTGTACTGTCCTAACCGGCAACATGCCAGCTTGGCATTTTTCAGGACCTTTTGTGCCACCTAGTGGAAAACAGAAACACTGTGATTTGAGCTTCATCACTTTAGACACATGAGTTGGTCTCAACCCTGCAACATTGTATCATATTCAGCATGCTGCCATACACACACACAAAAACACAATTTTCTGTGTGCCTGTATCACATTACTACCCACCACGGTCCCTTCAGTGCACAACCACATTTGTACTGCCAAAGTCAATGCTTGTGTTGAGCGTCGGTGCAACTGGTCAGCACTTAAAAACAAGGATGATGATTATCTGTGTATAATGTGTGGAATACTCTGGTGGAATCTGCTGAGTCTGGGGGAACATGTTGCCTCGTGTGGAGAATGGTGATGGAACTTCGTGGGTGGGTACGTACCTTTGTGGAGTCTGAACTCTTCATGTACGGCTCGGCACAGTGGTTGATTCCCCCCTGGAGCACCTTCTCTATGCGAGCCACCAGGAAGATATCTGGGTGGGGGCACGTTACCGAGAACACTCCCTGTGGGGACGATGAAAATGTTACAACTTCCTCAATGCTGAATATTTATTTGACATCTGAATTGATAGATTTTAATATAAAACAGAAGACACATTTAGGTAGGGGAGTTGTTGAGCAATTGTTTAGCCATGCTAGAGATGTCGGTCTGTCAGTTGGTCCAGACTGAAATATCTCAATAATTATTGGGTTTGCCATGGAATTATTTACATTCATGAGGAGAGGATTAATCCTAATGACTTTGCTAATGTCCTGACTTTTCCTCTAGTGCCATCATCAGGTCAAAACTTTAATTTGTCTAATTGTTTTATGTGAAAATACCTGCAAATCTAATGACATCCCCATCAGCCTCATATGTACTTGGGATGTTTTGTACTAATCAGCAAATGTTACACGCTAAACTGAGATGGTGAACACGGTAAACATAGCAGCTAAACATCATGTTGGCATTGTCATGACTTACCAGTCTTGGATACTGCATGGCTGCCTCTGGCACCCCATGGACCAACCGCTGCCCCTCAGGGTGGGTGTCCCCTCCCCCGTTCATATACTGACTGGTGTTACTGGGCACCATGCCCCTTACGGACGGGTGGTTTAAGTCCACGTGGAAGTCAGAGGAGATCTTCCTGCCATTCTGGATGTCGAACAGTGACAGGTTGACATAAAATGGCTCCACCTGAAGGAGGAGAGTAACAATTCTGTATTAGACAGATGATGCTGATGATGGTTTTAACCAGTCTGCAAGATCTTGACAACACACAGCTAACTAGATAGTTACTGCATTTCCACCCTACTTTCAGGCCGGGATAAAGTATAAATCCACTCTGACAGCAAATGTAATACATCACTTCACTGTATTACTTGCAACGTTTCCCTTAGCCAACCTAAATAATTAATAACATTAAAGACAATGTGCACAGCATTATTTAGTTCCACATTTGCACAAAATAAAGACACTTTAAACTATATATACCACTATTTAAATAAAATCATCTCATGTAAATACACTCATCTTACAGTTCTTATGCAGTATCTAATGCTCGGGATTCACCAGCGGAGGTAGCCGGTTCAACCACGCCTCAAAGTATCTGCTCTGCACGTATGCGTGTGTGTGTGTGTGTGTGTGTGTGTGTGTGTGTGTGTGTGTGTGTGTGTGTGTGTGTCATGTCAGTGTATCCGTGGAGACATGTTGACTCTTTAATAGACAGTTTCTGTTGAGAGGGGCAGCAGGACATCAGGCTCCATTATACAGATTGCTCGCCATTACTAAGTCTGTAGCCTGGTTGCTATGCCAACAGGAGTCCTTCAGTGGCTCAAATAATGAGGGGAGTCCATCCGGCCGCTCTAACAAACCATTTCATCCGTCTGTAGTCAGCCGGATAATGATATTTCTGTTATTTAGGGCCTATTGTGGCCAGAAAAAGATCAGCCTTACGTTTGTGGTTGGTCCCTCCTCGTTCTCGGCCACACAGCTTTGCAGGTTGAACGCGAGGTCATTGCAGTTCACCAGAACACGCTTACCAAACTTCTCTTCAAACTGCTTCACATCCGGCTCTATTCCTGAGAAATCAAGTTTCTGAAGACAGCACAATGGAAAGCATTACATTTCATTAGGGAGTGTTCAGTTGGATCTCATTACCACATGAGAATAAGTGAACTAAAGCGTGCTTTACATTTAATTACCTGTGTGTCAGGGTCCAGGGTGAACAGCTTCAATCTGGTCTCGTTCCTCATCCTAGACTCTATATCTCTTGCACTCTGAGGACAAGAAAGGCATTTCCTAAATCGATTTAAACCACAAACTGTCTGAAACTTCAGAAGCATCATTTAAGAGATTTCCAATCAGTTTGGTTTTGTCATCTGGAAATGAGGCTTCATATTTTACAGGCTGATCACGCTGAGCAGAGAGTGAGGTGGTACCACCATACACTTCAGTGCAGCACACTGTAACCGTCAAGCTGTTTCCTAGTTAACTGTTACCACCAGTTTCCATGCACATATGTCTTTACTATTGCATGCCACTCAGCACTGTTCCAGCATGAAGAACTGAAAAAAACTACTTTGGCAGCCTGTAAGTCATCTGTCAGTCAATCATTTAAAAAAACACAGATGATTCTATCCTCAAAAATCTTTAAAAATCTTGATGCAGGTGTCATAATGTCAAAGCAAGTGTCAGCTTTTTCCACTACTGGATATCTTGCATATCTTGAATATTGTTGGAAGCATGTTTAAAGGCCTGACGTTTAATTTGCAGAAAACAAATGAACGACTGAGAAATTAGGTGTGTAATAAGCAACTCTTAAATCTAAATCTGAGCCACATTTTTATGGCAAAAAAGGCCCTCTTCCTTACAATTTAAAGAAAGGAGGAACAGAGATTTAATGCTGCAACTCCGTGTGATGATGTACTGAAAGTGTGAGCACATAGCTGAGAAGGTAGGACCTACCTGAAAGCTGTCCATGCTGCCAGAGGAACTGTCTGACTTTCCAAGATCATCATCTACAGGGACAAACAAGAAATAATTGGATGCAGGCCAAAGATTGGAGCATAACCAAAACCTCCTTATGTTGTAAAACCTCCTTAATCGCTTACTGACATGTCAAAGTTCGGTAAACAGTAATTCAACTGTACATAAATCAGTAAGATTGAGCTGGAGATACTGCAGGTCTCAATGGTACATTTATGAAGGCTCAGAGATCTCCTCAAGAACAATTGTTTTTCACTCTCATGCACAACATGGTTAATACAAGCTGGGGAGATTGGGAAGATTAGTGGAGTGTTATTTGTAAAGGCATTCAGCCTCTTTCCTCCACGGTTAAGCCTCCTATGAGACAGGAGGTGAGTATTAAAAGCCTGGGTGGTCTGATATCACATCATTACACTACAGGGCCAGGAAGAAGTAGGGGAGAAGTGAGCCCTGAGTAGTGAGTGGATGTTGGTGTGAATGAGCCTCAGGTTCATACAGTATCCCAGAGTAAATAAATGGATAATGATGAGTGGACTTAATGGATCTTCAAGTATAGTTAATTATTATTTTGGATATAATAACTGAGGGAATGTTTCATTTTAGGAGCTGAGTGTACAACATTTCACCATTGTAGCTTCTATAACAATTGCATTAATTACGGTTTATCAAATGTTTAGGGCTGCAACCAATGATTATTTTCATTATCGATTATCCTGTCGACTATATTCTCCATTAATCATTTTATCTATAAAATATAAGTGAAAAACGTCCATCAAAATTACTTGAAGCCCCAGCTGACATCCTCCTTTATCTCGTTATATCCGACCAACCGTCCAAAGCTCAAAGATATTCACTTTACAACCAGAAGATTAAGGAAACCAGTTCAATTTAAGAAGCTGGAACTGGACATTTGTTCCTGAAAAAAGTACTCAAAATGATAAATTATCCAAATAGTTGCAGATTAATTATTAATTAATTATTATTTATTATTAATTAATTAATTAATCTGTTGATCAACTAATAAAATAATGATATAATCATTGCAGCTCTGCAAATTTTAACCAGCAACTACAGTAGAGAGCATGTTGTCTGGACACTTTAAGAAGTAAAACAGTTATATTATTCACATAATCTGGCTAGTGTGACCACACAAAAGCTGCTTTTGTCCGACATATTTTAGTCTGCAAAAACGGTTTCTTAATTAAACCACAGACGTTTTTACAAGACGATGAAAAACGTATTAAATTATTTCTCATCATGAACTTTGATAATATTTTGACTAACACAAAATAATATTTCATTTCATATTTGTGTTCCTTCGGGCGCTGGAAAAATACACACACACACACACACACACACACACACACACACACACACACACACACACATACACACACACACCATCATGAATGTCTCCGTTCCTCTTCTCCTGCATAGCGATCTCAAAGCTGCTGTGCAAGATCTTGTTGAGCGTGTTGATCCAGTCCTCCATCTCTCCTTCACTGTCTGAAGCCAGCAGGTAGGTACTCTTATCTTGCATCTTCAGCTCAAAAGCAAACCGCCGAACTTTGTTGTTCTGCATCCACAACATTCAGATAAGAGCAGGAAAGAAGAGAAAAGGGGAGAAAAAACAACATATAAATTAAGTAAATCCCAGTTTGCTTTACTTTAATTTGACCACTTCCTTGTATTATGCTGTTGGAGACTGCAACAATAAAGTCAATATTCAAAAACAATATAATTGACTAAAAATGACACTATTTAGCTCCAAAGATCTACAAAATGTGAGTCACTGTTTTGAGAGGCTAAACCCAGATTTAATTCAACTGCCATAGAAAGCAAATGGACAATGTCAGTTAGGGAGGAACAGATTTTTTCCATCTGCGTAACAAAGCCTGCAGCTCTGCCAGGACCACAGCAGAGACTTTTCTAAAGTCAGATGGAGCTGCTGAGTGAAGTCAACAGAAAACGAGCCAGATCTGCAGTGTGCTTAACTATGACCTCAATGATGTCACTGTCCTATTTGGGCTTTTCTCTTTTACAGACCATTCAGAACACATAAATGCTGATTCAACTGCAGTTGTCCATGACACAGCGTTTTAATAAAGTATTCATGCAGTATTTCTTGAGTTGAATATGGAAGTCATCTTATTCTTGTCAGCGGTTAGTGGAGTGTTGTGCTGTGGTTATCACTGTAGCCTGCCTGCAACGTTCAAACAGCAGAGTGGGAGTGATAGGGAGGGAGACTGGCTGAGTAAACATGGAGTGGGGAAATAAAACTGGAGTCTTGATAAACAGACTTAATCATCTGATAGGTAGGAGGACTGGTCTCAGTTGCTGCACACATCCTCCAGGAAATGAGTTGACAAACTAGTCAAAATAGTTTTCATGATATTATTAGTATGTGTATTCTTATGACAGTAAAGTAGCAGAAAAGAAAAGCAAATAAATAAATAATAAATAAATAAAACCTCAAACCACAATTATCAGTAGACATTTCTAAGCCCTTTTGTTCCTTGTTAACCTATAGGGACCGCTGTTCACCTCATTATGTGGCAAATGCTTTGTGTGTTGGAGCATATGTTGGCGTCTTAACAAAGCGGCGGAGCAGCTTGAGGCTCAGAGTGACGTCACTCCACATACCATTACATCTGCAGTTCTACTCACTTTTAAGTTTAAGCCAGATGATCTTTGTGATTTTTGTGTGGGGCTGTGCAGTGCTGCTGAATCGCTACAGCAGGTTAACCACTAACAGAATGGTTTACTGATTAAAGTACAGGCTCTACTGTTTATCATAATCAGCGTATAACCAAACAAGATTTGAGAGCATCTCCTTAATTTGATAGATATGCGATCAGACTTTTTTTTTTATACTTTATTAATCAGAATCACAATTTTTTCACACTGTTGTTATTATACACGTTACACACAGGCACTGAATTACACACACCTATACACCTATACATGCACTAATAGAGAGATGTCAGAGTGAGGGGGCTGCAGCTGTTGATGGACAGGCCCCTTGAGCAGTTGAAGGTTCGGTGCCTTGCTCAAGAGCACTTTGGCAGTGGTGAACTGACACCTCTCTACCAGTCCACCACCATACTTTGGTCCGTATGGGGACTTGAACCAGAAACCCTCCAGTTCCCAACCCAACTCCCTACAGACTGAGCTACTGCCACCCCAATTGTTGTAGCCTTGGCTGGTTAGCATTCCCTTGTCCTTTGGTCAACCGGTCCTCACAGCATCCATCCAGATTATAGTATGTATTATACATCCATACGTTTTCTGAACATCTACACAGTTGGTCTGTAGATTATTATTAATGAGGTACATACATGTATGAACCCCTTTGTGGACAAAAATGTTCCTCTATTAGTGCCCATTACATTTAATTACTAAGAAAATTCAAATAAATGTTGAAAAACTAATGACAAATGTTTTGCTTTTTAAAATGTTTTTGGTTCTTTTTTTTTTATTTCTCTTTGTATGTTTGTTTAATAATTACATTACATTTTAGTTTTGATTAGTGTATCCACCTTGTTTTGTTTTAATAATGGATTAGCGATTTGCGATATAAAACATACTGTATGTTATTGCACAGAAATTGGGCAATGCAATCCTCTCATGTTTCTCGCCAGACTGGACTGAACCAGGAGGTCTTACTTCCCTTCTGCCAACACTGAGGAATGTAATGTCTGTGGTTGAAAACTTGGTGGTGGCGAGTTTTGGGGGAACTCAGGGGCATGGCATGGACACCATAACCTGCACTGATAAAACCTCGAAAAAAAAGCATTCAAACACCATGTTTGAATGCTCCTTGAGGCTGATAACTCTCCCTCTCCACACAATAGGAATCAGACAGTCCTGGAAAAACACTCAACCAATTTCAGATTGATGCCAGCTAGGTGCCTTATCAGTAAGGTCAGTTTCTTTCCATCTATTGAGATGATAGACAGATGATAATGCACCTAGTGAGTTTTGGCCTACACGATGCATGCACGTGGCATTGATTGTGAGGCTGATGGAAAGTGCACGGAAGTGAGACCTCAGCATTCACCTTGTTTTACCAGCTGAGAGTCAGCAGTAAAGCATAACCTTGGGGAGGAGAGAGCTCAGGTTTCAGGGAAATGAACAAGAGAGGGTCTCACAGGTAGTTTTCAGCAGCAGCAGACCATCATGGTTAGAGAAAATTTGCTATAGCTCTGTTATATAATTTGTTTTGGCTTACGTTTTATTCTGCATCTTGAAAAATATGTTTGTAGAGAAAAAAATTGTGAAGAGAAAGTTTCTATGTCCGTTTTGGGACCAGGCCATGGGATATCCTGTTTGGCAAAGCAGGTCACCCAGTGTCATCGCAGTTTAACAATCACTGCCTTCGTGCCAAAGATAAAGCAAATTTTAGAGCATACCTGAACCACACCCATGCAGGAGTCCAAGAAGATGGTTCCTTTGGGCTCTTTGGAAATCTTCTCATCCTTGTAGAAGTTCAAATTATAAGAGCCGTCCCCGAGCTGGGTTAGATGGAAATACCTCCTCTTGAATGACTGAAAAAAAATTAAAGTTTCAATAATTGGAAAACAAAATGCAATGTTTTGGTCATAACAATTTAAAGTCCTCTACACACCCTTTGCATGATATAATATCAAAAACTTTAGTCTGAAGACAGAAATCTACACTCTGCTAATATTATGTATTTTTTTTGTAATTCTTTACATTTTTCATCATTGCTACGTACACAACATAAATACAATACATCATTTGTAAAGAAATAGGGCTGCAACCAAACCTTATTTTCATTCTAGATTTATCTGTTAATTATTAATCAAATAAGCGTCTTGTCTATAAAATGTCCGAAAATTGTGAAATGTGCCCACCACAAGTTCCCACAGCCAAAAGGTATTCAACTTGCCAAAAGCCAATCCTGACTCATTTTAGATGCTGGAACCATCAAATGTTTAGCATTTGTGCTTGAAAAGTGACTCACTCAACTTTTCAAAACATTTGCCATTTCTGTCGAACAAACAATCAATTCATTGACTAACGGTTTGAGTTCTGAATGTGGCCAACACCACTGTCTCACCCTCATGGTGACGCTGATAGCACTGTTCATGTTGCCTTTATAGAGCCAGCCATGTTTGGAAAACCCGCCTTTCTGGGATCCCAGGGAGGCCGTATCCTGCAGGAAATAACGACACAAGACAGACAATCATCGCATCACATCATATCCACAAATGTACTAACTGAGTAAAATTCACATTTTCCAGCTTTGTGTGTCTGAGCATATGTTGCCGTTTTAACAAAGCGCAGGAGCAGCTAGAGGTTCAGTATGACATCACATGCCATTACAGCTGCAGAGTTAAACATCTGCAGTTCCACTCACAAAGCAGTTTCTGCTGGTTGTGTTTAAGTCAGATGAGCTTTGTGACATCAACAGAGCAGAAAACTCATCAACTGAATGTGGTATGGGGCCGTGCAAGGCTTCTGAATTAATGCAGCAAGTTAATCACCAACAGAATGGTTTACTGATTTAAGTACAGGCTCTGTATCAGAATCAGTGTATATCCAACTGAATCAAAACATATTTTGAGAGCATCTCCTTAATTTGACATATTTTGACTTCAAACAGACTAGAGGAATGGGGCGTAACACTGGTATGGACCTTATAAAAGCATCAAACAAAGGGATATCAGCCACCGACAGAAAAGGAAATCTAAAATATGTCTGTTACCTTATTGTGTAACTGTTAAATGGGCTTGTTGTAAATATATATTATCTAAATCATATCCACAAATGTAACAAGGGAGTGAAATTCACTTTTTTTGTTGTTGCAATACTGCGGCATGGGACAAATTACTCCATACATGCTGTTAACACACCCTGCCGAAGCCTCGCCTTTGAAAAAACCTTTGATGTTGTGCTTTGAGATGACACAGAGGAGAACAAGATGTAGGTCTGTCTCAGTCCAAACAAGCAGGGAGAGGAACATTAAACAAACTATGACTGTTAAACAAAATAAATATCTCCATCTTCACAGCAGATACATGACACGAGGACCAGATCATCTCACACTCATAAGGCGGGTAGCATTAGATCACATACGCCCAAACACAAAGCTACCCTGATCCACCAGCTATCGGGATCTGTAAAAATAAACCAATTAGGAGAGTAATGAAGGAAGAAGAGCCGGGTGCTGTCCTGCTTAAGATCAGGCTTGCGTGCCATTTACAGTTACACTTCCTGACTTTGAACGACTACAGTGTATCCCTGACAATTTCACACAATGAGAAGAGTGAATGGCCTTTCAAGATGTCTTCATCCTGGTCCAAAGCTACTTCTTCTTCTGTCAGTCTAATAAAGCAGAAGGGGATTTTAAAGGTGCTGGCAGGATTTATAATATCTTTAACGTGCTTTGTGGAGTGATCTAAAAAGCATCTGGAAAGGTTCAGTGTCCGTTTCTCTTCGTCAATGTCTAGACAACATTCACCGGTCCGCAGGGAGGCAGACAAATTACGGCTTCATTCTTTCTGACCTCCAGAAAACAAAAAACAAAAAAGCAAACAGTTGCATTACTAAACTCCAGTCAGTCAGACAAAGAGAAAATGAACCAAATCTCACAACTGATGTTGCATGTGGTCCAAAACACACAATCATAAAGACATAAATGATTTATTCTGGGGATTTTAGAGGATGAGTTCAAATCCTTTTCTTTCATCTGCAAAAGCAACCTCCCAGTTTGTTGTGAAGAGATGGAGGCCAGAGAGAGAGAGAGAGAGAGAGAGAGGGTGTATCTTGTCCTTAGTTGTGTTGAAGTCCTGCCCCTCCTGTCCTGTCAGAGGTGAGGCTGACTGTGAGGCTGACCCCTGACGACCTAGCACAGCTTTCCTCAATCACAGCTGCACCAACTAACACGCAGTTAAAAAGAAAAGAGACACTTGGTAGTGTTTCTTTTCTAAAAAACCCAAAGCTCCTGTGTGTAACAGAGTATTTCAACACATTTTGTTGCCCATAGGAGGCGCAGTTTGACATATGCAGGTCAGAGTCATCATCATACATCTTGTGAAGGAGTGTGACCTTTTAGTATGTTCAGATAACATTTCAGCCACAGCTTCGTATCATCTTTGAAGACTCAAATCAGCCATTCCAAAGACAACAAACAGTTCATCTATGCAAAAACACACACACACCCACTCCATCATACATGAATTCAAATAAGATGAAAAGATTCAAATGTTGCTTGTGTAATTGTGTAAAAAGACTGGCTGTTTTGAGACATGGTGTGCCAGCAAAAGTCTTTAAGTCTAATTACACTTAATTATTTCCATTAAATCCAGCGATTAGACACAAAAATGCCTCTTTAATCTCTTTAACAGCTATAATGAAAACAGGAAAGGCAAAACTGATGACTGGAATTTGACGCATTTAGCAGCATGTAGTCTTTTCTTTGCCGGGATTCTAATAAAGAGATGTAATCCTGAATAAAAATGCAGTCGAGTAACACTGCAAATACAGATACTTTATTACTCTGAGCTGTTGATTGGATTATTTTTTGGTAAATCAAGGGATGAAAAGTCTAGACATTGTACAAGACATACACTCACCTCATCTTTGTCGACATCCTCATCCACTTCAAATACATGGACAGCCAGTTTATCAGGCCTGGACACTTTGCTGTAAAAAAGAAAAATCAATTCTCATTAACAGGCATGTATATCAGTATTAACAAGATCATAAAACAACACATAACATCATCAAAAAGTACAACAGATTACCACAGTGAAGCTCAAGGTAACTGCGTACTCTGATACTACACTTGGTTCAAATTTTGAGATATTGGAACTTGACTTCAATATTTGCATTTTCTCTGAAGTTTTGTCCATTAAAGGTTCCGTAGGTAACCTTTATAAAAAATAACTTTTCTCACTATATTCTGACAGTAGCACATGAGACGGATAAATCGGTGAAAAAAAAACATGTTTCTCTGCATCCCCCTAATGCTCCTTATGGCATTTTAAAGTTTTGACCGCGCCCAAAGTAAAACAACCAATCAGAGCCGAGGAATCTCTAACGTCAGTCACTGCTCGTGAACTCCAATCAAACTGTCAAACTAGGCAGTGCTGATCGAATATGAATCAAGATTCTGTTATTGCGTTGCCCACATTTACTTTCAATGTTTTGGCACATTTTTATTGCTAGTACTTGAATTTTTAGCACTTGACGTTTAACAGCACTGTTTTGCCTATTGGCTTTCATTTCAGTTTACTCTGCTAATCTTTCGAGCACATGTAGTCTAAAACGGTGTGACTGAGATGTGATTTTCCCCTATGTTTTCGCCATTGTCTTTGAAAAGTACATTTTAATTTGCAAAGTTGTCTCAGAAAGGCAACATTGCAAATGCAAATTCAAGGAGTTTAAAAGCAGCACTTGACTGTTCAAGGAAACATGTTACGGTGTATACTGCCTGCTGGAAAATGAAAAGGAGCCAAAGGTAAGAATCACTTAAACAGTGTGACATTTCAGGCAATCCACGTCATGGAGTATTGTTTTAACTTCCCCAGATTCAGTCAAGTGACAGAACATTCTGGCAGCAGTGACAGTGTCAAGATCATAAGGTCATTGTCAACTCATATTCTAACATGTTGCCAGTAAAATACATATTCTTTTGGGAAGAGGCTGGAGCTGATGACACAATCTCTGGACAATGAGGGTGGTTTCCACACCGGCTGCAGCAGGGAGTTATCCAGTGCACCGTCAAAAGGAAATACTTCTTTGTTGCTGGTAAATACGAATTATTTGCAGTTGCTGCGTTTCCTTGTAATTAAGTCACAACAACATTTGGTCAGAAGCAGGAAACAAAAACATGACAGTTTGTCTAGGTGACCTGAAAACACACAAAAAAATAGTGTGTGCACTGTGTCTTTTAGTTTAAAACCTCTGGCATCCTTATAT
The DNA here is from genome assembly GCF_004354835.1 of Perca flavescens. Taxonomy (NCBI): domain Eukaryota; kingdom Metazoa; phylum Chordata; class Actinopteri; order Perciformes; family Percidae; genus Perca; species Perca flavescens. Next base: position 19,802,820 of record NC_041341.1, on the reverse strand, counting down.
TTTATGCAGTAGCTGATCTTACCTGCCCATCATAAGAATGTCTTGGCTCACTACCACATTACTGTGGTGTGAATATAGTTTACAGTAGTGATGAATTTTTTGTTTTTTTTAGATAATTTTTTGGGGCATTTTAGGCCTTTATTACTGACAGGAGAACTTAGACTTGAAAGATAGATAGATGTATAGATAGATAGATAAATACTTTATTCATCCCTAGGGAAATTTTAGGCATCCAGTAGCTTAGACAACCATAACACAACAAACACATACACACAGGGGAGAGAGAGGGGGAATGACATGCAGCAAAGGGCTGCAGGTTGGAGTTGAACATGCGGCCGCTGCATCAAGGACTAAGCCTCTTTATATGGGCGCGCTCTCTACCAGGTGAGCTAACCAGGCGCCTATGACTTACTTTGGAAGCTGTCGAAAGTCTCCAGAATAGTCCTCATACTTGTAGTTGACAACATGCCAGTCAGACTTGTAGGTCTTAATGCACTGAGAAGACAATGGAAACAAATTACAGACCCCTATAACATACTGAACATTGTGTCAAAGTTGTAAAATACACATGGAAGAATTACTTTAGGGCTGTGCTAAGGTGTCAGTATGAGTCAAATGAACTAACTTGTGTTGTCCAATCATATCTGAAGGCAAATGTGTTTAGATGTTCAGAAAGGGCAAACTTGAAGGCGGGCTGAAAAGCTTGCCGTCATTGAGTGAGGCGAGATGCAATTACTGTTTAAATATCAGGGGGATTACGGTGCACACTTTCACACAGTCTTTCCTTGAAGGGATTCATGGTTTTGCCCTTGGCTGTACACTCAAAGCAGAAGCCTGAAATCTGCCTACAATGTCACAGTTGCCCATTTGCTGCAAATTTGTAGTGAAAAATTATCAGATTTCACACAGGTCCCTCTGGAACCACAAATGGCTTTATACAACTTTTTACAGTAGGCAGAAAATAAAAACTACCCACAAAATTAAAGTAGTGTTGAATTGAAGAAAGCAAAATCACAATGCAATGATTGTTTTGAGCAACAATTTAAGCCTCTATCCAGTGACATCCTTAAAGAGTAGTATGGTCAGTGTTCACACTCCCTGTCAGTCTGAATCACCCATTTGCACAAACTGGGAGGGAGTGTATCTCTATCTCCCTTTACTTGGAAAGGAGACATCTGTTCATTGTCAGTCAGTGATAGGAGCAGCTCACTCCTATCACTGGTATCTATTCTGCAGAAATATGTGCCGTTTACAAGAACTGCCCCAGCAGGGAGATGAAATGCAACCTGATCAGGAAAGGGATCGGAAACAGAGAGGATCCTGCTGGGTTGATCCCATAGGTTGATCCCCACAGCTGTTCTGGTGATGTCAAACAACACTTGACCGGGAGTTTTAGTATCGTTTTGACTTCAGACAAGGCTCCCTAACAACACTGACCTCTGACCTGGTAGGTAAACTGCCGGCAGCCAGTTGGTCTCTGGCTTAAAAAGACTGATTGGTAAACCACTGTGATGGTTAGAGAAAGAAACATTTCCCCTCTTGTAGCCATGATTTATCATTTTATCAACCACAACTGGAAACAATAAGGACTTTTTTTCAGTCTCACTGTAATTAAATGAGTACACAAACACATCTCAAGAGCTTCTGTGTTTTTAAGAACGTTTAGAACTTATTCTGTCTTATGGCCTTTTGCTGACATTTGATAGCAGATATGTTCAAGACTCAACACAGACAGACAGCACTATAAACCAACACTGACAGACAATAACCAGTTTGATAAATCTGCGGATTGTGTAAATTATTTGCTCTAAATCATTCCTACATCCCCTGCCATGAATAGATATTACTGAGGAAATGCAGTACAAATAGTCCATGATCTGTAATGAGTCCAGATACCATTTACGTAACAGTTTCTACTTTAAGTTAGATGAATGTTCCATTTAGCGGAAATAAATTGGTTTCCTGATCAGCTGTACCAGTTGCCAGTACCAGCTGCTAATATTAGGTCACAAATTGGCCAATGACTCACATTAGTGTCACTATTCTGCAGCAATGTGTCTGTTTGGTTTAGGTGCTATGATATACTTTCCTCCTTACTACCAGACTTTGCACTTACAGTATGGTCACCATGTTTTTATGTTCTGCAATTTAAGAAATGTATAGTACTAAAAGTGCTCTGTTTTTTATTTGTTTTAATACCGAGATGAATAAAAGTTTCTCTCATAATCATAACGATTACACTGACTTGACCTGCAATTTTTACCTTTAGTGTCTATAAAACTACTAAATGTTGCCAATGATTAAGTTCTGTGGGATTACTGCTCCTAAATATTCACAATTTCCCTCAGATTTACACTGAAGTTAAAGGTCCCATGGCATGAAAATTTTACTTTAGGAGTTTTTTTTTAACAATAATATGAGTTCCCCCAGCCTGCCTATGGTCCCTGAGTGGCTAGAAATGGCGATAGGTGTAAACCGAGCCCTGGGTATCCTGCTCTGCCTTTGAGAAAATTAAAGCTCAGATGGGCCGATCTGAAATCTTGCTTCTTATGAGGTCATAAGGGGAAAGGTTACCTCCCCTTTCTTTGCTCTTCCCGCCCAGAGAATTTGGCCCGCCCATGAGAGAGAGACATCATGGCTTGCAAACAAGCAAAGCATGGTAGTTGGTCAAGGCCACACCCCCACCTTCCACCTTGCCCCCCCTCTCTCCTCCTCAATAGCATTTAAAACTACAGACATAGAAATGGCACATCATAAGGAAAGCTCATTGTGGGACTGGCTCTCGTGGCTGTAATTCTGCACCAAGGCTGAATTTTGGGAAAGAGACTTCAGATACAGTATTAGGGGACCACTAAGACCTATATAAAAGCATCCAAAAAGCAGCATGTCATAGGACCTTTAAATAAAACCGTTTCTATGGTTTAATAACAACATTTAAACAGCATTGTCTAAATCTACTTGTCCCAGTGCTTTTGTTGAAACTATGTCACACTCACATTGAGGAGTGTGCCATTTGTCTTTTCTAGCTGGAAAAAATGTCTAAATGTCTTATGTATCATTTTATGCATTTTCTCTTTATATCTTTTACATCCAGTTTGAAAAAATATAGTTCAGTATTATTTGTTAAAAGTTTACCATTAAAACATCAACTACTATGCTTCATCAGGACTGTGGTGTGGTTTCATATCAGATTTGATGGAAATTGGTCTGGTATCAGATTTTGATTACAATGTTGCTAAATCCTGATTGGTGTATGCAAATACATTTCATTATTTTATCTTTTTTTTCTCCATCTGAGCTCTTTCCACTTCAGACAAAAACACAAATACAGAAATCTCTAATTTGAAATATCCAAAATAGGAAAAAAATGTTTATGTAACAACCCCATTTGCTCATACTAAGAAGTTGATTAAAAAAATATGTTTTTGGGGGACTTTAAATCAGCTTACCTCTTGAACAAACAGACTCTGGGCCTCCCGCTCTGCATTTATAGGCACTGTAGGGTAGAGAGTTCTCCCTTGCCGCCTCAAAGTTAAAATCTGCAAAACAAAGCAATGGTTTATTCAACAAGAGAAAAGGATCAGGGAGAAATTACAACAAACATGACAACATTGTAAAAGTGAAAACAAAATGTGGAAGACATTGCTCAAGCTGGACACCCAGTATTACAGTTTGTGGTCTCAGCTGGACACAGTTGCTCCAGGGCATTCTGTTAAATATTATTCTATGTTTGAGAAAGGACTGATGACTTTCTGAGGGTTCAAAGGGGCAGTATGTGAGGGAGGCAGGAGGCATGTCCATACTGTTCAGCTCCAGGACCCACAGACACACCCTGAGTCTGGCTCTATGCCACTGTTGTCACGCACTCTGAGTAATCAGCATCTCAGCATATCTAATGCTGGGTTTAAGATTTTCGCTAATGACCAACAGGTTCAGTGTGCACTGAAGCCAAACAGCAGTTTCATAGCAGAACAAGAAAGATGAGTAAAAGCCTTAAATTACATTTTAATAAGACTAAGTGTCGACAGCCATGCTAGCTACTCTGTAAGGCAATCTCAGTAAATCTTTCACTCAATAGACAACCAATAGGTCAGTTTTAGTGTGAAAGCTAGAGCTCTATTCAAACTTGCCCTGAGTAAAATACTGCTTTGTGCAACACCATCAGGTTTTAGCAGGAGGATTAATATAAAAATAAAGTGCATTTGACACATAATCCCTGCGAGCAAGAGTGAACTATGAATACAACCATTAAGTGAAGCCGTTCAGCTGACTGAGTTAAAAGGAAACTGAATTGTGGCTTTGTGCAAGTCAAATGCTGGTCAGTTATGTTTTCTATGATGAGAGGGATGAAGACAAAACTTCCATTATATTTTCCCCAACATGTTTTTATTAAAATTAGAAGCGCTTTGAGCAGAAATATGTTCCATGTCATTGGTTAACAGTCCAATTGACCAAAGAGCTAATCAAATGAAACTACTTTGAGCACATAATGTGTGTAGCTATTGAAGAAAAATCACATTAGTCAAGTCAAATGTGTTTATAATCCTATAAATATCACTCCATCCAATGCAATCCAATGATCCCTTGAACACATTAAGTTGATACTAATAATTTTTTCTTAAATATAATTATCTGCAGATGAAATGTTTTCCCTTTTATCAGAAGACATACATGTACAATACAGAATAGGGATGGGCAATATATCAATATTATATCGATATTGATATGAGGCTAGATATTGTCTTAGATTTTAGATATCATAATATGACAAAGGTTTTAAAAGGCTGCATTACAGTGATGTGCTCTTTTTAAAATCTAGTTGTGTAAATATTTTGTGAAAGCACCAATTGTCAACCCTACAAGATCGTCGCAATATCGATGTTGAGGTATTTGATCAAAAATATTGTGATATTTGATTTTCTTATATGGACGAGCCCTAATACACAACAGTCATGTTTCCATCTAATTGTCAAGCGAAGTTTAAGCAAACTTTTAAAATGTCGCAAAAAAAGAAAATGCGAATTGGAAGCGTTTCCATCAACTGGTTTAGAGTGAATAAACCCATTGTTGTAGATTGTTAAATCAGAGAGTTTAGAAAGTTATTTGGCTACAAGTTGGCCACCTGTGCAGAAAACAGGGTTGTGGCAGAGACATTTAGTGTCAGAGAGACAACCGTTCACCGCTGTGTATATGCGGTGTGCAGGGCCATAGGATTCAAGCTGTTGAACCAATTTGTCAATTTACCTGACGTGGCTGAGGCACAGGCAATAGCGCACCACAACTCTACTATGCACCTTGTGCCACAAGTGACCCATATCACAAATTTTCACTGTTTTCTGACATATTCTATAGACCAAATAATGCATCTACTAATCAAGAAAATAATCATCTTATCAGATTATTCGAAAATGATGAAAATAATCGCTAGTTGCAGACCTGTAACATTTTTCTTAGCTATGGTGCTTTATTTCATTGCTAATGCATCATTCCCAAATACTAGTAAGGGATAAACCCAGTTTTAAGTTTAAGTTTAAAAGGAAGTGACTGGTTTGACAACTGAAAAACAAAAAACTGTATTTTATAAAATGATTAACAATGCTGCAGTCATGTGTTTTTATTTTTTTATTTTATAACTTTTAGGCATTTTAGGCCTTTAATTGACAGGACATCTGAAGACATGAAAGGGGAAGATAGGGGGGAATGACATACAGCAAAGGGCAACAGGTCGGAGTTGAACCCTGGCCCGCTGCGCTGAGGAGTAAAGCTCTATATATGGCGCCCACTCTACCAACTGAGCTATCTGGGCGCCCCAGTCATGTGTTTTTCTTAACATCAGAAATGACACTTAGGCTAAAATGATTTCTCTGTTGCCTCACTATTCCTCAGAATGACCTTGCTCTGGTTGTGTCAACTACGACAAATTCTACACAAAGCTCATATTTGTAAACCTAAAGTCTCCCCTTCCTCTCTGCTAGCCAGGTTTCCTGCAGGAGAGATGATAATCTTTACAATCCAAGCAGCTGAAATAAACAGGCATGGAGGTAAGAGGGAGCCAGGAAGTGGGCAACAGGAAGCATTTAATTGGACTACAAGTCGCTGAGGAGAACCATGTGATTCTCTGGTAAAGAATGCCCTAATCGCGTGGGATATAGCGTAACCTAAACCAAGTGTGTCTCTATGACATGACCACCTCAGCACTGCTCCCATATTTCGTAAATTCAAACTGATATTAGAGGAAGGCCGTTGATATTCTGTTTTTTTCTTATTGTCAACAAATCCCATAAAAAAACTAAAACCAACAAGTAATTTATAATTTGCAATAAATGCTAACATTTATTGGAAATTTAAGCATGCTAACATTTGCTAATAATCACTAAGTACAGCTGGAATGTCATTAGTTTTGCAAGTATTAAGTCATAAACCATTTTTTTATATTTACCTCATGGTGGCATTAGAGGAAAAGTATGGGGCTCACCAAAGTCAGTATGATTCATAATCTGGGGACCATGAATGTCTGTACAAAATGTTATTCCAATTAATCCAATAGTTGTTGAGATATTTCAGTGTAGACCAATGTGGCTAATAAAAGTGAAACTATATATTTTGTGACACACTTTTGTACATCCTTACTAGGAACAAATGCATTTTGGGAATAAGTGCCACGGACGGGAAGTTGGCAAGTGTTGAAAGCCAAAGTAACACAATGGTTTTAGTGTTGGGATTTGTGGAAAATAACAAAAATATAGAACATTGCCAGCCTTATCCTTTAGAGACATGGAAACTGTAAAGTGGCTGAAGTAAAGGAAAAAATAATAATAATCTGAACTGTGGGTTTAATGGCTTAATGGATGGGCCTAGACCTAAGTGAAGGAAGGGCCCCCTCCTTGCAGAGAGAGCACTGAGACCTGCACATAACTGGCTTGTGCCAACTGCTGCCAGATCAAACCCAGATGGGGATGATATAAACACTGGCTCACAAAAGACCAGTACCAACTCATGACTTTTGATGTGCCAGTTAGGATAAGATAAGGTAGAGACCTTATAGTTGTTTTTATTCACGAGGAACAGCCAAAACAGGCTTTATACAAAAATAACAATACAGACAGAAGATCTCTTTCTGCCTGTTTGGCCTTGATTCATCACCAACACTGTATACTTATTGAGGTTTTTGTATGAGTACACAATGGCTGTACAACTTTCACTAAACGCTCCAAACATTGAAAAGGCTTTGACACAGAAGCTGATTAAAACCTTGCTTGAGTCTGGGGAGTTTGAAACAGATGTTAGGTTCAATCACTGCGCCTTTTTTTTTTTTTTTTTTTCTCAGTCAGAATCACCTGTCAGCCCCTGACAACGTACTGTTTGTGTATAAAGCCGGTATGTTATGTTCACAGCAGCAGGCAGGCTGAAGGAGCATGATACAATAGGAGACAAAGTCAAGACTGTGCCGCTGTCACTGAGCACCCAGCTGCCAGGCTTTTGTAAACTGTACTGTAACAACCAATGGCTTTATAAAGGGCCAAACCAAATTTAGAAACGCTGTCTTTTCACTTGTATTCTATTCCACACACAGCCATTTTATACAGTACAGTAACTGCAACAATTATTTGCTCTAAATACACCTAAGTCCCCATTATACATTTAACCAGCAACATAGGTTTGGTGATCTGGGTCCGATACTGGTTTTAAGGTAAGACTTTGTTGATCCCCACAGGGGAAATGCAGGTGTTGCAGCAGCACAAATATATACAGCTAGAATAAGAATAGAAGTAAAATATATGACCTATACCAGAGCAAAGTTAAAGTTACGAGGTAAAGTGAATAGTGTGGTTAGTAGCAGTGAGTGGGGCTGGGTATCGTTTGGATTTTTACGATTCGGATTCTTGAAAAACTGAAAAATAACATCAAAGATGTAATATGTTTACTAGCGATCACGTGCAGTGAATGGTTAATATGCTTTTATGTCCGTTTTGGTGAGCCCGAGGGAAAAAATTACATTTTAAAAGTAGCTTACATTTACGGTAACTAGCTAACGGTAGACTACAGAGAAAGTGTGATATATTTTACATCCGTTTCGGAGCGACAGAGGAAAATATTTCAGTCGACACATTAAGTGGAACAGAATAAGGAACCGAAATTTGCGTTCTAATCCGGTCCGATTCCTACCAGTTGCGTAGGAACCGGTTAGTGGTTTTGGTACCCAACCCTAGCAGTGAGTCAGGAAGTCTAGTATATATTTAAATAGCGTACACCAGAATAATATGTTTTTAAGTTATTAGTCTTAGTCTTGTCTGTATTAACAAGCAACATAATAGAAATATAATATAGTATATAATGTAGTAAGATAGTATTACAAGTAACACAATATAGTATGATATAATACAGTATATTATATACTATATATGTGTATACTATGTAGCATAAGGTGCAATGTAATAGTAATGATACCGGTAATAATATTGTATAACATAATATAGTTCAGTACAGCAGTATAGTATAGAATATCAAATGTAATATGGTATAGTGTATAGTATAGTAAAGTAGTAAAGAATGGTATAATAATAAAGTAGCCGTTCAGACATCATTCAAACGTCACTTTTATAGCAAAAGTTTTAGGGGTGTGCAAAAAAATCGATTCAGATTCGTATCGCAATTCAAGCTCTACCAATTCCAAAAATCGATTAATATTTTTTAATAATAAAAAAGATTTAATTAATTAATTTATTGTAATTGTATGTCTACTGCATTTCTTTTTTTCAAAGTTAGCAACTAAGAAAATAACATTATCATACAATGAGTTGCTGTTTGGTAGCTGACTCAACGACATCCTCAGAATTTCTGAGCACAGTATGATGGTGGTATTGGTGTTAAAAAAAAGACATATTTTCTTTTTGACTTTCTTAAAAGAAACCCTTTTATGTGAAAATGTTGCAACATTTTGTTCACACTATCTAGGGATTTTGCTCCCACTAGAGCTTTTGTGGAATATTTTCGAGTGTCCTCAGTGTCTTACACGGAAAAACAATATACTGTACAACTCCTCCATCCATGTGACTATGACATGAAGAATTGCCCCAGATTTATAAGTTAAGGTATAAGTGGGAAAAGGAATGTGCATCAATTACCATTTTACACTTACATAATACAATAAATAGTAGCTCTATACAACATATGTTACTGTATATGAATTGTCAAAACATCACTCTTATTTGTACCGTCTTATGTGGCCATTCACCTATAACAATAAAAGAGTATTGCATTTCCACTGGACTAGACGTTAGGGTCAGATTTGAGGATATACTGCACGTCTTATTGCTGCTGTTGGTAAGAACATCTTTTAATCAAGTATCATTTCCTGAAGTACCAGCACTGGGCCAGATTTCCATTTGAGATTTTCCGACTTCATTGTGGAAAGTGTGAGGGAGCGTACATCCTGTACAATGTGGCTGGAGATAACACTTGCTCTGTCACAACATTGACAGAATGAGCCAATTAAACAGATTGCCCCTGACCCATGTCTCTCTGTACAGCATGGAAGGATGTAAACATAAAATGGCCTCTGTGAACGACCCCACCCTGTACTCACAGCCCTGGCCATGCCTGGGCCAAAGGAAAAGATTGCTAAAGCAAAACAAATACAACAATGAAAACACGCAAGGGGGTGGATAAATAATGATGTTGGACAAATAACAATAAATGGTGTGACCTTGTATGGTTATGGAGCACTTTCTCAAAAAAAAAAATAAACACCCAAAAAACTAATGAATCACAGTATAACCAATTAGTAGGGTTGGGCATCGAGAACTGTTTTAAAAATTACGATTCCATCGGAATCGTTTCTTTATTGGAATCGTTTGGAATCGTTTTGGAGGATTTGGTTTCAAATCTGATCATAGGTTCGAAATTTAACATGCGCAAGTTTTGGTTTCCGTAGCAGCCAGGCGCTTGTTGTGTTGCAGCACAGTAAGCGGAGCTCTAGTCTGGCTTTATTTTGCGTTGTAAAAGCTGTAAAACTGCAACCCACCTTTGAATCAAAATAAAACTTTCCTCTTATTTGTGAAATAAGCATGTGACCCGTTTCAACTCCACCCTCAAAGAATCAGAATCGAGAATCGATAAGAAGCGGAATTACAAGGAAGAATCGGGATTGGAATCAGAATCATTAAAATCCAAACGATGCCCAACCCTAGCAATTAGGCAGTGACATATCTCAGTTTACCATTATTTAGTAGATATTTTTTCACCCAAAGTGCCTTACTTCCCACAGCAGTAGCATGTGTAGCCACAGTGGAAATCAAAGCCCTAACTCACCTCAAAGTCCTCCAGGGGGAACTGCAGCATGTCTCTGAGGACATCACTGAGGATTTGTGTCTTCCTCTGCACCAACACATTTTCATAGTCCAGCGGCTCGATCACCTTCGGCTTTACCTGAAGAACACAGACGAAGCACTCTGTTACTGGGACATCTGATGTAATTCCACAAATACTGGTAATCCTAATACTAAGGTAACATGCATGCAAAGACACAGGAGGTAATAGCCCTTGGATATGTGTTTTTGTTGTGGCTGTTGTTCTTGTTGTTGTTGCATTTGACACTTTTATTATAGTAGATACAGTGGAGAGATTACAGGAAATGAGGAAAAAGAAAGATGGCTAATGACATCCAACAAAAGATGTTACAAAGTTTATAGTTAGCAATGCTTTTGTAACTGACAGCACACTGTCAAGCACTACTGTATTAACAAAGTTTCCTCAGACCTTCATCAGGTAACATTCATTGAATAAGAATAAATTTAGTGTTCATATGTCACACATTTATTTCAAGGGAGATACTGATACCCTGCAAGCAGGGCTGACTTCACTACAATATAAACTAAGACTACATTTAGCTATTAATGATTATACTTTTAATTAGCGTAATAACGTGGAAAATGAAAACTACCTTCAATGAGAGCAAAAAAGACCTCAATTCAAGCAATGGCAGTAGGCCTACAATGGTGTTTTTGGTCAACATGATGCCTGAGCACAGCATAGTGTAGTGTATATACAGCAATACACTACACATGTGATAATAGTGCATACTAAGGAAGAATGTTATCTCTGTGCATGTTCAATTCTGTATACTGTTATAGTCAGATGATCTTTGTGACAAAGTACCTAAGAAACAGAAAAGCTGATATGATATTCTTTTCTCCAAACTTAAAGTTTTCAAGGCAAATCCAGCAAATGAAGCATATAACTGTGAACAGGACCAGAGATGGTGTTGTGCATAGACAGGCCATTAGTGTACATTGAATAGCCGTGCGGTTGCATAGGTTTTACCAACAGATGCTATCTGTTGGATGCACTGCTATACGTTTATTAAGCCTCCATCTCCCCAGAGAAAATGTATCCTCCTCAGCAGTGGGAAGGTCTTGATGAGCTTACCCTTGCATGAGAGCAAACATGCATGGCATGCATGTCAAGGGAACAATCACACTCCACTTCAAATATAGGCACGACATGAAACACAATTATCCTCCACATCTTAAAACAAACAAACCTCCATCATCCTCTTTTTCTTTTAGCATACTTGACAAGTCAGATTGCAAATCTTATGGTATGTTGTAGGCTGACTCTCAACAGCACATGTGGCTATGTAATCAAAAGGTGATTATGGATTTATGGTGTGTCATGTCAGTGTCTGCATAATGGTAAAGTATTGACCTACTCATCTCTAGTGGCAGAGGCTGGAGAGAGCATATGCACTGCAAAGATACAGTAGTCATTAGATGGAAAGTCAGCTGTCAACACTGTTGATGGGACAAAAGGATGAATCTTACAGCCAGGGAAACAGCAGAGTGCAAAATGAACAGTGACACATTGTCAGATTTCAGTGCTGAGCGACAGCTCAGCCCACATGTTGCCTCCACATCTGGGACTGATAATACTAGTATAATCTCAGAGGAAGAGTCATGGATATGGACCTGCTTAAATGCATGTTGCTAGCAACCTTGTTAATATCAGAGAGCAGCTCACACTGAGGACAGAGGGGGCAGGTCTTTGTATCGGTTTCAAGGACAAGGAGAGGATAGCAGACCAGAGATGGTGCCACCACGTCTGCCAGCTAAAGCAGGCTGTGACATTATCAGTCAACCGTTCATTCACAGCATAACATAACACAAACATAGTTACAATTAAATGCAGTCACACTTCAACAAAGTGTTTTTGTTCTCTCTACCATGAGAGATAAAACATGGAGAGATTGTTGCCCTACCTGTCTGAAGGCAGGACAGATAAGTCAGGAAGGAATTAAAGATGTTTGAGAGATACTGTAGGATGCGTGTGTGTCTGTGCGTCGCATGAACTGACCTCAAATGCCTAAAATATACAGAGACCAGACAGCCTCTACCAGCCAGTTAAAACCTTAAGAACTCCAGGTACACACAGACGCATTGTCATTATTCACCAGGTAAAAAAAACCACTGACAATTACCAGGCAATTAACAAGCATCTTTTGCACATGATAGGGACTTTAGGTTAGAAGAGAAAAGACTTAATAATGAACAGCCTTGGGACATTCAACAACATCATTCAAAAAGAAAGGGAGAGACTTTTGCATTTTGTTACACCACTAAAAAAACATGTACCGTCCAATACCTGCTGAAGCTGAAAATGCCTGCAATTAAAAGGGATTCTGATATTTAAAGTAGCTGCTAAAGGATTTGACCCCCCCCCCATAACATGGTGCCCTCTTCTCACCAGTGATTGATTCCTAACCATACACTGTTGCTGCTGACTGTTGTTTCACTCCAAACGCCTCTGTGCCCTTCAGCAGTGCTTTGTCAGTGGCCAGTGAAGGTGGTAAACCACACAGTACATTCAGCACTGACTAAGGAAATGAACATACAGTAAGCAAAAGCTCTGTAACTCCCTCAACCCACAGTGCTGACCATAGTCAATGGATCTATTTCCAACTTTTATTGTATTATTGCTACATCAGTCCTCGAAAATGTTTTTTTCAAAACACTTGAGTTTATGTCTTATAGACTGAAAATACTGAACTTCAAATTGTCTATTTCCTATATTTTTATTTTTAAAATACACCATAAACAATTTTAAATACCGCATGCAAATAAAAAAGACCAGAACAATGTAAGCTGCATGTTTAAAATCGGTATAATTAAGTCAACAAACATCCCTGGAAAGCCCATAAAACAGAAACCTATAAGGCCATCTCTTCCACTCCCTCTCCACAGTAATCTAGCAGCTGTTTAGCTAAAGCACCCACTCCTCCCATCACTGCACCCTCTCACAGCAATGAACAATGGTGCTGTGTAGTGCCTCTCTACTAACTGATACATTCAATCTTTTTGCTACAAACTACTTCACATGGCTATGTAGAGATCCAACCACAGGACATTATCACTGTCGTCAGGGTTGACTTTTGAGCCAAATAAAATGTTTTACAAGCCAAGGCCATCTTAAAGAATGAACTTGAAGAAACTGTGTGATGCTTCCTTCTAGGTTGTTAAGTGCTGTTAAAGTTCAACATTCCTCTATGATAGTGCTAACCTGGCACATTTTGAATAGGAGTTGGCAACGTTGTGTATAAAATGATGACAGAAGTTAAGCAGCACAGAATCTCACATGACCCCTGCTTCAGGACTTTATGACTGTGTTAAACCTTTGGAGCACTGCATACTGTAAGATGTACTCTGACAAGAGATTTTTTAATATAAATCAAAAAGTCCTTGAATGACTTACCACCACCTGCGGCACCGGGTCTACCTCAGCCTCAGCTGCAGCCAAGCTCTTGTACTGCTGTGGACTTTCAATGACCAACTCCTTCTTTGGACCTTTACTAGCCTTTCCTTGCATTGTCGACGGCTGTGGTAAGATATCTCCAAGCTAGATCCAAAGAGAGGAGGACAGCTAGCATATCCGGTGGAGAAAAATCCTAGTGCTGGAAAAAGTTTGTGAAGTTTTGTGTTTCTCTTCACAGACTCATGCTCACACCCCTTCTTCTCAGACTGCTCTGTCTGTCTGAGAAGCAGTGGACTCACACACAGGCGGAGGAGATAGCCCCTCCTACACTCAGCTGTGGTGCCTGGGGGAGTCACACACACACACACACACACACACACACACACACACACACACACACACACACACACACACACACACACACACACACACACACACACAGAAGATATCTGACCCCAGACTATCCACCTGCACATTGACACAGGGTTGACAAAGGCAAACAAAAGATACACATTCCTCAAGTATTACAGTCTGGTCAGGGACTGTCCACGCCTTGTGTGGGACAGCTGAAATAAGAGCTGGCTCCGGAGCTGGTTTCATTAAGAGGAACAAGCTTGGGGAGAATGAGACAAAAATGGGCCACTTCGTGTCGCAATATTCAAAAGAAACCACTCAAGGATCTTGCACATTACATACGAGGGCACCAACTAACGAATCAGTTGCAGTGATTTAGGAGTGATTTTCCATGTAAACATCACAGATAAGCTGCCAGACTGAGCTCATCAGATTGTAGCAGGCGCTTCAGAAATAGCATGGACAAATCTTGACCCACATGTACTGCTGAAGACCAAAGAGCAGATAATTCAAATCAATCTGAATCAGCACTGCAGTACATCAAATTAGTCACCATAAACTGTGACAGTCAAACATTACTCATTTAAGTTTTTATTTTAGGCTCTGGTTCCGGTGCATGACTGCAGCTGAGATAGTAACGGTTAGTAATCACAGAGTTGAGATCAGACCCAGCTTCTGTCTCGCTGCTTGTTGATGCAACTGCTTGAGGGGCATTCCAACACGACGCAGCCTCAGTCAACCAAGGAGTGGACTCAATCTACAGATTCCTCAGAGGGCCACAACAGGGGAGGATGTTATCTTTTCACGCCTGCAACTAAACTTAAGGTGAGAAGGGGTGGGCCAGGTCAGCTGCTACCCTCCCACAGTCACATGCCACTGGGCCCCACACAGGGATCAGTATTATGGTCAAAATCAGTATCATGATATTAATAACAATATTTTTTATCATATCAACAACAATTCATACAAAATAAAGACAAGGAACTGGAAAATCATTTTTTTGCAGCCAGTCCAACATATACACAAGACCCAAGCCAGCCTTCCATGCTCAATTTAAAACCTGAAATTAACAAATAGAACAAATAGATCTGCATACCAAATAGCTCCCGTTAGAAGGATTTTAATGTCATGGCGTTTCGAGCCAAGGCTATTTCACGACCCCCCATCTCTTCCCAAACTCCACTTACCACAGTTGACTAACTAACTCAGAATAGGCTACATGAAATCTTAAAATACTTAGCTTTTCAATTTAGATTTTTGGCCAACTACACACTTGAAAAAATAGTTCAGTCAGAACTCCCCATTGCTATAATGTCAGATTGCACATTTGCTGGTATTTTGCAAATTTAGTGGGTTGATTGAAGGCAGGTGTGTCTAGGTGTGCCTCCACTCTGTGGTCTACTTATGTCACATTTCTCTGTGTGTAAGTATTGTATACATGTGAAATGTAGGTGAATATCAGAATAATCATAATAAGGGCACTCATTCGGTTTCTTTGTGTTTAGGTGAGAGTCTGCAGTCTAAAGGCAGAGTTAGGCTTCCTGATGGCTGACATGTGTTGCCAGCCTAGTCTATGGTGGTGGCTTAGCGAGGACTGCCATTGGGTGACGTGTAAAGTTGTCAATTGACTAGTTTATATCAACGATGTTTCATTAACAGGATTATTCCGGTTCCGCCGGAAGTTCCACCGCATGTCCCACCGCATGTCCCTCACCTTCCGCTTTCTTTGTGTTGGCATTCTAATCTCCGGTCCATTTATGAGGACTACAGTTAACTGCTCCTCAGATCTCTGCGGGTAAATACAGACAGCTAGCTAGACTATCTGTCGAATCAGAGTTTTCTCTTGCACGACTAAAACAACTTTTGAACGTACACGTTTCACCAAAACAAGTTACTTCCCGAGGTTATTTTGCAGAGGCACCATTGCTCCGTCTGGGGCTTAGCATTAGCATGATTGGTTTAAAGAAATGCCAATAAATCACAGCACCTTTTTCTCCCATCCCGGAATGTTGTGTGGACTAGCCAGACTTTTCTCTGCAGTGCTGTGGAGATAGGTCTGGCAATGTGAGACTATCAATTGACTTAGCCCTTGACTGGTTTCCCCTCCCTTCCTGCTAGTACTGACACGGTTTCCTTTCTTTTAAAAGGTCACATGGCATGAAGATTTCCCTTTATGAGGTTTTTTAACATTAATATGAGTTCCCCCAGCCTGCTTATGGTCCCCCAGTGACTAGAAATGGTGATAGGTGTAAACCGAGCCCTGGGTATCTTGCTCTGCCTTTGAGAAAATGAAAGCTCAGATGGGCCGATCTGGAACCCATTTGGTCTTGACCAACTGCCACTTTGCTCGTTTGAAAGCCATGATGTTTCTCTCTCATGAGTGGGCCAAATTCTCTGGGCGGGCAAAGCAGAGAAAGGGAGGTAACCTTGCTCCTTATGACCTCATAAGGAGCAAGGTTACCTCCCCACCCTCCACCTTGCCTCCCCCTCTCTTCTCCCCAATAGCTACAGACACAGAAATGGCACATCCTAAGGAAAGCTCATTGTGGGACTGGCTCTAGTGGCTGTAATTCTGCACCAAGGCTGAAACGAGACTTCAGATACAGTATTAGGGGACCACTAAGGTCTATATAAAAGCATCCAAAGAGTACCATGTCATGGGACCTTTAAAATAGTTTGAGTAATTCCACAAGCCCCAGAATGTCTTAATTCATGTTACCCTAATGCTAATCTCCCACTGCCAGACCTATCTCCAAGCCCTCACCCCAAACACTGAAGGCATCTCTAGGGTACACAGTATTAGAAGGGAAAACAGACATTGATACAAGATCAGGTGACTCCTGTCTGGCACGTCACAATGCACATTCTGATGACAGCATAATAAAGGTTGACTATGATGTGAACTTCCCCTTTGGCATAGATCCAGATCAGCATACCTTGATCTATGCAGGAACTGTGTGCGTGTTTAAGGGATTTAAGCCAATCCTCCGCATCAGGTAGAAGCATGCTCCATGGAGTGAGTTACACATCAGTGTCATCCTGAGGGCATACTGTTTCAGCTCACTTCGAGGGGGTTTAAGAGCAGCAAAGTGAGTCATCATACACTTCCTGTCTCAGATACCTGTGTGCTTTTTAGTCACTTTGCTACTATACTGTAAACAACACTGTTGAAATAAAATGCTTAACAAGTTAAACTTGCAATTTTATGCTGGTGCTTTCCAGAAAACTACATTAGGCAAGATAATGAAACATAGTGTACATCATGATTATATTTGTTATTTAAACTTTTCTTCAAAACTATATTTAATTAGATGTTAAGCCAGAATTCCAGTTTGGATGCTCACAGCAGTACAGCGTACTTCTCCTCCTCCTCAAACCACAATCCTTGGGTCAATTTTATCAGACCTCTTTGTAAAACACATGCTTGTTTACTGTATCACACTCTCTGAATCATGCTATGTTTAAACATAAATTGAATCCACAAATTTCCTTTAATGTCCTTAATTATGCATGGAGTAATGCTAAATTACAAGTAATGTTTGACTTCGAGTTTGTGCAAAGGCAGGCTTCTTCTCCCAGACATCTGCAGTACTAAGAGATAACTAGCTTCAGAGAGTAGGGCTGCTTGATTATGGGAAAAAATATAATCACGATTATTTCGGTCAATATTGAAATCACGATAATTTAACACGATTACTTGTTGACTTCTGGAAAGATGTTGCAATTATTGAACTTAAAAAACAGTGGAAAAAGTTAAATAAATCAACAGTAAAAAAAACACATACAACTGTCAACTTTGCCTTAATACTTTTCCTATTGAAACACAATAATTTTTTTCATTCCGAGCACAAGAGAAAATAAGTTTACATGCAAAACGTAATGAGCTAAATAATTATTTTTCTTGATTATTCTGTTTTTGTGATCATTGGGAGCTGAAATTTAATCGTGATTATAATTTTGGCTTCCAATGATTAATTGCACAGCCCTATCAGAGAGACTTCCTTTCTACAATGCAGCCCTGGTACATGATTCCCAAGTGACTAACAACTTTGGTGTGGCATAGTGCTTAAATAAAATTCAGACCTTGCAATGTTATGCAGATTTATCCATGGAAACCAATACAAATGTATTTCTATGGGGCAAGTTGGCATTGGGGTCTGAGCAGGAAGGCCCACTGAGCCCTTTTAGTGGCAGAACAAAAAAGTGTTCCAATGGCTGGAAGCAGACCGACAGGATGTTTGAGACTGTCCTTACCATAAGTCTTTTGTTCAAGCAGCAATTACGACCCATTTTTACGTTTATTATTATTATTATTATTATTATTATTATTATTATTATTATTATTATATTCAGATATGGCTCTAATTATATTATAGTGGCAGCGCCCACTAGTGGCCGTAGTAATCATAAAGGAAGCTAAGCAGGAAGTCCAGTGACAAAGTATAAGAGTGCCAGGGTTGGTGGTGGATGGGTCGAACAAACACAGAACTTTTACATAACAACTGGATACAGCGTTTATGGCCGTGCCCCGTTCATTCCTATGAGAGTTGCTCAGTGGCGCATGAAGCCATCATGGAGACAAAAAATACATGGGTAATTGTCACTACTTCCGCATTGTGTGGCCCATAGAGCAGACGCACTAGAGACCTTTGCTGGCCAAGCCGGCTACCTTCAGTTTAACGCTCCACTAACTTAAATGGGGATTAAATGATTTAATCGTGCGTCTTTTTTAGACTTTCCAAATGTTATTGGACTCAATGGATCCATTTCTGATATTGATACGAGTCATTTCACGGGGATTGTGATGCTAAAATCAATCGACTGATTTACAGACTTTCGCCATGTAAGTGAATGGGAAAACGTCTTTCTGTGCTAGAGGGAGTTAAACCCTGATGCAAAGCTGACCTAGACTTGTTTTATAAAGGCATCTGTCAAAACTGTTTAAGTATACTGCTGTATCCAGTACATTATAGTACTTTAGTGCCAACAGTTGTCCAGATTTGGGCGGTTGGTGATTTCTTGCTCTTTTTCCCTCTCATTTCAGTTTGTTTGTTGTTATAGCAATTTTTACACACATTTCTTCATATTTCAACATCTATCAATTTGTAAATCTGGACACTAGCGCTATGACTGGGCTTCTTGCTTACATAACACAGGCTTGATGAAATCACCAGGCCTTCCCAGCATGAGCCACAGCAAAACAGGGTGTAACTTGGAATGTAACAAAAACATGGCCCACCCTTCGTCATCCCGCTACAACAGCATTTTCAATCCATCCCCCAGAGAGTACTGAACTGTAAGCTAAGAATGAGATTTTAACATGTAGGTAATAATGACACCATACCGTGTCTACACCCTCTCCTAATAATGTTACCGTAGTAGGACGTGGGATACAATGGCATCAAAAATAACAGGATGTAATCATGAGGCAAAGACAGTCGTCTCATACAAAAGTCTTGAGTAACTGTACTGAGCAGTGCACACAGTAATGCAATCTACAGTTTATGTATCATTGCCAAAACACTAAAGGCTAATACAGGTTGAGAGACAAGAATTTAGAATTTTTTATTGATTAGTGAAATGAATAAATGTAATATGTATAATGCTGTGTGGGGAAAAATCTAACTGCTGTTGCCAAACTGTCTTTTAAGTACATGAGCCTGAGTGCTGGAGATAAGATGGTCCAGTGTATCAGTCAGCGAGAGCAACACACACACACACACACACACACACACACACACACACACACACACACACACACACACACACACACACACACACACACACACACACACACACACACACACACACACACACACACACACACACACATCAATGCTGTGATGTCTGCAGCCCTCCTCAGAGCAATGTCAGGGTGGCTCAAACATCTTGAAAGTGGGAATAAATCAAAAACAACCCGAAGCCGAGCAAAGTGTGCCATTGATTTACAGTAAATACATTGTGTAGAATGTAGAAATGCAGAAACAAAATGTAAATTTGACATTTATTTATTTCCAGATTAAATTACAACATTTATTTATTTATTTCGGTTTATAATTTCTTCATTGATGTATCTATTTCAACAAATTTGTTTTATTAATAAGTAATTTTTTGACCTCCATATTAGAAAAGGCTCACTGGTAATAACCAAGATTTAACAATGTTATATGAAACACATGCTTAAACCAAGAGCATTGCAACTTAAGTCAAGGAGGAAAGGAGAGCATTAAACAAGTTATTCAATCTAAAAAATGGATTTAATCTGTGAATAGTTTCTGGTTGATGACATGCAGACCCAGTTAGGTATTTCATCAACTCCCCAAGACAAGGAACTATAAACATAGCATTGTTGACTCATTAGGCATGGGTCATTGAAAAGTAAACCATGACGATTAACGGCGCCTTCAACGGCAGTTGAAATCAGCTCCGTAATACGCAATACGCCCCCAGTGGACGTCGTACTACACCGTTGAAAAGCTTCGGAAGCGACTCACAAAAATGGCAGAGAGACTAGAACGAGTGATAAGTGTCTGAATGTACGATTCTCTCTGACCTCTCTTATACAGCTATAAATAGAAAGGCTGCTGCGTGGAGAGAAGTTGCACAGGACGTTGACATGTCAGGTCGGTTAAATGTGATATAGCGGTATAATGTCAATAGTTCGGTGTCTGTTGCTAGCAAACCAATTAGCATTAGCAGGTTTGTTCATCAGTACCATAGCAACGCTAACTTCTGTCGGATAGGAACTGTCCGTAGCCTTTCGCAAGAGTTACATTTTTTGAACGCATCCGGATGACCAACTGACACGATTTTTTTCGCACCGCATTCGTTCGGACCCGGTTCGGACCCATTCGCATGCGGTCTGCGAATCTCCATAGGAAATGAATGACTTCCGGTCGTTTCGAAGCTGTATCGGAGCTGATTTCAACTGCCAGTGTGAAGGCGGCATTAAGTTAGAACCATTACTCCCAAAACATAATTGGATAAAACTAAGGCGCTTTTATCTGTGACCGAGCTCATGTCACCAGTTTATCTTCCTTTCCCTGCAAGAATATTCTTCTTGTGAAAGCAAAGAATGACGATTTGTTAACGCTGAAAGGTGTTCTTGATAACAGCAAGAGCGAAACATGACACTATTGAATTACCACACAGCATACAGTACACATTGATGCATTATCTCAAATCAGTGACTTTTATTTCTGAAGGCAGATCACTTCCTGAGGAGACCGAGATGAGAGTTTCCACGAGGAAGGAAAAGGCAGAGCTGTTGCAATCAGAGATTGAAATAACAGAGCACTGAAAAATTCGCTCAATTACTTACTCCATGCCTGGAGAGTACAGTCTGAGTGTATGCGTGTAAGTGACTGTGTGCCTGGCCTTTAACCCCATCATCTCGGTTTTAAATTCCCAGAAATAATGACCTGCTGCAATCAGAGGATATTAAAAGGGCAATCATATATTTTGTATAACCAGGCCTAATTGATTAAAAAAGGTGCAAATAGTGGCAGTGACAGTAAAGGTTATCAAATGAGTCAAAAATGTAACTGACATCAATTAATAAAACAGTTAGTTAGTATAGCATGATTAAAATAAAGTAAAAAGAAACCTCAGTTGATAAACTAAATTAAAACTTTATATATTTTACTCTTCTATATATCTTTCTCCTAGCCTGAAGCCAGACCCACATCAAGATGTTGGGTCTGGGAACTCACCATTGGCAGGGCTCAATCCGAGGGGCGGGATAAACGGTTGTCTTTCAAATTCCCTCTGCACGTAATAGGATAGCGCTACAACCAGGCAGAGCAACGAAGAAGGTAGCAGAGCTAGTCGATAGATTAAACTTTTGCCGTATCCGGTCGGCAAAACTCCGAACACATCTTCCTTTTTTAAGAATGACTTCAGTGCCGTTCTTTGTTCTTTTCTCAAAGAAAAGCTTAACTCCAAGTCTTCCAGAAGACTGCTGTTCCCAGCAGCAGCAGCAGCCATTAGCCCGCCCACCGACTCTATACACAATGTGATTGGCCTGACCAGAGTTTGGTTTTTCCAGCTTGCAAGCTAACGGAGAGTGCCTAGACTGACCCTGGCTGCAAATTAAATTTGCTGCCGCTAGGGTGCATCTAGATTTCTAGGCTATCTTTCACCTGCTTATTTTATATATTAGCTACATGGCTTTTCAGCTATCACGCTAAGAGCCAGTGAGGTGCGTCTTCTATTTATTGTTAACTACCTAACTTTGTTAGCGTTAGCAGCCAGCTAAAATGCGTTACCTATTGCAAAAACAGTTTATAAAGTGTACCTTAAGCAGTAGTATGATTAACAACACTGGTATGGTTTCTGGATAAATGTAGGTAGCTAGCTGGAAAGGCTTAGCCTGACGTCGCCAGACCAAACTGCAAATGCAGTTAGTCTGAAACCTCTCAGTTAATTTTCCATTTCCAAGGGGCGTGGATCAAAATACCTCTGGACACAATTAGATAAACTTACAACCAATCAGAGCAACGGAACATGTGACACAGTGCTGAGCGACAGACAAATGTAAACAACAAACAAACAGCGGGCAAGAGCTGTGATGGTGTAGCATCAATATGTCTATCAACGAGTGTTGCCATTTTTTTGCCATCAGAAAGTTCAAATCAGCTGCAGCCATTTTGGTTGTTTTCAAAACTGCCTCAATGCGGCTTTAGGCTTGCGGTTGTGTCTGTGGCACGGGGGTGCACAAGCCAAAAAAAAACTCACATGAAGTAACCTGGTTTGGGTTGTTCACCTGCCACTGGCTAAACAACTAATTTTTGACTCATCTGATAACCTTTTACATTACAGTTGCACTCTAACTAAATGTGTTAAGCAAACCACACTCCCTGCACACATTTAACTATTGATTTGTAAGACTGCTAAATGCTGACAGAGGATTAATTGACCCAGTCTGGATGATAAGACCATCCCTGAGCCAAGAGAAGCAACCATGCCCTTGACCTAATTCCCTGCTTTCAGCCGAGGCCACTATCACTCTGCTGTGAATCTGATGAACCAGCGACGGGAAGGAGACACACAGACACACAGACACACAGACACACACACACACACACACACACACACACACACACACACACACACACACACACACACACACACACACACACACACACACACACACACACACACACACACACACACACACACACACACACAGTATAGTACGTAAACACACACAAGAAGGGCAAGACAAGCTGGTACGGAGCAGCAAAAGCTCTGCCAAACCCGCCGGTTTACAGATGAAGAGCGGTGATTGATTTCCAGCAGACACAGAGCTCAATGTTCCCCCTCACCCCCATCCCGACCCAGAGAGGCTTTAACCCATGCAACAGCGCTTAGTGAGGGCAAGATCCAGCCCTCCCACTGCCCTACATTTTATACGGTTAACACTCGTGGACACATATTCACAAGGCTGAAATGAGGATGATGATTATTATTGCTGTAGCTGCATAGAAATCTGTCAAATATGACTAAAACCAGTAAAATAAATGATGTGTCAAGGTGATAAAAAGGTTGCACATACATACAATATTATTAACATGTAAATCATTTATCATATTCATGTCCTGCATTTTGCCATCTTAATAGAAAAATCAGGGAAAACATTCTGCATAAATAATAAAAAGTAAACGACCCACTTAGAAGCAGTTCTATAGGAGGAATGATGTAGATGTAGAGCTCTATATATGTACTGCAGTGCTTAGTTACAGTAGAGTAGATGAGTTGATCAATAGAAAATGACTCAACAGGAATTTGGATCATTTATTTATCAAGCAAAAATGCAAAACATTTGCTGGTTCAAGATTCTCAAATGTAAGGATTTGTCTTAATATTTGCCATTAGCTATTAATTAATCTCATCACTAGTTTTTTGATAGAGCAGCATTATGGGGGTGGTGATGGCGCAGTGGATATGACACATGCCTTTGGTGTGGGAGACCTTGGTTCGATTCCCACTGCGATAAATTAACCGGTGCATTGCTGAGCAAGACACTTAACCCCTAGTTGCTCCGGAGGCGTGCAACCTCTGACATATATAGCAATTGTAAGTGACATTACATGTAATGTAATGTAATGTTATTAGATGGCTGACTGAGCAGAAATACTAGTTTGAAAGGAACCTTTACCCTAAATTAAGTGGCATTTGCTGTTAGAGTAAAAGGAGTAGGGGTCTCACTGAGCTACTGAGCGAGTTTAGGGCTAAAACAATCAGCTACTTAATTGATTAGTGGATTAAGAGATAGCTAATTGACAACAAATTTGATAGTCGTAATTTTTTAAGGCAAATTGCTTAACATTCACCGCCGCTTCCCTGCATATCAAAATATGAGGATTTGCTGTTTTTTTTGTGTTGAAGAAAACTGAACATGTTTGGGTTTTGGACTCGCTGTAGATAAAAGTGTCAGCTAAATGACATGTAATGTAATGTAATATCTGAAAACAAGAAACTTAAAGATGTTACCTTGGACTCTGGGTGCTTGTGATTTGCATTTTTCTGATATTTCATAGACAAAACAAATCAATGTTATACGATTGTAATGAACAGCACAATACTATATATATTGGATCAACACACACACACACACACACACACACACACACACACACACACACACACACACACACACACACACACACACCTTAAGTACTCTCGGTGTTGGCAATACCCGCGACTCTCTCCGACTCAGCGCTCGCTCAGCCTCAGATGGCCCTATGGGCTCAGCTGCTCCCTTACAGATGTAGCCACTACAGTTCCTCTCTAAGACCGTACGCAGCCCTTCAACCACAACGGTGCTGGTGGTGCACCCCATTCCTCCAGGTCCAAACAGGCATCAGTCAGGAGAGCCTGCCAGTGACCCAGTTTCCTTGATCGTTCCCTGCTCCGCCCTGGTCCATGATCTCTAACTCTGACCCGCAAATCCACAGCTCCTAACCCAAGGAGAGAGCGCTGGTGTCCAAGCAAAAAAAGATCAAGAGAGGAGAGCCAAGGAGGACGGCAGGAGGATAAATGTATGCACATAGAGAGTCGCACTGTAACTCCCAGCTGCCCCAGTCGGTGCTTGTAGGAATACCTCAGTCAGCAGACGAGATACAGTGAGTGAGTGAGTGAGTGAGTGAGTGAGGTAGAGCAGAGAGCGAGAGATGGGGGGATAAAGGATGCTGTGTGAGCTCTGCTGCAGCTTCAACCAATGCTGAGCTTCGGTGCAACGCGAGCTGGCATGTGCATCTGTCTCACTTGCTTGTTCTCCTCTTGAGCCACTATGTGCATTTCTTAATGCTTTTCTAGCTTCATTCTTTTCATTTCCACATATGCATATTGTAGATTTGACTGCACATGAAATTAATTAATCCCTTTCATTTTTACTCCACAAAATAGGACTCCTTTAGGGAGCCGGATGAATAATTGTGAAATAAATGGGTTACAATAAATGCGGTCTTATATCCAGAGGGAGAGTCTGATTCCATGGTCAGGCAAACAGCAATATGGCTGAATGCTTATTTAGTTCAGCAGAGAAACCAGAGCCACTGGCAGAACAAATGGACGAATCACATTGAATGGATGGCATACAATATGCAGCAGTAAGCAGCCTAGGTTGCAATAGAAAATTCTTACTGTATGATTAGAAAAATGTCTTCAGACAACACATAGAACATAAAAAATAAAATAATCAGAAAAGTTATGGTTACAGCAATGACATGAAAATCCTGTGACCTGACTGAAATTGTTTACAAAACATACCAAGGACATGGGAGGATTTAAACCTTTTGGGCCAAGACATCAAATAGGGAGGTTTTTTTCTATTAAAGATAAGCTGCTGTTTGATCACAAGCTGGCTATTCTGCCAAGTACACAGATACATTGGAAGTGGAACGACAACATTTGATAATACCCAGGCTTTTGAAATGCCAGGCAATGATTCATCCACTAGCGTGGCCTTTGATTAAAATGTTTTAGGACTGCAATAAGAGAAATAAAGATAAAAGCAGGAAATATGTTGATGAGATGCCATCTTGAGAAACATAACATATTCCTTCTTACAAAACACAACATATAAATCAACCCGTGGGTTACAACTGTAAAAGACATTTGACAAACCTACACAGATACATACATGCTAATGACCGGCTGTGGTTGCCCATGTTTCACCCTCTAATTATGAGGAGATGGGGGGGGGGAGAAAACAGGGCAGTGTTCATCTTGGTTTATTTATCACTGCTTCTTCCCTTCCTGCAGCTGCAAGTCACACACTCACTAGTCTTGCATTGTCAGACCCTCCTCCACAGCGCCGCAGGAGGGTCTGGCTAGTCCACACAGCGGGATGGGAGAGAAACGTGCTTCGGTTTATTGCCATCTCTTTAAACCAATCACAAACCTCATGGGCGTTGTTAATCGCCGGACGGAGCCCCGGTGCCACTACAAAATAGCCTCTGGAGGGAACCTGTTTTGGTGGAACATGTGTACACATTCAAAAGTTGTTTTAGTTGTGCAACAGAAACCTACTACACACACACACACACACACACTACACTAATACACTAAGTATTACATTTCAATAATAATTTATAATTAATAAATAACCAGCTTTTCAAAAATGTGCAATTTTAAGCTCAAACTATTAAAAAAAAGTGCTATAACAGTTTTACTCGCATGGCTCCCATTATCCTCCGTGACACGCTCTCTTCCACTTCGCCTGACAACTCTTCTCCAAAACAAACAGCTCTGTGATAATAGCATAGATTCACTCACTCAAAGCAGATAGTATGCGTGAAATAAAAACAGGACACATAATTTCACTGTGTGTAGTGTTAACTACGCTAACTAACCGTGTGTTGTGAACCGCGAGTAGTGATTAAAAAAACCAGACAACAGCTGTGCCTCAAAGACCGGGCAGCAGCCGGGACGTTGAGAATCCACGCGCGAGAGGTGATGGATAGTTCCAGTCACTTCGTCATGTATTCACTTCGTTGAAACAAGAGAAGAAAGCCTCACTGATGTAATCTGCACTCAGTGTCCAAAAAAGCAAGTTTAAGTTAAAGAAAATCTTACTTCCTGCCTACACAGCCTCAAAAAGGGGATTTATGAATGCAGTGCTGCTTGTTATTTTATATAATCCCTCTTTGCAGTGACAGAGGGGTGGAGACTGGATCTAAGGTGTAAAAAAATGGATAAACCAAAGAGAAGATGCATTTCCTAACAGATCGATAGGCATAATCAAAGTTCTCTCTCTCTCTCTCTCTCTCTCTCTCTCTCTCTCTCTCTCTCTCTCTCTCTCTCTCTCTCTCTCTCTCTCTCTCTCTCTCTCTCTCTCTCTCTCTCTCTCTCATCTACTTTCCTACGCAGCTCATCTCATCGTACACTTGAATGTAGTTCAGTGTGTCAAGCACTACTGAAATATTAACACAGCAGCAGGCAGAAATGTGTGCATGCATTTATGGCTAAGTGCACCATCATGATGTAAGGGATCACTTCGCTTCTCCAGACTGACATGTGCGTGTGTGTTAATGTGTGTGTATGGGTGTGCCTGCATACATGCAAATGTCTCAGCACCTTTAGTGTAACTTAAAGAAAGGTGAACTCTGCTTGCATGGTCGATTTCTAAAAGGGAGTTTTCAAAAGGTTGCCAGCATGCTTTTTTTACTAATGGAGGTTAGCAAAGCTGCTGACAGTAGGACTCACTGTATTTCAGTAGCACATACAGCATGTGCATGCCAATGTGACAATCAGGATTGTTTTGACAATTCCCATTGAGGTCATAAGGGGCCTCACTGTGTGTGTGCGGTGTTTCCCCAGCACTTTCCAGTTTAGGCGGCCCGCCTTAACAACACGCGCCTGCTGCCTTAATTGAGTCTTCAAAAAAACAAAAATTTAAATATCTGCTGTTACTCTAACTTAAATTTGCTTTTTTGGACACGGAGGGCAGATTACACTCACAAGGCTGTCAAATACACATTTGGGCATTACACTTAGTTTAAATAACTTGGACATATGTGGCAATGGCAACATAGTTGCAAATCTATTCCCCATTGATACAACTCTGTGTTTGGCTTTTAACACAGTTTTCCTAGGTAGAAAACATAAGTTTCCAAAATAGAAATGAATAAAGTCAGACAGAAAACTAAAATTATTTGTTCTCTTAAAAATAGATTATACTTTTTTGGAACACCAGCTGTCAATTATTGCTGCCAGTTATAACTGTCACCTAGAGGATCCGATCTTAATCGTCACATACACACAGTACAATTTAGTGAAATTCTATTACTGCATTAAACCCATCCTAAGTATTAGGAGCAGTGGACAAAGTGGACAATTATGCATGACTACAAGTATGACAAATAATTTGTAGTGTCACAGCTGGTGATCATAAAGGGTTTCCCCTGAGGACAGAGATTCTTCTTTTGCCTGTAAAGACATGTCTGCAATAATGCAATGAGGCTGTGACAATACTGATGTGAGGGTGTTGTATGGGATTTCGTAAACCTGGGATTTCCTATACATGGGAAAAACGATGAATGTAATTTAAGTTTGCAGCACTTGTTGTATCATAAACCATGTTTTTATTGTTTTTAGTATTGTGCCTTGATAGATGCAGTAGAGATACAGATAGGAAACACTGGGAGAAATAGAGAGTATGCAGGTCTTAAGCTGGAATCAAATGTGGTATGTGGCTTTTATATGGTTTGAACTTAACCACTAGGCCACTATGACCTGAAAACGAGGATTGTTATATGCATGTAACCTTATTCATTGAGGCTAATATTAAGCTTATATTATACATACATTATAGGAAAAATAGTCCAAACCAGACCAGGTGGTCAAGGGGCAATTCCGACAAATACAACACCACAGATATGCTGAGCAAAATATATTTTTCCTGACATCCCAATAGAAATTAAGCCCTCCAAAGCAAATTTGTAATTGAAGTCTATGGGCTTTAAATTAAATTGATTGTTAGGGGAATGCCCTTGAGGAGCTAAAGCATTGTGAGGAGATACAGAAAAAGCTGAACGAGCATGGGGTGGCTGCAACTAAAAAGCTAAATTATGCAGTGGCACAGGCAGCTTTGTCACAATTAGGAGGAATTAATCAGGAAGCATACTGTTGGATCAGCCAACCATGTAAATACCAAGTCCTGGGTTAGAATCCAGCCCTGTCACTCCCATCTTTCCTGTTCCTTTCCATTTAAACCTGAAAAAAGGGCATGATACCAAAAGAAAGTTTGATTAGATGTCCCCATGTTTGCTTGAGTTCCTGTGCTGTATTCTGCAACATGCTTACAATATACTCTAATGGTAATGAATTATTAAGGTCAGACAGGATTGCTGAGTCATTAGGTGAAGCAGAATTTCTTTTTACTGCACTTCAAGAAACATTGTCTGCAACAAACCTCTTCATGTCAAATGCTGCAAAGGAAAGTAAAAATATCCTTTACTTTAGAAACAGTTTCACATCTTCAGTTGGCTGTGAGTCAGTATAATCAATATAATATAGTATATATTCCAGCCTGACACGGTTCACATTTCAGTGCCCCTGGACAGCTTGAGGATCTATCCTATGCATGTCTGTAACTGACAAATGAAGTGGTTCTGTAGCCTACAGCAGTACATAGTTAGACTGTGTCAGTCATACTAAATCTTGAGGGGGGCTGTCTATCTGTGGATGTTCAAGTGTGAACATCTTCTGTGGGATGTGGAAGCTCTGCTCAAATCTGCACCAGCTGCAGAGGAGATAAGAGCTGGTCTGAAACTCTGCTGGGTGTGTGGAGCTGCATGGATCACTGCTGCTGCTGTTACAGCAAGGCTTCACTCCCTGCAGCGAGCTACACTTCCTGCTATAGTGTATACGAACCCCACAATGCATTTCACAGTATAACTGACAATTTTGCTGAATGTTTACAGCTTCAAATTAAGACACTCACGAGAGGTGAGATGTGCAAGTTAAAACAATTTCCTCAATATCTGATTAAAGGTTTTATTCAGAGGTTGGTATTGAAGTTACAGTATTTAATCATTTGAATAGTGTTGACACACAATCAGAGTCCTTATTGTGAATTTATGAGGATTTAAAACAATCTCCCTTCAAATCATATTGACTTATATAACTAAAAACTCAATAACCATCATCACTTAAAATATCTTTTGCAAATGTCATATTTTGTCCAAAAACCATAGATTCAGCTTACAGTGATATCAAAATGATTTTTGTTTAATAAAAAAGAACTTAAAAGATCACCCATGATCAAAATAGTTGATTCATTTTCTTGAATGAATTAATCAACTTTTAATCATTGGCCCTCTTATTTTTATCATGTGCCAAAGTGCATATTAGACCAATGAAGAACATGTAATAGTACATACAGTATAATATTCACAATATCAATTACATTTTCAAATAAAAGTTTTTTTTAATAAAATAACAGTATTTTTCTCCTGATACACAGGCTTGTCAAATATACAGTGTTTTATCAGGTTCTGCTCTCTATTCCACTAAAATGTAGGTACATTTGACTTGTGCGTTGTCTGACTGATATGTGTAGATTAGCATTGATGTCAGATCCCATGGTTTGATTTCTCGGTCAATACTAACTCTGACATCCTTAGAAACATCAACTGTTGCTCTTCTTCACCAGAGGCCTGTACTACAAAGCAAGATCAACATGCCCTGGAACTCTTTCAGTTATCTGGCTTCACCTAACCTAACAACCGCGGTCCCGCCTAAACTGTATCACGATGCTGGTTATCAACTAGTTAAGTCAACTCAGGGTTTCCCAATCCAGTGGCGCGCGCGTTCACATAAAAGAGGCGGTGTTTGCACAGCACGACCAATCGCAAACATCTACCAGAGCCGCATATTTAAACAAGAAGAGCAAACTATAATTCTACATAAATATGAAGAACACAAACACACTTCCCCATCAGTCAGGCACAAGATCTGACCATAATTACACTTTTGCTTTCCATGAACATGTCGTTGCTTTAGCTATTTATTTCAATTGAAACCCTGGCAGTGGTAAGCGATCGTGAGAGAAAATAAAAAAAATATCAAAACATAATTCTAACCGATGTGCGTATTGGCAACACACGGCTGAAGAAGCCGACAAATAGCCTATATGTAATTCACTCCTCTTAAAATCTATATCTTTCATAAAGATACCCATCAGTGAATGTTAACGGGATTGTCGGTCTTTAAATGTTTTAACTTTTATGAGCGCACCTCTCGCGCCCCCCCCCCCTCTCTCTCTATCTCTCTGCGCATCGAGCTCCGCCTGATCTTCTAAGAGCGGTGACGCCCTTATCAATAGAGTATTGATTGGTCAGTAGGCGGTGCTTTTACACCGGTTGATCTCTGATCTCCAACTTAACCTGCTCCTGACCAGGTTAGCGTTCAGCATGAGTTACCACGGCAATTGAACCCGATAACAAGTGATCCACCGTCGTGATACAGAAAATCCTGGGTTGAACCTGAAGTTAGCTCGCTAACGCCAAATCCTGCTTTGCAGTACAGGCCTCTGGAGTCACTGGCCACAATCACACCATCTGCTGCATATGGACATCATCACCAAATAACACCACTTGTACTAATACAGCAATTTCAAGCTGTTAGCAGCAAGTGGTGGGAGGAGCCGAATTAACATCAAAGCCAGCACATGTGGACAGAGAAGGGTCAGCTTGAGTTTCCCCTTTCACACTAAGGAGTGGACAATCCTTCACACAAC
The DNA here is from genome assembly GCF_004354835.1 of Perca flavescens. Lineage (NCBI taxonomy): Eukaryota > Metazoa > Chordata > Actinopteri > Perciformes > Percidae > Perca > Perca flavescens. Next base: position 19,770,974 of record NC_041341.1, on the reverse strand, counting down.
AAATACTGAAATGTCACTGCGTGGCTCTAAGAAGTAGAGTAGAGTTTAAGAGGAGTTGGCATCTCATCTGAGGAGCCTCTCTAGGATGAAGGTCACGTCCACAGCTGGCCATGTTTCCATGCCCAGGGTCTGCTGTGGGGCTCTGCAGGGTGTGTGTGTTTGTCTAGAGAGAGGCCATAATGCTCTGCACCACAGCGACATTATCCACATATCCAGCAGTGTAGGGAGATAAAACAAGCATGGCTCCCAGCTGGAACACTCCGGGTACTCCAAAAAGGAAGTGGCTGTTTCCTACTGATGAGTATGTGTGTGTGTGTGTGTGTGTGTGTGTGTGTGTGTGTGTGTGTGTGTGTGTGTGTGTGTGTGTGTGTGTGTGTGTGTGTGTGTATATATACGCTGCCATAACAAAAGCTGCCTCTCTCAAGTCGAGTCCTTCAAACTCAATCAAAACTCTAGAACACTAGAGAGTTCTGTGGATTTTTTATCATAGTAATGCTGACTTACTTCAAAGTTGAACAACATAATAAAAGAAGTAACATTTTTTTATTGAAGGAGCACAAAGCCAAGGTGTTCTATTAACCCTAGAGTGTTTTTTTAAGAATGTTAAGTATGCTGTTTCCTAGACTAAAATTTTTTATTAATTTGTCAAGAATTTGTTTGAAAGTTATGTGAATGAAGTTACACATGTGGGTGAGCTACAAAGATAGGCCTGGAATTTTAATAAGCCAAATATTTCACATTTTAGATGCCAAGTTTACATTACAAACCTAAGATATTTCTCACATAACACAACATAAAGCAAAGTGGATTGCATAGGATTTTTTTCATGCAAGGACTAAACTTAAGTCTCTCTTTGACCCTGAGTTGACACCAGGTTATCCTGTCCCTCTCAAAATGGTACAAACCAAATACAACAGGGGCCACATCCTCTTCCTTTAACTTGGTATTTTGGGATGGTTTATTTATCCCAGAAGAAGAAAATGTCCCATTTTCCTGAGGGGTACCACTTCCTTTTCTTTGTAGTGGACAACCAAGGCGCAGAATAAGTACAAGACACACACACACACACACACACACACACACACACACACACACACACACACACACACACACACACACACACACACACACACACACACACACACACACACACACACACACACACACACACACACACACACACACACACACCCCTGTGGTGGGTTCAGTTTATCATTAATAGATGTTACTAATTAAGCAGTGCCTTTCTACCTCTGCTGCAGCACCAGCAGAGATGGCCTGAAGCAGAGCCAAGCCCCGAGGGCCTGCAGTCACCCTCTCACCCCTGCCAACTGTGTTTTGGCTTCACTATACACAACACAGGTGATCTCATTCAAAAAAACTTGGTTAATCAAGCTATCAGTGCATCACACAACTGATCACATTGAATTTATCTCTGGTAAATTAAATGCAATTTCCTTTTTTAGGAAAGTAAATGACAAATTGCTGCACAGTGCACAAGAACACAGCCACAGGGGAACATTAACAATAAAAACAGAGATAATTTAATTTCTTATCTCACTGCAACCGCAGGCAGAAAGTAGCCAATCATATGCCCACACATAGACCCCCTACCACCACCACCACACAGCATTTTGAGAGCTCTATTCAGAGGTAAAATGTCCAAATACAACAGTGTATGAATGCTGTTACTGCCACCTAAAGGCACAGAATGATACTACACTGAAAAACAGTTTTTACAGCAAGTATTCTATAAGCAAGCCTATTCATTTCTATTTTCATGAAAAAAAGATGGTCATTAAATGATGGCAAAAACAAACGGTATGGGTTATTTATGCAAAGTGACAAACCTCTCATTCACTGTAGATTGCAGTGATGGTTCTTTCTTCAGTGACTACCCTGCCAATGTGTGATATTATACTCTATCGAAACAGAAGAACACTTTCCTCCCTGCACTCATATTCACTATTGGTATAATGCAGCCATTGTTTGTCACATGCGTGTCATTTCCAGCAGCTCAGTGTGAAAACAATCATTCCCAACACTCAACTCGCTATACAGGAAGAAGAGGTGACCGTATGGACTGTATGGAAAGAGAGAGTTACAAGAATCGTGCTAACAGTATTTTCACAGCTCTAAAAACTCATTTAATCAGAGACACAATCAATCAATCACAAATAGAGTTTGACTTTCTTCCTCCCAAGGCCAACACAGGCTTAGTGATAACACTATGATATATATACAGAGTGATGACTGAACTTACACCTAGTTTTTGTTGATGCGATTGAGGCAGAAAACCAAAACATCCAGCTGTCATGTTTTGCAACAAGTAAAACATTTTGACCTTGAAGACAAGCTGTCATCATCACTTATTGTGGTATGTGATCTGATATAAACAACCCCTTAACAGGTCAGCGCCCAGGTGTGAAAGAGGTTTTGGAAGAGGGCTGTCATCATGTTCAGGCAGTGACATGCAGCATGGAAGCTGAGAGCTGAGAGACGCTAAAACAAGCCCAACGTGAGGCCGAACAGCTCCACTCTATACTTACATGGATCAGTCGGAAATGTAACATTTGCTTCTGTAACATGACTGATTATATTACTGAGGTTAAACAGTACATTCAACATAATGTAGGTGTAAAAGCAAACACAAAATTCAGTTTTGATTAAGTAACTCATTTACAAGTGAATCATTTTTTTTTAATGACAGCATACATTAATATTGATTCACAGAATGTTGTTACTTGCAAATTAGGGTGGAAAAAATTCATGCTGTGCCATCAGAAACCTGATATGGTTTGCTTACTGAAATACAGGAATAATTAAAGCCACTGATACATTAAATGTATGCTAAAATCCATATACCGGTAAATTGCAGGCTTCAGTTGACATAACAAATTACCCAAATTACACATTAAGTATGGCCAAGAAGTCTCAAGCTTATTAATACAAAAATGGAGCAATCAACATTTAAGCATTAATCCAGGTGCATTGCTTTCTGTTTGGAGCAGCTAATGGATATTATCCTCAAACAGTCTTTGGAAACAGATTTACTCAAATATCCCACAATGAAAGCTTGTTAGAACAAGCAGATTAAATACCAGCAGTTGCCTCACAGAAGCATGATACTGTATGTAAGGTGTCAGGTGAGGCATTAAAGGGAAAATAGTAGGAAGTTATTGTCATCTGCCGTAGAGCATTCTTGGAGGAAGGTGTCTGTAACACAGCTGAGATGTAGTGAGAGGGTGGATTAATCTTTATATCCTCTTAACTGCAAAACAGCATGAGACAGGATTTACTGCAAAAAGTGTTACCAAAGACAAACAGAATGAGACATAAGACGAGCACAATATAAGAGACTACATAGGTAAGTAACGCAGGGAAAATATGCAAAGATAATGCAATCTTTAATATATATTAATTCAAGATAATCCACAGGTTTTTTAGCGATTTGAAGATACCGTGTGGCAGGGAGATGGGCTGGGGATAATGGGGGAGAGGGCAGGAGTTTGGGAACCTTTAAGGATCAGCTAATCTCAGAACTGGCTCTTTGTCTGTAATCAGTGGAAATCCTCTTGAGCCTGGTTCAATGAGCACTGCTGACAATCAAGGGAAACAGAGGATGGAGGAGGAGATGAACGCATGTCCGTGCACCTGCACCACTAAAGTGGCAGTGGTAGATTTAACTGTAATACTATACGACACAGCTCCCCGGGGAGGCCGCAAACAGTTAAAACAAGCTGCCATCCATCATGGAAACATGGAAGGACAAAAAACGTATTTGCATTGTGCAGGTACAAGGAAATGTTTTGTAATCCAAACTGCATCAATCTTGATATAATGACATACACATATATATATATATATATATATATATATATATATATATATATATATATATATATATATATATATATATATATCTGTAAATCTGAGTTTCTCCGCAAAGAATCATGCAAAAGCACCACTTTAAAAGGTCCCATGACATGGTGCTCTTTGGATGCTTTTATATAGACCTTAGTGGTCCCCTAATACTGTATCTGAAGTCTCTTTCCCGAAATTCAGCTTTGGTGCAGAATTACAGCCACTAGAGCCAATCCCACAATGAGCTTTCCTTAGTATGTGCCATTTCTGTGTCTGAAGCTATTGAGGAGGAGAGAGGGGGGGGGGGGCAAGGTGGAGGGTGGGGGTGTGGCCTTGACCAACTGCCACTTTTCTCGTTTGAAAGCCATGATGTCTCCCTCTCATGGGTTGGCCAAATTCTCTGGGCGGGCAAAGCAGAGAAAGGGGAGGTAACCTTGCTTGTTATGACCTCATAAGGAGCAGATTCCAAAAACGGCTCATCTGAGCTTTCATTTTCTCAAAGGCAGAGCAGGATACCCAAGGCTCGGTTTACACCTATCACCATTTCTAGCCACTGGGGGACCATAGACAGGCTGGGGGAACTCATATTAATGTTAAAAAACCTCATAAAGTGAAATTTTCATGCCATGGGACCTTTAATTATTGTGTTTACCAAACATGTGCTCGTACGTTTCTTGGAAATAAGTCATTCAGCATGAAAAAATGCATAAAACATGACTAATGGACTAAAGAAATCTAAGTTGACCAAGACCAAAACGACCGATTAGTCAACTAATCGACTAAGAGGGAGCAGCCCTACCACACAGCCAACAGACGGGACGCAGCGCTTCATAAAATAAAGAAAATATTGCGACACTTTTGATATATTGCAATAACGATATTTAGTCGATATATCTTGCACCCCAAGTGCTAATTTGCACCTTAAATTTGTTAGAGTACATGCATATATTAGCTAAAATAAATATTTTTTAATTATTCACAATCCATAGTGGTACTTTACTGCATTTACACATTAAAAGAAATTCTGCATGATGTTAATTATTATTATTATGTAATACAATTTGTAGTAATTTTATTTCCTCATGGGATTGGCATTTAAAGGATTTTTTTGTTTAGAAAATCCAGGAATGGTATGCCACCTTCTTCCTGTTGTAGTTTGTTGGCACTGCCAAGCAGTGCCCCGACACCCCCTCTCAGAGGCCCCCACCCTTCCTGACGAAGGAAACACATTTTCTGGGATACATCCCTGTTTTAAAAAAGTGTCTGTGTCTTAAATAGACCACTTAGACCACACGTAAGGAACAGTGGAGCCCCCTTAGTCCCTTGTGCAGAAACACACAAAGTGCAACAGAACTCTCTCATGACAAAAAAAAAATCTCATTATTTGCTTCTGATCCTGTCTCTGTTGTTGGCATTTTGTGAGATTTAACCTGCCTCTTGGATCAGGTTAATACCACAATGAGCAGTGAGGCTGCTATAGCAACTAAGACGGATTTGACATTTTTGAGTCTCAAGTGAGTCACTTGAGAAAGCGTTAGTCAAGAAACAGAAAAATGGACAATAGCTGCACAAACAGTTCTGTCATATTTTGAGAAACACAAATGCTATTGATGTAGTCAAATTCAACACAATGCTCCGTGAGTGGGGGATGGTGTCGTTGGCTTTTACAGACTGAGTGGAGACACTTTGGTACGTGTGGACGTGGCCTAAAAGGAGATTAAGTCAAGTCAGGGATACCGAGCGGTTTATCTGCACAGCAGTGTGCACGGTGAAGAACAGGGATGTGATAATGCATGTTTATGATGCTCAACACCATGCAGGGTTTCTGCTTTTAGCCACATCATACAACATAACGTGTGGCTGAATGTCAACAGTGTGCCGCCCGGGGTCCAGGATCACTTTGTTCTCCTCCATCACAAACCAAAGTGGGATTAAGAGCAGGCCTTGAGGCACACAGCCACACTGCTGCTCCTCCATAAACACCACACAGCTAACTTTATTTATCCATCCAGGCAAAAGGACTCCACTGTGTGGTGCACACTTAGCACAATCCTGTCTCCCAATGCTAAGTCCCTGAAAAACAAACAGGAAGCAAACAAAAACAAAGCCTCAAGGAGACATCTGTCTCTAATGTATGCACAGGCTTTGACAGAAAAACCAAACACTGATTACCATGGCCACTTGATTTCCTACTGTGTAAGACTTTTATTTATGTCTTCAAGCTATTGCATAGTTTTTATCCCTCTCAGGCCCTAGATCTCAGTGGATGTGTCACATCAAACAGAAGTAATTTGTGTATTGTGGGCAATTGAGTGCACAATAGGATAGTTTCAGCTTTCAAAGAAAAAAAAAGAGCTCAGCATTTCATTTAAATATTTCTTGAATGGGTAACTACAGCAACTCATCAAGATTCCTTTTACACTGGACAGCTTGTCTAAACTTTGTATTGTAACTGCTTAGCACTGCACAGAAAGTCTCTGTCAGTGGTACAGTACATTTATTCAAGTAGTTTACTTAAGTACATATATGAGGTACGGAGGAAATAATGGGTTACTACATTTAGTAAGTAAGTTTCAAATTAAAATTTTACATTTAAAGCATTTTATGAGCTTATAAAACACAATACATTGCTAAAGATTAAACCAGTGGATCCCAAAGATTTTGGCTCAGCAGTTTTGCTAAAGAGAAATTAACCTCTGAATTTTTCATTTAAACAACAGTTTCAGGCCCAAACAGGTAAAATAATCTCATAGTTTGCAGTAAAAGCAATGATAAGACAAAAGTCAAAAAAATGAAAACAAAATTTGTTTAGATGAATTTTCCTTTTAAATCATCTCATAACCCCCCAGCTGCATCTTGTGACCCTCTGACAGGGGCCTGACCCCTAGGTTGGGAACCAGTGGACAGAACTAACTGGTCTGTAGTAGCTTAATCTCAACCAGTTACAATAGTAAAATGCAACATCAGTAACAACAATCCAATAATGCAATGTTTGATAATGCAGTCACAAGGGCCTTTTGTCTGCAAAATAAGTACTAGAACTGCAGCTTTTGATTATTTTAGTAGTCGAGCATTCTACCAATGATTCCATCGATTAATCGGGTAATCACATAAGAAATACTTTGCTTTAATAAAGAGTAATAGTAAATATACAAAAAGAGATAATAAGACAGGTCTCTTGAAATGAACGACTAACCCAATCAGCTAACCATAGTGGGCACACAGTAAAACAAACTAATAACAGCACGCTGTATATAGTAATATGGATTAAACAAATGTTTGATGCAAAGAATTTGCTTGAGTTACTCGAGGAATCATTACAGCTCTAATAAGTACTTTTACATTTGGTTCTTTAAAAACATTTTGCTTATGATACTGTAGTTTTACTTAAGTTGTATTTTGAATGCAGGGCTTTTAGTTGTAAGAGAGTATTTTTAAATTGTTGTATTGCTACATATTCTTAAGTAAAGGATCTGAGTACTTCTTCCACCACTTGAATGTATTTTTCATCATCTCAGAAGTCTTTCCACGAACAAAGTTTACATAAAAATCCAAAGGTGAGATGCAAACCCTGCCCCAAAAACCACCCAATTCCCGGCCCGCCTCCAGCAGGTTGTGCCCCTCCCCCTCTGGCCTACAGTGTGTCAGAGTGAGGAATGCCAGCTATGCAGCTGGCCTGGTGAAAAAGTCATTAGAGTTTATCCCCTCTGGCTGTAGCAGGTCCGATCCACAAACTGACTGCACAGTGCACAAAGCCATAACAATGAGTGCTGAGAAATGCAGAGATCTTTTTAATTAAGCTAACAGCATGCACTGTGGGAAAGAGGGAAACATCATTGGGAAGGGTTAACTTCACATCGAGGAGCATCTTACTTTCATCTATTTATCTAAATAATGATGCATTTACCCACCTCTGCTTTGGAGCCTTGGGTAAATTCAAATAAGTGCCCTAAACTTTTAGGGAAATCCCAGATGAACGATAACTTTACTGGTAACTTTCACTTTCATCTCTGCAGGCTGATAGCAGTCAGCGGCAGCGCAGAGCAGGAATTTTCGGTAGTTCCTCAAACACTTTAGCCCTCCATCCTCAACACAGAACTAATACGTACTTAAAGTGATGGTTCAGAGTAATTTACCCTAGGGTCCTTTGCACCATGACCTCGAGCCGAACACCCCCCCAGAAGCTTTTTTCACCTGGGTTGAACATTGGGAGAGTTAGCGTAGAGTAGCGTTATCAGCTGAATAGCTTAGCGCAGGGGCTAATGGACCCACGTTTGTATCTCATAAATTACCCCACTAATAATGCCCGAAATTATACCAAACTTCTACACTAGTAAAAATAGGTTATGCACTCATAAAACGATGGATTGGAAAGTTTGTAAGTACACCAGAAGTTTATGAACACTTGCCTGCTCTCTTCTGCTCTCTGTTGCTGCTGCTGCTACCTGCAGTTAGACGAGTGCTTAGGGCCATCTACAAATTACTACACCGAAAAGAGATACAACAAAAATATTTATTAATTTAATGATTAAATAAGGTAATGTCTCCAAACTTACCTCAGTTATTACTTGTCTCCTGCTAGTTATATTACAGCACTTACTTTAAAAAATAAGTTAAATAAAAAAATATTTTTGTTGCATCTCTTTTCGGTGTTGTAATTTGTAGACGGCCCTAAGCACTCGTCTCACAGCAGCAACAACAACAGCAGAGAGCAGAAGCCAGCAGGCAAGTGTTATTTACATAAACTTCTGGTATACTTACAAACTTTCCAATCCATCGTTTTATGAGTGCATAAATTATATATACTAGTGTAGACCTTTGGTATCATTTCGGGCATTATTAGTGGGGTAATTTAAGAGATACAAACGTGGGTCCATTAGCCCCTGCGCTAAGCTATTCAGCGGCTAAAGCTACTCTACGCTAACTCGCCCAATGTTAGACCCAGGTGAAAAAAGCTTCTGGGGGGGTGTTTGGCTTGAGGTCATGGTGCAAAGGACCCTAGGGTAAATTACTCCGAACCATCACTTTAACAATTATTTCCAAACACATTTAATATTTGCCTCTGCATTGCCTCAAGTGATGTTTAAATTGTAAATGTTTACACACGCCAGTATTCTCTTTTCACAGATTCTTTATAAATCTCAGTACAGGTAACTAGCTTTTGTATTGGCTAATTGTATGCTAATCCATCCCTCTGTGTTGCAACACATCCAACAATCGCTGATCCAGATATGATCTGCGTTGCGAGTGTGAATGGGAGTTCAGAGACCACAACGAGGCAATGTCAGAGGAGGCCAGAGGGAGAGATATGGTGTGCAAAGCAGATTAACCTACCGAGAATGGGCTGTTCGCTTGACACTAAATCCTCAGTAACACAGAAGAGTGAGTGATGAAAACAAACAGGTGCATGGTGGCCCTAGATGAAAAAGCAGGGGATCACCAAAATCATTAGGATTCATATTCTGGAGACCATTAACATCTGTACAAAATTTACCGGCAATGTAGTGTCTACTGTAGTAGTTGTTGAGGGATTTGGACCAGAGTGGTGGACTGACAGACCGACTGACACTGTCATCCCTTGAGACATGCACCCTAGCATGGCTAAAAATAACACGTTTATAAGACCTTAAGTTGAGTCAAGGTTATCAAAGTTCAAAAGGTTCAAAGTACTGAAGTGTAGCATACATCAAAGAACTAAGTCAACTCCACACTTGTCAAGTAAAGTGAACCTCCACTCAGAAGAGAGGACAAATCCTTTAATTGGCAGGGATTCAAAATGATAGAGAATGCCATCCATTGGGTAGAAAAAATAATTACAAGGTTATGAGTGTTAGCTACAGCGTACCCTCCAATCTCATCTGTCATGGTAACAGCCGTGTTCCCACAATTACAAGTTAATGGTCAGTTGCAGTGAAGGATGGAAGGGAAACATTACTTTTATAGACAAATAAAGGAGCCTTGGAGAGTAAATGCACCTCACAAGGACTTAAAAGGAAATGTGCTGGTCATTACTCTGCTCTTTCTAGACATTTCTCCATCAGCCAGCATGGATGTGTTGTTCAGTCTCCAGTCAGGAGTTCTATAGTGCTTTTCAGGGCTTAATCCCATGAGCTTAATCTGTAGGACAGTGCACGTGTTCAGAGCAATGATTTTGCCTTTGGAGCTTTATGCTTGACCAGTTTCACCCGTTGGCTAATACTCTGGCTGGCAAAAATTAATGAATCAGTGGTGGCAGGCAGAGCAGAATCCACCTACACTTGATATATTTCTCTCATTCATTTGCTCTTGTGTGGGCTGGCCATGTAAAGACTTGTTTGTAGTGGCACCATTCATGTGACTGTTGGACACAGCTTGGGGCTTATGGGCACTGCCATGCCCTGATGTAGGGGAGGCTGAGTACCAGTCTCATTAGAATAAACTGGGTCTAGATTCCAAAGGTTGTCAAAATAGGATATTTATATGCAGATGGATAGCTGTAGGTTATGTATTTGATATAACCTATTCAACACCTAAAAACAAGACAGCAGTGCAGAGCAAGTGCAGCATTGCACAGTGCAAAGACATTATTTCCAATGCAAGAGCGGCTGCACAAACCATAATTACGCACACACTGCTCTGGTTTTCCGCCAGGGTTAGCTTCCCAAAATTTGAAACTCCAAAATGTAACTGACTCCAAAAATCTCAAGCATGGCAAAAAATATGTAAAGAGGATGTGCATTCAAAAAACATTGTAATCGTAACCAAAGTTATTACAATTCATCCTGAGGAGAACATGAATGTCTGTACCAAATGTCATGACAATCCATCCAGTAGTTGTTGAGATATTTCATTCTGGTGGTGGATCAACAGTCTTTTGTCCAACACGTAAACTGCAATCTCTATTTTCCTTCATTACAATCTTCATTAGATCACAGACAATGATGCCAGAGTTATCAGTTTACAGAGAAAGGCAAACTGGATTAACAACATACTAATCATAGAGGAAAAAGAAAGCCAAAGGAGTTGTGACTCAGTACGTCCTCCACAGCTGCACTTAGGTGTGTGTCCTGCTGACTCAAAAATAGCAACCATAATGATCTCAAGGATGGAGAACAGCATTACTCCACTTGATTGCTAAGCTATTGATGATAATGTGCTGCAGTCATGGCTCCAAAGCAGGATGTAAAAGGAAATTTGATTCAGATTGATGTGTTGTAAATGTATTGAGGGATTTAGACTGTTACAGAGCAGCATTAAAGGCTTCCATAACATCGAGCACCTAGCAGCTTTATTATTCCACACTATTCTCCATTTGGATGGATAAGAGAGCGCAAAAAATACAAACTGTCAGAGAGAGAGAGCGGTAGCATTCCAGCATTCAAAACAAATTTGACCTCAGCAAAAAACCTTGACTTATGAATTATGAATACAGTTGGATTAGAGGAATGTATGTTCTCAAGAGATGAGTGTAAAACAAGTCCCAGAGTGCCATGCACTTGTTTACAGGAAAACACCCACTGGCCAGGCTCTTCTGCAGGCTGCCACTCTGTTATGGTAACCTCCTCCAAAACAGCTCTGCTCTATCAGGCAGAACACTCAGACAGAGTGGGCGGTTTAACAGCGAGCCCTGCCTAAAACTTCTGGTCAACCCAAATACAGCCACAGGAAACCTGCTCTATCTAGTAAAAGACAGGCCTCTGCTGCTCCCACAAGAAGATGAAGGACAGGAAGTCATGGGCATTTCCTGTTAAGGCAGGCAGGATGGAAAGATTTTGGAGACTTGGTGGTATCAAAAGTGACAATGAACTTTCTTCTGTTTTGAGAAAAATTCAAGTCATCTATCATCTATACTGCTACCCAAGCACAGCTGTATAAGTAAAATGCCAGCATATCTTGTGATCTGACCACAAAGCAAATCTTGGGATTCTGTCTTGGCTCAAAATTCATATTTAACACTTATTTTGACATGTGGTTAAAATACATTCTGGCACAATGAGGGTGTTGTAAAATAAATCAGCTGTCCTAAAGAGATAAGCCAGTGCAATTCATGTCCATGATATTTAATAGTTTGTTTTCATTTGCACTGGAATAAATTCTGTCTGTCTGGCCATTGGATCATTTGAGTTGGCTTTGCTACAATACTCAATGTGGACTAACCAGGGGCGGTCAAGGCTGGATGAAGGTAATCCTTTCAGTTTTTGACAAAGTGCTTTATATTATCTCAACCTTCGTGTGCTCAGTTAAGGAATCCTCTCAACCTTCCCACTCCAACTGCAAGAGCCCTGAGTGGCAAATCTGGTTTAGATTATAACCACAACTGCCAAAAACCATGCCCAAACCCAAGCAGACACATTTTATAGTGAGTTTGATGGGTGTGTTTTATTTCTCACTTTCCTTGAAATGCATCACTACACTGCTTATATCTGGGTCTTGTGGAGTTTAAATGTTTCCATTTCAGTTACTGTAAGTTACACAATCAGCACATTAACTTGAAAATGTTTAAAGACAATTGTGCGTAATTACTAAACTATATAACAGCTGACAGGTGGAAAAGCAGCGGCACTGTGCCATGTCTCTTTAGATGCCAAAAGGGAACTGTAGCCATGTTACTCCATCCACCTGTCACGTGTTATATAGTTTACCTGTCAGTATAACGCAAAACAATTTAACAGCACCACAAACTGCAGCCTTTCAAAGTGATCATGAAGTTCAATTATTACCTCTCTAAAAACAGCTTTAACAAAAACTGAACTTTATAACCCGTTTTATTAGACTGTGCAAGTTTTTGCTATAGGTGGGCCTATGGGCTTGTCTAATTCACAGCATAGGAGAGAGAGAGAGAATGCATTGGTTACTAGAGCAGCATCATGTATTATTGAGTGATTCAGAGAACTCATCTGCTCTCCCATCTCTCCCCCCACTGGTTTTGTTCTTGTAGAGTACCATTCACCATCCCAGTAACAAAGCTTCTGCACCGTTTTAGTCTGATTCCAACAGGCCTTATAGACACAGACAGAGGAAAACAATACCAACATACAAGAAAGCAGAGACGTTTTTTTTTTTTTTTTTTTTTTTTTTTTTTTTCTTTGCAGTTTTTGTAGACCTCCGATCAATCTACTAAGCAAATCTTTGGTGAGTGGCATGACTAACAAATCCGGCTTCACTATGTGTGGGGACATGACTTCAACTCTGCGTACGATCAAAGAAGGAACATGTTCTGTCAAAACTAAAAGTTGAAAAAAAAAGTCCCTGGCACACTTACTAAAAAACACACAGAGTACACACACCCACTCAAGGTAATCCTGGGATTCCCACATCTTGGGAGAATTTACAAAACCTTGAAAAAGCTTTTAGTTTAGGATCGATTAGATCAAGAGGGCTGACAAAAGTAGAGGTGATTGTATACATGAAGGGAGGATGAATGAACTCTGCTTGTTGATGTAGATGTAGAAGTTTACTTGGGTGAAACCGCAAGGCAGGAAATGCTGTCCACCTGCCAAACAGATTAAGAATCATCTAAATTGTCCATTAGCACAAATATCCACCAGGAGGCCTAGAGAAGCTTGTTTGCTGAAATAGAGACCTGAACATACAGAGTGAAAAGAGGAGCTGCAGCAATGTGCAGTACAACAAAAATATGGTGTTTTTTGAAAATGAAACCACGTAAACCTATTCTGGTACAACCTCAAAATACAATTATGAACCTGAAAATGAGCATTATATGGGCAGTTTAATGCCTAAAAGTGAGGTTAGGCAGCAACATGTGTGCTCTATTGATAGTTGTCTATATTGACAATATTTTCATGTTCTTTTCTGCAGCACATATGAGACCTCCACTTTCCCCTTCTGGTTGCACAGTGAGTCAGTTGTGGGTGTACTGTCCATGGGCGGCTAATGGCATCACTCCTACATAATGACACCCATCTGGCATACAGCTCCCTCGGGTGAGGCATATTGCAGGAACACTGAGGATCTGAGTATATCACCATTAGGTGGCAGGCAGTTAGGACTATTGATTACAATTACACAACAGCCCCCCAGCTGTTTCATACACTGTAATACACTAACTAAACATTTCCAACTGCCATTGATTTGTTATATACCAATCAGCCGATACATAAATGACATGTACATGCTGTTTAGTGCTGCAGACAAAACCCACAACAAAACTCTAGGCTACACACTCAATAATGTCTCTTTTAATTTTACACAAAGCAAAGTTGGAAAAGGCTTCCTGTGTTGTATCGAAGTGCAACGCCAGCACAACAAATTCAAAGCTGGTGACAGCCATCATGGAGCTAACAGTGTTCTCAGCATGCCTAAAGCGTGGAGAAACCGAGGGATGGCTCAGCTGAGAGCTCTGGCCTATTACAAGTCTCTCTGCTGCTCTCCACTCCCAACAATAAACAAAGAGGCTCTGGTCAGTGTGTGCTTTCACGAAAATGCACAAATTGTTGTGAGAGGAAGAGAGCAGTACAGTGCACTTGATTCCAAAACAGAGTTGAGAAATTGCTGTGTGACCACTAGGCATGTACTGTATGTACTATACTGTATGTTATAATCTATATTGTGTGTTTCTGGGAGTTTAAAAAGGACAGAAAAATGTGTTTCAAGCATGAAACAACCATCAGAATGGTTGACCACAGCTACAATCCCCTCTTTATCTCCCTGGAACAGATCCCTCTATTCCTGCTGAGGTATTTACATGTTTCATGGAGGAATTAATTGCAAGTTGCGTGGACAGCGGTCTCGTGTACAGTCACATTCTTGTCCCACTGAGAAGCATCAGCAAACACTTGAACTTAACAACACAGCTAAACAATCACTTCTACAGCTCACATATCCAGGGGCGGGGCCAGAAGCCGGGCCATGGTTGGCAAGGCCCCCCACCTGAAATCAGATTGGCGCCCCTTGGTGCACTACCAGAGTCAGAAGGTGACAGGTAGTCGATTTATTGATATGATGGACGTTACTGAACAGGCCTACCAGGTACAGACTCAGGGCCCCTGGACTAGAACCACTGTATGAAGAAACTTAACATTTCTCTTTGTAAAGTCAACCAAACGGGGACGCAAAATGACTACACAGAGACACAAATGACGATAAGAGATTCAAAACGACTTGGAAAATACGCAAAATGACTGTACTGTAAATCTGTGCCTCAGTCTTTCATTCAAAAGTAATTCAAAAGTTTTTAAATCCGCCCCTGCACATATCTGCCAAATAGTTTATAAACAAATGAACTGCCGGATGTCTGCTGATACTAACACAAAACCCAAAGTCTAACACAGAGTTCCTACAAGTTAGCTCAGTCCTCCTTAAACATCTTGATTTACCAACATGCATACTTCTATCCATTACTTCCCTGCTCTCCTCCCTCAAGCGTCTCTGGCAGTGCACCAGAGTGAGAATGAACAAATAATATGAAGGTGTGGTTGGATTTCTGGGATCCTGACTTAGGATTCCATTTCCCTGACAGAGAGCCTGGATGGTGTCCATTTCAGTTACCTAGCAACTTCTGACAGGAAAGCTGGAACAATCAGGCGGAGCACCAAACGCCCAACACACTCGGACGCAACAGGGCCGAGTCCTTTTTCTTCCTGAGCTCTGTGGAAAAGTGATACTGACAAGGTATACTGCAGATCCTCATCACCCAGATGTTCCAAAGTGGACGGTCAAATTCAGCATTATGTCACTGTCACTGGACACTTTAGGTGTCTGAAGCATGAAATTGAAGCCATACGGTTTCCCTTGTGAAGAGGTATTATGTCATCTCAATAAAACCGATGCCCTCATTGACACAAAGTACAAAACACCTTGATCAGGCACTGATTCGTTACAGACTCTCCAGGAAAAAGGACACTTAGAACAAATGGAACAAGTGAGTCTGGAAGTGAAATTTCTCAACAACATTGTGGCATTTCAACAAATCTCACAAAGTGAAGAGAATGTGCTATAAATCACAAAGTAAGGGAGATAGGCTAGTTGTATTGCACTATTAATGCAAAAGTCCACCTAAAATTGTACAACATTTCTCTATTCCTCCTCTGTAAATCACTCTCTAACATTTGTTGTTCAGGGTCACACACTACATATTATAATATAACCTGTAGTCACCCAATAAGCCTGCACCCAGCTGATCCAAAGTCAGCTGGGTGAGGATGAATGAGAGTGCAGGATTTCAGGCACTTTGGGGCAATTTAGCAAAGCTCACATGGGCATTACATGTTCTGTATACTACAAGCAAATATATATTGTATACACTTTTTCTATTGTGCTATATGGAAAAGTCCACCATTTTTATTTTTTTAACAAAATCCACCCCTGCCTTTATCCATCTCTTTGTCACAGATACACACACCGTTATTAATTCACCTAAAATCTATCTTTTACACATTTATAGGCCAGGTTCACACACGCCATAATAGAACCTGCAATTTTCACCCAAGAAAGCTCGTGTGCCACCCAGCTGATCGAAAAGGTAAAAGGTGACTCACAGGTCAACAAAGGTTTAAACAGACATGAGGACACTGACCAAGGTGGTATTAAGATGGAGGAGGAGAGTTAAGGTGTGTACTTACAACCAGCACGGAAGTCCTGACCACCTCAGAGACACTTTGCCTGAGTTCAGCTGCGGTGCCAGGTTTACCTAGACCCCGCGTAAATCTCCTGGTCTCCGGATGAACTGGAGTAGTCATTGTTGCGCACCACTTTGCATTAATAACCGTTTAATAAAAGTTCTACAAGCGAGCTTTAAAGGAAAACCATCACCGGTGTATCCGTTTCTCCGATCCACGCTAGGAAGCACCACGAGTTTGAAGCTGGGTCATGTTGTGGTGTAGCTGCTGATTCACTCCCACCTCTCGCTTGCATACTTTTCGCTTTTAAAAGTCAACGCATGCTGCATTATTCCGGCGCGCTCCCTTCTTCCATCGGATTTATTGTTGTCATAATAAAGGATCCTCTTGAGAAGTGTTTCATTGGCCGTCTAGCGCCAGACAGGAGGTGTATAATCTGGTTGTCTCCTCAGCGCACTCCGCCCCTTACCGGTTTAAAGGCCTGCCCACTCGTGTCTGTGTCTGTGTGAGCTGCTGGGCCTGGACTTTGGACTTCGAGCACTTACACTCTGAATGACTGAACCAATATTTTTCTACTACCACAAAAATCACAACTCTGGAAAACAGAGAGTGTCACTACTTTTGCCCCTTCTGGCTTTTGAATAAACGTATTAATTTACACTATATCTCTCTTAAACAGAATAACCAAATACAAGTTGGTTACTATCGAGTAATCAAGCTGGTTCACTGTCATTACTGAAAACTGTATGGAAATGTGTATGTTTACCTGTACTGTATGTGCTTTAGCTATAGCCTACGGTGTGTCAGTTTGGCCATGCTAATAAAGCCTCTTTGAATTTGAATAACAAGAGATTAGACTCACTATTAAGTTCTGTCAAAGTTGTGATTGTTTAAAACCAAAACTGCGCTTGATGCTAAAGGACATAACTTTCTGATATTAGAGGGAAAACAATCTTTTAATTATAACTATTTTAATGAGTTTATTTAAACTGGTGTTGTAAGAAGGAGGAGTTACTTCTTAAGAAAAGGGAGAAAGAGAAGTAAATAATTAGCTATGTAACTATGTACATCTCCACACACTCAGACAGTCCAAAATTAGACTTTGAGAAACACAAGTGTAAACACAAACAGTGCTGGCTACACTCTCTATTGCTATTATCTAGGCTATATAATCCCAGTAGATATTAATTAGATAATAGATACAGGTGCTGGCTTCTTGCAGTCACAAAGAGCTAAATGCAGATTTAGAAGAATTCATAAATGCATGAATTAATATAATAGGTACACTCACATTCAGATCAAAACAAGGCTTTGCTTTCTATAGCTTGTATACACTAATATAAAGACACTGTGGTTATGGCTTGACTCTACCAAAAGGCTTGATCAATGATGCCCTCTGTAGGTCACAGCTGTAAACACACTGAAGAGCTGCCTGGCTGTACATTAACTAAACATATTTTCCTGGTTAAAACATCCCTCCAGTAGCCTCCCTCCAGCCCCTTGAGCTTAAAAAAAAAAAACACAAGTAACACAAATCTAGGTTTGAATAAGTTTTTTTTTTTATTGCTTTCATTTCCAAAGAGCTCTCTGTTGTCTGAAAACGCTGCAATTCTAAACAGAACTGAGGTTTTCCATTTCATTTGCTTGACTGCAAAACCTTTTCAAATGCATATTTCCATTCATTTAGACCCATAAAAAGATCTGGTATCTGTATACAGGAGGCAGCCTAGTTCAGTGAGGGCAACAGCGCTTGGAACTGAAAGTTTCTATTTTGTTTCACACATAATCTTTAAAGCTTTCATAACACTTTCATAATACAAGGATTATGAACAAGTCTCACATTTTCTCAAACAGCTGAAGGGGAACTTTAGTTAATAAAAAAAAAGCAAAACAGTTTGAGACATATTCTTACAACAAAGATCGGTGAATAGAATATTTACTTTACTTGATATGGCATTAATCTGCGATGACAGCTACCCTGGCCACATTGTGATCAATCCTAGGGTTAATTCAATAATACAACAAAATAATTTCATATTTCATTTTTTTTTTTAACAAGAACACATTGTGCTGGGCCAGGTGTGGATAGAGCATTGACCATTAAAGGGTCGTCTGTTTTAACATGATTTAAAATGTCATGGTACACCAGTATAAGGAGACACTCCTCATCCCCAATGTTACAAAATGGCATTAAAAAGTCCAGGACATTGATATAAACCAGTTGGCACTGAAGTTGCAGGACATTTTTAAAGCAGCAGTTATCAATAAGATGAAAAAGTAGACAAAAACTGTATGACAATGCAGTGATAGTTTAACCATCTAAGAAATAATGCTGAATATCTATATTAACGTGTTCCTGCTGTAAAAACAACCAAAGACAAAATGTAAAACCAGAAAGATAGGAAGTGGTTCAGACCAGTAGAAAACAGTATAAAATGACATCCTTAAAAAGAGGTTTCAGAGTTGAGAGTAAAAATGCCAAAAAATGCAGTCTCTGATGCAGTCTAAACCAGCGGACATGTCACCATTCAAGCATTAAAAAGCACCAAATGTGCATGGACACATGTACAAATGTCCCAGATATGTGTAGAAAAGAAAAGCAAAGAGTCTAGGGGGAACAGGAAGGGCAGATGCCACCCGAAGGTGGACAACGTGTGGAAATAAGGTGAGCCACCTCAGTGAGGGTGGGACTCTTTGTTGTTCAGGACACGAGCCCCGCTGGAGGGGACCGTGGCGCTGCGGATGACCTCCATCCACCTGTGTGCAGATAAATACTTTTTTTCATCAGTCATCAGTCCACTGACATTTAGGACATAGCAAAACTGCTAATTTATTTAGTAAATGTGCATCTGGATGATTTCACTGCGTACCTCTCAAAAGTGTATTCACTCTCCGATCGGAAATAGTAAACGTGGGACTTGAAATGCAGTTTGAAGACGTAGTCCTTGTGGATGTTTTCAGACTCTGACGGGATGGTGACTGAGTAACCCAGAAGAGGAAGGCTGGCCAGTGGATAATCATCCTGAGGAAATACATTATATTTATTTTTTATGTTTTGGTCTGTCAATAATTACACAAACAATTTGGGATCAAACAAAACAAACAGATGGATTGCTCCCAACAAAACTGTACAGCAGAAAGCCATGCAACATAGCCAGCAATTTAAAAAGTATTCAGATCCTTTACTTAAGTAAAATGATAAAACCACAATTTAAAACCACAAAACACTGTATTACAAGCAAAGGTCCTGCATTTAAAACCGGATTTGAGTAACAATACTGTATTATAAAGACTTATCAGCAAAATATACTTGAAGTATCAAAAGTGAAAGTACTCTGCCACTGTGACGGATATATTATTAGATTTATACTGATGCATGTAAAAGCAGTTTGAATTGGCTTGTTGCTGAAATCTGCTATATAAATAAAGCTGCCTTGCATCAAAAACAAGCAGCATTTTACAGTTGTAGGTGTTCGAAATGGAGCTAATTATAACTTCTTTATTTACAGTTAGCTAGTTTAGCCCAGTGGTTCCCAACCGAGGTATCAAGCCCCTTCAGTGGCTCACAAGATAAATCATGAGATGATTAATGAGAGAGGAAAGAAGAAAAAAAAAAAGTTTCATTTTTACAACACACATACATTTTTGTCTCCGAATTTTGGTGGAATATAAATATAAAGGAGCATAAAATGAAGATACTCAAGTACAAGTACTTCAAAATTGTACTTAAGTACAGTACTTGAGTAGAATTAATTAGTTGTTTCCACCACTGAACATCAAGATTTACATCAAGATTTACTCCAGACTGAAAAGGTGTAGGATGAAGCTACAGCGTATTCCTACACCTTTACAAAACACTACCTGTTTGATGTCAAAAGGTAACATCAGACAAACATTTACACTAACCCTACAGCCCTGCATACTAAACATGTCATTCTGATCATACATTGTTTTATGTTTATTAAAGTGCCTATATTATTTGTGTCTCTGGTGCTTCAACACGCATACAAACTTGGAAAAAAAAAACATCCATGCTGTTTTGAGTGAGATACGGTTTCTGAAGGTCTTCTGCCTTCAGTCTTCAGGTGAGCTGTTCAAAATCTGCAGGGCTTTCTACGTCAGTAGCCGAGACAAGGTGGCTAACTGTAGCATGCTAGCGCTAGTATGCTAGCTCGTTCTCAATGGCAAAACACTGCTACAACACACACTAGTTCACCATAATCTACAAAAGAACTACTGACATGTCCCTGTTTTGCAGGTATTCCATGCAAAGTTGGAAGTGCGCCCTCGTTTAGAAGAAGTCTCTCGGCTAATCCTGCCTTGTACTAACTGAAGTTAGAGAAACAAAGAGCTAGCTGATGTGATCCTTAGCTAGCTACTGCGCATGTGCGCCTCCCAACAAAGATGGGATAGAAGTGCAATGCCTCACTCTGTAGCTAAAACAGAGACCTGAACACGCAGGGTGAAAAGATGATCCGCAACAATATGCAGTACAACAAAAATATGGTGTTTTTTGAAAATTAAACCATGTAAACCTATTCTGGTACAACCTCAAAATACAATTATGAACCTGAAAATGAGGATAATATTGGCACTGTTTACAAAGAGTAACTTACTCTTTGTAAGTTTTTTAAACTTACAAAGATTACTACACAGGTTCAGTTCCTCATTACAACAGTTATTCATCCCCTTTAATATAAAATTACATCAGTCCTGAAGTTTTATTTCTTTAACATGCAGATTTCTCTAATGTTATACTGATGTTCTCAACAACTTCTGAATACTTTCAGGTAGTAATTTGTTTTTGGCCTTATAAATGATTTGTGCAATTTTAAAATCTCTTTAGAGCCTTTAATTAATAAACAGTGGAGTCGTCGGTTCTTGATAAGTAGTTTTGTTTACAACTCTTATGGCTATCTTTTTAAGTATAAAAAAAAATGGTTTGGTATTGATATCATTTTTGATTGAAAATCAAACTTGCTTGTGAAAATATAAACAGCCAACTTTCAATGAAAAAAATGCATTGGAAAACCTCTATCATGGCACACATATTTGACATTCTACACAGAGATGTGACTTCTTTAAGCCCAGAGGAGGGTAAACACAACAAAGTGAGGAGAGGAATGAAAGTGAGAGGCGGTGATGTGTTCGCTGGACAAACAAAAGTTGAGAGCAAATGTCACCTGGTGAGACTTGTAGAAAAACAGGCTGAAATTGGTGAAGACCACCCAGAGCTTCTGCCAGCCGTTGCTGTTCTTGAACTTCCTCAGTAAGTTTCCAGACAGCTGATTCTACAAAGACAAAACACAACACATTTTACATCTAAAACTATATAAATTCATACACATTATAATACAAATACTTAGATTTTTGACTAAAAATGTGGAAGAAGGATTAATAAAATTAAAGGATATGTCTGGTGAGATTCCTGATTTTTCTTATTGTTAACAAATAACCATAAAAAGCCCAAAACTATAGTAGACTGATCCTCGAAAGCCTGATATAGATTATTCCTCTGGGTCATAGAGCTTCATTATTGTCCAATAACTACAACAACAAAAAAACACATTAATAAGCCACACTGTTGCAGTAGCTGACATGCTCCTTTATTACAATGAACATGTGTATGTTATTTATTTTAAGTCAATCCCACATACGGGGAATATGCTGCTGTAAATACTTACTAGAGCACCAAATGTGAGTTTATCCACAGCTGAAAATAGTCCCCTAATGCACTATTTACTCCTGTTTGAGAAACATTTGCTAAGAACCACAGTGCCCAGCTGTTTTATGAAATTACGTAGTCTTTTATTAAAATTAAATTATAAATTTGTGACCTGATTTTAAGGATTTGTCTTCAGTAGAAACACATGGGGTTTGGTCTGAATCCTACAGACAGGGTAGGGAAGTCAGAAAGTATTGAGAGGCGGACTTAGACGTTGTTGGTTTTAGTCATTTCATGGCATTTGTTGACAATAACGAAAATATAGAATATGGCCAGCCTTAATCGTTTGCACTTATTTTGTACTGCCAAACTAAGTGTAAATATACTGCTGCTTTACTTTAAAAAAAAAAAAACTTTAATAGATTAAAAATAATTATGAAACAGGCACTGAGTTGAACAGTTTTTGGCTCTTATGTTACATTATGTGATAGTGCTTCTATCGTGAATTTCATTTTGGATCTTTAACTCCTGTAAAGTTTAGGACTTTTCTTCCTATGGTGAAGTGCAAGTAAACACATACACAGGGCCTCTCCTGTCTGCCTGGCTCCTTTACCTCTAGACTCCTGCAGGATTCACTAAAGGAGAGGCTCTGAACACGGTACCAGCAGATAACAGAGAGAGGCACTGGTCCCTGGCCACTGGGGGGCCCCACCAGGGGGGCCTTAGTCTCACTGAGTGGACTAGGGTCCTCTACCATGGAGGAACGCACAGACGCATGGGGAAAAGAGAGAGACAGAGAGAGAAAAAAACAGACAGGGAGGGAAGGACAGAAACACAGAGACTAAGTAGGTGAAACACAGGCATGCAGTGGCAGGGATAAACACGAAGGCAGACGACAGTGTGTCCAGGCAAAGCTGTGAAGAGGACGTTGTTACAACTAGAGAGGAAGAGCAGAACTAGATCAGGGCAAAACAGGATCCGTTCTGTTGGTGTGAGATGAGGACGTTTAGCACATCTACGTACTGCTCTCTCTCTATTTATAGACGATCAGAGACTTCAAGTGCCAGGGGAGGAGAAAAAAAGGACAGAACCACACAGGGAAGCCACAGTTTTGAGTTTAGATAAGGGCTTCACGCAGGCTACGGTTAGCCAAAACAGTGAGAGGGGAACAGAATCCTCACTGAGGCTGCAAATAGAGCAAATAAACAGTTTACATAAAAACTTAAGGTAAACATTTATCTGATATAAAAATAGCTCAAACTAAATTGATGCAAAATTCGTAAGGCCCATCATTTTCAGGAGCAGATGAGTTTAAAGGTACCATGTTTTGTTTGTACCGTGCAAGCGTATGAGGATACACATTCTTATCATGCCATTGGTTTCACACTATTCCACTAATCCATAGCTGGTGGTGGTAACGTGCAAAGAAACATAATGTCCCAACAAAAACAGTGACGAGGAAAGAGGTTGCTAGCTAGCAAACATGGATGTAACCAATGCATGCTTTAAAATATTTGAAAATGTCTTTAATTGATATTTATGTGAAAAGTGGTCACCTGTAGTGAGGAAGCTACAGAGAATTATAACCTTAAAAGGTGAAGACATGTCCGTGTTATGTTTACAACTTTTTGCTGCAAACAAGTGACCAAAAACCCGTTATAGCAGGTTTAAATATCGACTTTGCAAATATGCAAATTATGCGGAAGGAAATGCACTCATTAGACCTTAAGGACACACAATGCATTATGGCGAGTAACACTAAATGTAAACATAACTTTTGTTTGTGTACAACAAAACTCTACAGAGCCACACCCAAAAGTTAATTTCCTACTGCAAGAACAAAGAAAATCCTCTTGAACTGAGCACAGGTTAGAGAAATATGGACAAAACAATTGAGCTATTGATTATCTATTATCTTTTTTTTCTATTTGAAAAAAGATTGAGTACAAATGAAATTTACAAAATCTATTTTTACCCAGACTTTCTATCATATGTTCACTAATCAGATTTTTACCCATTTCTTATTTCAGTATTTTGACTTTTCAATGAAAACAATGAGCCTTAAAATAACTTCAGCTCATTAGCTCACGATAGCAAAAGTAAGTAAGTAAGTAAATAGTTGGACGACGGAGTGCAGCGCAGGAGGATACTGTTCCCCCTGAGAGATAATCAAAGTGAATTAAGATACAGCACACTCAGACACAGAAAAAGAAAACAGTGAAGCGTAAGGGGAGAGGCAGGTCTGAGGTTGAGTGCTGAGTTGTGGCCGGTACCTCCACAGCTATGCTAAAGTCCACCATGGACACACTGGTGTTCCTGTGCCAGCACACGTGCACCATGGTGTTACCACGGTGAGGGGAGGGCCTTTCCAGCGAGGTGTGCGACGCTGTTATGTCGTCCTCAGACTCCGCCTCTGCCGAGGAGTCCTCAGGGCATTCTGGGAAAGTCAGGAGGTTGTTACTGCTAGACAATGAGTAGGGTGATGGGGGGGAGAAGGGCGCTTAAGCACAGACATTGTCAGATCATTTTTCAAATCAAACGTAGTCTTGTGAATCTCGGATATCAGCCTGTGGGGTTTTTACTTAAAAATGTGTTGTATTGAATTGTTATTGTATATCCACTGTTTAGTAAGTATTCATTGTATATGCAACTGTATGTTTAGGTAGTAACTTACTGTTGTCTGTCAGATTGCTGGTCAGAAGTTCGGATGAAGGCCCATTGCTGGTTTTTGCCGTCTCTATCGCCACCTGTATGTCCTCCATCCACTTCTCCCTTTCCGTCAGTGAACTAGAGTGAAAAACACACAAATGGATAAAATGCTCAGCATGTCCCATCATTAGTCACAGCAGGAAGGCCGGATGGTTAGAAATAGTCCAGTAAACAAGAATGTCACAAGTTAGGTCCATGTTAAGGTGTCCTGCCAAATTATCCCTTAAAAAGACACTAAGACACCATCTGTTAGTTTGAAGGCAGGAAAGTGGTTCTCTCTCTCTTTCTTTTTTGTCAAGGTAAAAAGTTGGCAACATTCTATTTAATTAAATTTCCTGCATTTATATATTTCTATCAAATAAGCAAATAACACATTATTAATTGGTTACTGGATTTGACTGACAATCTAACAAAAAGGAACATCAGATATGATGTGTACAATGTGATATTAATATCACTCTATCACACTTTATAATACATATTGTCTTTTCATCTTCACTAAGTAATTCCGTTACCAGCTTATCTTTGATTGATGCTCAATTCCAGCATCTTTTTGGGAGAACGTTTAAATATTAAATATATAGATCAAATTATTACTTTTTAAGTAATAAGGCTAAGTTTAACTTTTTACTCTAATTAAAACTGTTATTACAGATAAAGATACAAAAGATGCAAAGATAAAAAAAATGTGAAGAGAAGCTTAATTGCTATGAGCGAAAGGTAATTATTTGGAAGCGACCTTGATGAGCAAATCAACATTTTTATCAGTTCCCTCTTATCTTTCCTCTGGAGGACGGCAACTGGAGATTTTAGTGAGTGAAATTAAACTGAAGCTCTAAAGTGAGGGCGACAAGAATAGGATTTTAAAACGGATTCTCAGTGGAAATTTAGCAATTTCTGATAATGTGTGTCTTTGTTTTTCTCAAAGAGTTCTGATGAGAGTTCCTGTAACAATTCTTGAATGTCTCAACACTAAAATCACTCCACACCCTAGAAGAAACAGTGCCATACACAGCCACTTTGGGTTAATTTTAGGTCCAGGTACAAGGTGTCTGTGCGCTGACGACTGCTGTTCTTACCTTGCTGCCACCACCACCGACTGCTGCTGTCCAACTAATGTGAAGGCATGCGGCACACCCCACTCATCTTCACTCTCTCTGATCTGGAAGAAGAACACAGAGACACAGAAAAAACATTAGAGAGCAGCGGTATCTAGGACAGCAAGGACCAAAATAGACAGAAAGAGAGAGACGGAGTGAGAGAGAAGGACATGTGTAGTTGTCCTGAAAGTGTGTGACTGTGTGTGTGTGTGTGTGTGTGTGTGTGTGTGTGTGTGTGTGTGTGTGTGTGTGTGTGTGTGTGTGTGTGTTGGAGCGGGGGAAGACGTTGAAAGAGCTGCCGTTTAGCTGTTTGAGGCGGCTTATTTGCAGTACTGACAAATCGGTGACAGTCGTTTGAAGCACTTTGAGTTTGATTGCGAGAAACAGCACTTACTGTCATGCCATGGAGCGGCAGCTGGCCGTGCATTTTGAACTGATTGGTCGCCGTCATCCCTCGACTCGTGTACACAATGACGTCGTTGAACTATCGCCAGAGAGGCAGGCAGAGAGAAAGTGGTAAATGAACAATCTTTCAAACCAAATGCCATTAAGTTTGTTTTATGAATGCATATAATCCAATACATAATCCTAAGGAAGTACAAACTACTTGTCATAACGACCACAAAGAAAAGCTTGAATATAAATTATTCTAAAGCCCAAGGCTGCACCACACATGCACACTTCTGCACTGTTTTAATCCTTGTTTATCAAAGACAAAAAAAAAAAAAAAACAGTGTAAAACCCAAATTCTGAGAAACGTAATATGTTTTTCCCCTAAATAAACCTTTGGAGTTGCACTACATCTGCCAACACCATCTGAGTGATGTATAACTGGAAAGGATAGAAGCATGATTATTTTCCCACTGTGATCACTCCACTAAATAATTTGATTAGTGATGTGACCTAATCTCAAAAGAGAGTGGGTGTTACCAGGAAAAACATGCGTTGCTGTAGGCCTTTTCCAGAGAGTTTGCTGAGGCAGCCTAACCGGATAAACTCCTGAGAAAGTAAAAAACAAAAAAACATGCATCATTTATTAGACTCATACTATACAGGCTGTCTGTAGAAAATTACAAATATTTGCCAGTCCATGCTTTTTAACCTTTAAACATACCCTGCCAGGAACAACAAGATTGTCGACGCCAATCAGATCCTTCTTCAGCTCCAGAAGCTTCTGAAAGTTCTCCATCTTGCTTAAGCTTCCCTGGAGCTGCTCCGCCACCTCAGACACATCTGCCAGAGCAGCTACAGACCAACCACGGATAAGAGATTATTGGACATGTAGACTGTTAAGATTATTCTACAGCACCAGAAGATCTAAATGTGCCAGTATAAACACTGTACGTAGTACCTCTGCAGTCCCTGAAATCCACATGAGTAGCTGGGTAGTGTTTGCAGAGGCGCTCTAGGATCTGCTTGTAGTGACTGAGGCGGTGCAGAGGCCGCAGAATGAAGACATTGAGAGGGACGTAGCAGACCTTTTGAAGCTCAAAGTCCCTGCATAGACCCTCCAACCTGCGAGATGCCCTGCACGCCTTCTCCAGCTCCAACATAACTTCAGTTTGTTTATGCAGGTTTGCTGTCAGGGGCTTTGGACAAAGTTGGAACATTGCACGCATAAATGAGTATTAAGTCATTACTGTAATTACAGATATGTGATAGAGTGGCGCCTCACCTTCAAGCCTTGAAGGTTCTTCAGCATGACATCTCCAATGCGCTGGTAGTCTCCTTTTATGTGTGCATTAGAGCGTCCTTCCCTAAAGCAGATAAACATCAGCAAGAGGTTTTATCTCTAAAATATTATGGAGCCATTTGTAGACAGAGTATTAATTAACTACGCCAAAGCACTTAAAGCTCATTGATTATTCAGACGAGCTTCAGTTTATGCAAGTAAAATTCCAATCAAGTTGGAAAGGGCTCTTTAAACTTTGAGATCTACCAGCAGGTGTCTCCCTTGAGCATGACTTCTCCAACACAGGGTGAAGGAGAAATGGGCTGCCATTACTGGATTCATTCAGAATATTTATTATTTCGGTACTGCATTTTAGCAGTCGCTTTAGGGAAACCTATCCAGTCGGTTAAACAAATCCTTCCTAATCTATGACAGACAGCTTTCTAATCATGGTCACAACAACAAAGGTACATGTCTACCATAATATCGGAGTATGCAAAGCTAAAAAGAGACTCATGCAGTCCTGGATAATTTGCATACACAGTTTGAGTGTGCTTCGTCATCAGCAGAGTTGACGGTGATATCACTTTCAGTTTTAATCTAGAGTTTTAACGATGACTAGCCAAAATAGGCTTTGAAATAAAAAATATATTTTATGTCGGCACTTAATGGTCATAAATTCTGACACGCTAACAGGCTTCATGCATCACTGCCTGCATGTCTGTGTGTGGGGCAGTGTGTGTGTGTGTGTGTGTATGGTTCAGTGTGTGTTAGATAAAGCACAACATCATTAAGGAGATCAGACAGCAGAAACCCACAGGCAAGAAAAGGCCGGCCGTGGTGCAGCACGACTGTTGCCATGGAGATGAAAGCTCCTTGGGTCATCTGAAGGGACTGGGTCGCCCTCTTAGACGAAATGCCAATACACCTCATTAAGAAATTGTGATAAATAGGGCTAAAACCGAACCACCACATCACTGGACGTGTTCTTAACCCTACAGGGACTTTTTCTGGAGTGAAATGAGTCTCACCATAGAGCCAGCCTCTGCTCCACCTCCCTGAGAAATCCTGTGTGGAACTTGTGCAGAGGCTCGAAGGTGGAGAGGACAGTGTTCTTCAGAGACTCTGGAGTCGCCTCATCTTGTCCTACAGCACTCTGGAAAGACTGGGATCACAAATACACACGAGTTCAAGAAAGAAAATGTGGCATAAACCAAGATACTATTTTATTTAGTTTATATTAAGGCATCTCCACACATGTAAAGATACTCTGCTAGGAAAATCCTTTGTATCTGGTATGGTTTTTTCACAAAAAAGTTCAATTACACAGGCACTAATTCTTTAAATGACATCTACTCCTAGTCCCTCACTTAAAGGTGCTGTAGGTAGGATTATTAAGATCCAGGACTTAGCCAAGAATTTGAACATCAACAACTTAGTCCCTCCCCCCCTTTCCGCTAAAGCCCAAATGGTCTCCTAAGCCCCTCCCACCACAAGGGAGAATGAGTGCATGTGCATGAGCAGTGACTGACACGCAGTTAGACATCCCCCCCGGCCCTGATTGGAGCATCTGAACAGGGAGCTGTGGATTTTTGCAAGTCGCATTACAGGCTGTAGGTGGTGCCAGAGGAGCCGAATTCTTTTTTTTTTTTTATTACCAGATTCTCGTAGTTCTACTTGAACATAAGGTCAGTTTCAGCAAATATGACAGAAAGTTAGTTTTATGAGTCTTACCTACTGCATCTTTAAAAAATCCAGAATATATGCATATGCAAATATCTTTCATTTCAAAAGCAAACAACTAAATGTCGCCTACTTCACTTAAAAACACAAATGTCTCTTTGTGATTGCATGGGAGGTTTGGCTCACTTGGATGCAACAGAGATGCAACAAATGTAAAAGTGGACAAAAGTATTAAAATGCACTGCAATGGTTATCTCTCGATGACATCAGGCCAAGTTCTGATTATCTGGTCTCAAGCTTGTAAAGAGAATGTTTCACACAAGCAAAGACCCTTCAAGATCATTTGTTAATGCAGATTTTCCCAGGATACTACCAAAAGACCTTTATCTGGGTTTCTGCTGTTGCACCTCAGTCTTGTGACATCCCTTAAATCCTTTAACTGCCTGTGAATGAATAAACAAAACACTATCGCTCCATTTAGTCAGATAGAAGTCAAGCGTTGCATGTTTGTGTGTTTGACCGCAGCGGGAATGAAATAGCTTTATTTAGCTGACGTGATGGGAAAGCGAAGTGGATTTTAGGAAAAGTGAATGTTCTAGAAGGGCTTGAGAAGTAGCGCCAGCTGTTGTGCGGATGACTTCACCACAAACGGCAGCACCAACCAGTGTATGGGAAGAGAGTCAGCACAAACGCACAGCTGTAAAAAGAATGAGGACACAAGCCAACCCAAATATTAATGAGATGTTTAAAGGCTTCTCTGCAAATTATAAGACGGGAAAAGCTGCTGATTTAAAAAAACGGCAGTGAAAAGAAGTAATGCATTTCCTCTACGTGCGTGTGCCGAATCAGACAACAGCAGCGCTTCAGTACAGCCTCGTGAGAACATCCTCCTGGTTTGCTGTTGAAGGAGCTATACCGCATGTTTGATATCCTGTTTTCTGCAGCATGGTGGCCCAATGGTTAGCACTGTGGCCTCACAGCAAAAAGGTTCTGTGTTCAAATCCAGGTCGTTCCGGGGCCTTTCTGTGTGGAGTTTGCATGTTCTCCCCATGTTTGCATGGGTTTCCTCCGGGTGCTCCGGTTTCCCCCACCATCAAAAACATGTACTAGGTTCTCCAGGCAGTGCCCTTGATCAAGGCACTGGCTCAGATCTGGAGTTGGTCCCCGGGCGCTGTGATTGGCTGCCCACTGCTCCCTTGAGGGATGGGTTAAATGCAGAGAATGAATTTCGCTACGTGTATGTGACAAATAAAGTACCTTTACCTTTTCTTTGACATACTTTAAAATGAAAGTGTGTCCATTGTACCCAGCCAGTGAAATCTAAAGGAACAGACTGAAATGGGGAGTGGCATGCAAAGGGAACATGCAGCTAATCCATCTAACGCTTTAAACACACAGTTTAGTATTCACAGCCTTGAGTGAGACGGATAAATGCATTTCAGAGCACTGGTGTGGGGAATAAAAAATGAAATTGCATCTGCCAAAATATCCCTGTGTCACTGCCTGACTGTGTTCTGGCGGATGCTCTGCAATGGAGCAGCTAACCAAAATAATCAATGTTTTCTCCCCAGAGGACAGGGCGGGAGAAAACGAACAGTGGAGCAGCGTGTTGGCGAGCTGATTTTCTTTTTTTCTTACCACAGTCACCACCTCCAGGTCCTTCAGATATGTCCTTTCTGTGGTCAACAGCTCCTTGGCAATGAAGTAGGCCCGATCTGTTGGGAACCTCTGCAAATACATCACAACAGACACGAGACTGTGAGGAAAAACAAATTAACTATCCAACTATGAGCAAGTCCAGCTAGTGTATTGCCTGTCTAACTAATTTCTCTGAGAAGACTTACTCAGCTTCGGTCCCTGTGGAGTTATTTAGGACAGGTAATCTGGGTCCACTGCTATTTTTAGTATGTGACAGTGGCTTTGAAGAACCGGTTTAGTAAAAAACATACAACATAGCCACTTACTGGAGTGATTTATTGTTGCTTTTATCAACAGAAGCTGAACCATTAAATCACAAACCTTCCTCCGGACCTCGTCTTCATCGTCGGTGCGAACGCTGCCGGCATCGTTGAGCAGAGGGCTGGTGAGGGGGGAAGGTTGTCGGCCGTTGGGACTGTGACCGCACAGCTCCAGTGACTTCTGACCATTGACCATGCCATGTGAGTGACCAGAGGACGCAGACAGGTGAGGGCTGTTGGACACCACTGCTGCACGGGGGTCAGCAAGTGAAGTGAGGGAAGAAAAATTAAAAGTGAGTGATTAAAATACAGACGTGAAAACACAACAGGAAATCAGATATATTCTTAGCTTTTGCATTCACTTCAAGTCTCAGATGGGTGGAGTTTGGGACACAGATTTTATATGAAGACAGGGACATAACAAGTCACAGAAAAGTAGATGATTTGTTGTATAATCGATCAACAGAACATAAAACGGCCACTTTTGTGAAAATCAAATAATCCTTTACGTCATTTGTTAAGAAAAAGTTACAAACTGCCTCTGGTTCCAGCTTCTCAAATGTGAGGATTTGCAGATATTTCTCTTACATATATATTATTGTAAATTAATTTCTTTAGATGTTGGACCGTCAGACAAAACAATTGAAGATGTCATCATGGACTTTTTTTCATTATTTCCACACATTTGTAGACAGTAAATCGGATGATTGAGAAAAAAACCAGCGGTTTAATTGATAATGAAAATTGTCAGTCGCAGCTCTACAGAAAAGTCAAATTCCAAAGACACTCTGGTGACATTTTGATATGAATTGAGCTTTCCAGCATTCAATTCATAATCCAACATGGCAAACACCACCCATTGGGAGAATATGCAGGCTATACCAAACTATCTGAAGTATTTACAATCACAGTTTGACCCAGGATCAGAGTCTTCTGCCTCTGCAGCCTGCAGAAAGTGAAATATCAGCCATGACTCACTCTACAGTCCAGACGGCTCTGGCAGTCTTAGTGCACCGTCAATCAATATGCGAGCTGAGGCACATACCGCAAGATGATCAAAAGGAATAGCTTACTTAGTGTCATCTATACTGACCATGTTCACAGAGCTTACTTACTATGTTTTAGCTGCAACTTGCCTCTCTCTCTGCTGTCCTCTGGTGTGTCGACACAAACACAACAGTGATTACACACGCACACTCAACGCACCAGCACAACTCTGGGAAGGATTTAATATTAACTATATGGAGGGAAGGAGAGGAAACCACAGTGTACAGCTACAAGAATGCTACAAAGGAGAGCGGTAAGAAACTAGTACAGTATATACGCTGACATCCACCAACTAACACTTCAAAACAACAGGGAGAATGAAGAGGAAAATTATCTACAATGAGCACCAGACACCAACTAACTGGGGTCTCAAAAAGAAAATTCAGAAAAACCTCACTTCATGAAGGTCATCTTTATTAACTCTAAAAGAACATATAGACATTGTTAAATGAATATAAATCTTGTGGAAAGCAGCAGAAAAAGGTCAGTCAGGTGAGCATCTAGAGTGATTGAATGAGAGACTGGAGGGTAAGTGTAGTGAAAGAAGTGTGACTTCATGCAGTCCTCTAGACCTTACCTAACATTAGATATAAAACAGATCTTCATGAATGTTAAAATAAACAGCCTTGTGACACTTTTAGGATTTTGTTATCGATGCACTGAAAAAGTCACGTGGTAATGAAGAAACCGATGCATTAGTCAGTCCATGAATACAAGTTTTACATCAATTTCCTTGTAGTAGTGACACACTTAGCTGTAAAAAAACCAAACTGTAATACACGGTTTTAAAATGTAGTCCCTAATCATACTGCATGATTTCCTAATCTTAAAATATCCTCTAACATCACATATTACAGTCTGTTATACTAAATTAGGAAATGACAGTGAAGTGACAGAGAGCACTACCTGTACTGTTACAGAACATTCAGTACATGCAGAGAGCAGACAGGGCAGAACAGCATGACATGCACAACACCTCAGTCCTGGTTTAGCGCAGCATGCATTGAAACACACCCTGAAAAACACACACAAGTCTTGCCCACAGACCTGGGACTTTAAGACACACCAAACAGAACATGTTTGATAGTTTGGACCAAATTCACAGACTGGTATTTTCTATTTGTCTTTGTGCAGCAGAATGTCATTCCAGGTCTATGGGAGAGCTTTGTGCACCAGGGAGGGGTCCTCATACTGCAGTGATCCAGTAATTTCCATAAATAAACATATGGTCTCTTTCATAGTGCTGGACTAATCTATGCCATACAGCTTTGAGACTATTAATAATGGTAATAATCAGGAGGCACATGCATAGCCAAAAGTTTTTGCAGATGCTGGGAAACGATCATCTGCACAAAACAAAACAATCCTGCACACTGCTGTGTCGTTTTCAATTTTTCATATGTACACGGACATGACAGCAAAACGTTTTTGTTTTTTTTATTGTTTTTTGTTGCCTTTATTGGATAGATGATAGCAGAGAGACACACAGGAAACAAGGGGAGAGAGAGTGGTGTACGACATGCAACAAAGGTTCCCGGCTAGAATCGAACAGGGAACTTTTGTTGCTGGCTACTGGGGTGCCCGTTGTAGTCGTAATGTTGTCATGTCCATGTTGAAGAATTGGGAATGAAACACTGATAATGTTGAAATATTAAATAATTTTGAAATCCAAAACACATCTGTAATTGTGTCCTCACACATACAAATAAAAACCACTAAATCTCACTATGCTGCTTGACATGCTAAAAATGTCTGGGGGCGCACCAAAAAATGCAGTCGACAGTGATGAATGAGCCCAGAGACTGTGATTTGACATGTTGCCCTTAAACTGCCTTTCACACATACAGTACACACATGCACTGTTACTAAAACCTGCTTCTATTTTTCTGCACATTCCCAAGCTCCTGTCATCCTCAACCTGACGTTCTATCTGCTCTGGAATAATTA
The DNA here is from genome assembly GCF_004354835.1 of Perca flavescens. NCBI lineage: Eukaryota > Metazoa > Chordata > Actinopteri > Perciformes > Percidae > Perca > Perca flavescens. The sequence goes on along the minus strand of NC_041341.1, from coordinate 19,736,772 downwards.
ACCATTAGCTGGATCACTGCAGAGAAGGCAACCCAGATACTGGTAATCTCGCCTTTTTCCACCAAACAGACAAAGTAGGTTTACATGCAGTTGTGAAAGAAAAAAAAAAAAAAAAAAAAAAGATATGAAAGTTTCATGCTGACAGACACGTGCTTACATTGGACAAAGTAATAAAAGAAAGAACAGAAATGTGATGTAAAAATCATCACTTACTCAAACAACACAAATAGAGGGCAGAAGTGCAAAAAGAAATCTGGAAAGGTGACCACAAAAATTAAAGTGCAGTGCCATTTTGTTAAGAAGATTGAGAACTTTGCAATCTGTGGAAACTAGTGAAGATGTTGATAACACCATAGCTGTTGGAGGGCTAGCATGACACCAAATTACTGCCAGAGATACTAGAGCATGAGTCGAGTGCAGAGGGGGATGTCAATAGTGAGCATGAGAGCTGTAAACTGTTGTGGAGTGGCTAAACTGCCACTGCAACAGACATTTACCTTCACCTCAGCCTGACCAACCACTGCTTTCTAACGTTATTGGACAATATTCACAAAGATATTGTGAGCTTATATTTACTCCCGTTGGTGTTTTTCCTGTTAAATCCTAACACCTTCGTGAACACAATGTAATGTTTCAAGTCAGTAAAGAGCAGAAGGTACTGTAAACATAAACAATACTGAATACCAATCAGGTGTTCAAATTGGTATTTGCAGCATATTAATTAGTTTCCACTCTGACACCAAACACTTAAGACAGAACTTTCTACTCTCACAACAATCACAAGCAGCATTAAGAGTTTCAATAAATCAACCAGGACAGCAGGATTATTCACAATAAATGTCTATGAAGTCAACAATCACTGCCACAATTATACATCCATGGATCTTTTAGGACTCCACAATAGACATATAATGAGTACAAAGTGTGTAATGCAGAAAACTGTACAACATTTTAATAATTGTATCAATCTAATAGAAAACAGAAATGCCTCCAGACAATAATGAAATGATATGTGTATTTCCCTACGGGAAGTCATAAGGCAACTGAGACATAGAAACTGAACGACTCAAACTGTTGTAGACTTCGTTCTAAACATCCAATGAAAAGTGCATCTGCAACAATAAGTTGTCTTTTGATCATTTGTAAGTTTAAAACTTCTCTGTTGTCTCTGTAGTTTTTTTTTAAATAATTAGTAGGTATTCAGTATTAAATCCTAACATGGCACTTGCATTCTTCTGAAGGGACGTACTAATACCACCAGAGAACTGGGAGGCTGAAAAACCTCCTCTATCCAACAAACAAGAAAAACACTGAACGGATTCCTTCCTTCGTGAAATCTCGCAAAGTGAAACAGCATCCGGTGAAAGAGAGACTGAAGCTGGGCTCAAAAAGTGTTTCTAGTGGGTTCCACTTTCAAAGCTACCTTGTTTGGTCTAGACTTTCGGACTTTTCAGTTTGATCCGAACCAACATTACAGGTGTGAAACCTAAAATTTGGTCCGACCAAAAGATCCGGATCATGCTGAACCATGGTCCGGTTCGTTTCTATTGTGAAAGCATTTTTTAGATGGTTCGGACTTTCGGACCAAATACAGGAAGCTCTGACAGGCTATCTTCATGTTATAAGACCGGGGAAGTTCCTTTAAGGAATAGCTCAGTGCTTAGTGTGTAGGCCTACATGAGAGTGTGACGGTGAATGTGCTCAGAGCAGACAGCTGTCGGCTATCAGAGCAGAGAATAAATCAGCAGTTTACTTGTTAAGTGGTGTTAAATGTACAGTGTGGGTTTCAGTTTGTCTCTGAATAAATGCTGCAGCTCCTCAAACCCCAAATAAAGTTCCAGTGTCTTGCTTCTCAACAACGCAACAAAACAAGAGCCGCGGCAGCACAGCGAGATGATCGTGAACCTTGGTCCGGACCTTAGTTTGGACTTTCAGGTGTGAAAGCCCCCTAAGGAGACTACTGTGAACCTGGAGTGTGGAGATGTGAGTCGTCCTCAAAAAATCTGTCACTCACTGAACCCTGCTTTTCTTACACCATCTGGACTCAAACTAAACCATTTAAACTCTCCTGTGGAGATGGTTTGAAGCTCTCTGTGCACTAACAGCTGAAAATCTGTCCGCCCTCGTCATCACTGAAGGCATTGCACCCGTCCTCATCTGCCTCCTCGTCCAGCTGGAGGCTGCCAAAAGAAAATTTGTTCCGGGGTAAAGGGGAAGTGGAGTGATCCTCCACTGGATTACCAACCATCAGGGGGCTGCTGCAGTTTCCCTCGCTAGTCTCCACCTCTGACTCACTGGACTCTGAACCACTGGTGGTGGAGCAGTCATTCATGTGAACCGGTCCCACATGTGTGACACCAGCGTGCCCTAGGCGTTTCAGCCCTGGACTGGCGCTGGACCTGCCCGCTACTGAGAGACCATTAGCCACCATGCGGCGCTCGAGAGCAGCCATACGTTCAGCCCGAGACAGGACAGGATGTGATTCATGGCCTGAGGAGGACGTTCCCTGGTTGGGGACTGCCTCAGAGCGGTGACGCACTTTGTGGAGTTTATGTAAACGAGGAGAGCGGCTTGGGACGGAGGAGTATCTGCCCTCCTCGAAGTGAGGGGGAGCAGAGCCGAAGCCGTTCTGCTCAGCGTAACCGAGGGAGCTTGATTGATGATTGTCCATGGCAGGACTAGTGATGCCACTCCTTGGACCAAGATGTGGGGCTGTGAGAAGGCTGCTGCAATGCCTCTCTCTGTTATAGGCACTGAGGTCTACCACAGTGCTGTGAACGGGACTCTGGTCAACCTTTAGGTATGAATGCTTGGGAGACTCGTCTAACTCATGGCTCATGTTGAGCAATTGCTTAGAGGAGGCAGGGGACTCCCTGTACAGCATCCTACCAAGAAACTGCTCCTGCTGGGCCTGCAGGGCCCCGTTTATGCTCCCAGAGCCAGACCCATGACGGAGCACGGTCTGCTCCCTATAACTGTGATTCAACCTTATAGCCTGGTTATATTCGCTATCTACATCACTGCAGTCAACGAAGGGGATGGAAAAGCTGCCGCCTTTAGCAGCCTGAGATGCTGGACCTGTACTCAGATGTTCTGGGTGGGTCTGTCGTGTTGAGCCTCTTGTCTCCTCTGTCCTGGACACAGACCCCGTTCTGTCCCCGTGGCCGTTTCTCTGTTGAGACGGGCTGGCCCTTGTTGTCCTCGAGGCCGAGGGGTCTTCTGCACTCACCAACACCGACTCCTTCCAACAACGCCGAGATGGAGAGTCTACTATTTCGCCAGGAGCCCCACTCTGACAGAAAGAGACACAGGCAGAGTATATTTTAATCATGACTATGTTTGATTTGATTATTAATACTAATGGTTAATTACTTGAAGAGAACTTGAAGGTAGCATGTTGAGTTTCTTGACCACCTGTGGGGCCATGAGGTTTTTTTTGTGTGCTCTACTAGCATGTGCAGAGGATACACATGTACAAGCATATGCGCTTGGGGTGGCAGAATACACATTCCTGCTGACAGTTTCACCGATCGACAGTTAGTCGTGGTGGTAATGTGCCAATAAAGGCAGAAAAAAAGAAGAAGATTCCTAGCCGATGTAAACATTGTGTGTAAACTAGACCTGCAGGTACGTGTACTGGGGTCCAAGGACTAAAGGTGCAGCAAAAAGAGATGACCAGAAGTATGATACCATCTCCGAACACGAAACAGGTGGTTGAACACCCGTTTCTTTGTATGCTTTGGCAGATTTAGGCACTCTCCTGCAGCGCACTGCCAAGACCTTGCATTACAAGGTTTCATTTTATATACTTACATATTGAACATACAGTATATACATTTCTGCAGTACAGAACATAAAGTGTTAACCAATAATGTAAATGGTACTGACATAAGCAGTATTGCTTGAACTCTTACGAATTAAGCCAGTATTATAACACTGAAAGATGTCCACTGTGATTAGTAAAGGAAAAAGACTATAATGCCCAAACAGGGAACAAAACATGAAGAAAAAGTCACATAGAAACAGGACCAGAGGGGGATTCATGAATAAAATAAAATGAAGCTAAGCTAAGGGGGTTAAAAGTATGTCCTAGTTTGGGTACTGTCCTCCGCTATACACCTGAAACCTAATAGGCAACAGTAAAATGACTATAGAAAGTTAATGACAAAATATTATGTGCAGGATGTGATTATAAAAAATATCAGCAGGCTACAAAAAAGTCATGAGTGTAATGTATTAAACAATGCAGATTAAATAAAATAATAAAATATGTTTTTGGTGAGAAAAAGAGAAAAGTTCAATAAAGTAACTGTTTGTAAGAAAACTTGACAGGGTACAATTGAGACTTCTGTTGTGTATGAGAGCATGGTGCTGGTGATATGGAGATAATTGTCCGCTGTAGATGCACAAAAAAACTCACTTCTGTTGGCACTTCATGGGGGCGTGGAGAAGGCAACGGCGACAGGCGGATGTTGTGTTGGACCCGACTGTGTTTCCTGGTAGACAGGATGTTGAAGGTCAGCATTATAAACTCTGAGCACCTTTGCCTAGACCAAATGTGTCAAAAGTGTCTGCAGCCTTTACCTTTCAAACGGGATCTTTTTAAACTCAGACTCCCTCACATAATCAATAACCTGCTTCTGTGTGCGACCGCTGCCGAGACAAATAAGGTAGAGATAATAATGAGCTATTCTTGGAGAGCTGTAATAGACTGTTAAGTGATGGGGAGACGCTGCTGTTTTACTGCACTCCCGAGAGTCAGAGAGCAGCTTTGTGATGCAAACTTACCTAAATCTGAAGGAGGAGCCTCGTGTGAAGATCACAGGCTTGGGCTTGGGCTTAGGTTCCTCAAAGAGGCGGAAGAAGGCGTGGTATTCGACACAGATCTTCCAGAAGACTTTACAGCAGTCTCGGCTGCCCATCAGAAACTCCAGAGTGTCCTGATATGAACTCTGGGGGACACACGAAACTTACACACCAACAAACACTGATATATGTGTATTTTACACACAGTGATTCAGGGACATCACTTACATTTAGATCTGGCCTCAGCTTGATGAGGAAACGTTTCCTCTTGAAGCTCAGTTTGCGCACTTTAGACCAGTTGAAGGCGTTTATCTTTGTGTGTCCCTGCAGTGATGACAAATAAACTTTATACCTTAAGCTAAAATATATATTTAACATTTTTATCACCAAACATATCTGCGGAAGTGAAGTTAAAGCACAAGTTTCCTCATATCTGTACTATGCAGATGAATCATTATGCCAACCATCACACCACAACGCACCACTTGGGTTGACCTACAAACTTGTGACTTACCTGAAAGACCAGGACACCAGTGTGCGACACAGCCAGGCTGAGCCTCGTGCCCTCACGATCTTTGGCAGGGTGGAGGCGAATCCCATACATCTCCAACCTGCGTGCCACTTCTAGTAACTGATGGTCTGATTCTGCTGGTGTTTGACCTCTAGCAACACAAAAAACAACAGTAACGAGTTAAAGAATGAGGCTGGCGATATTTTATGTAAAGCTGACTGTGCAGCCACAGCCTGACATAACTTATCCTTATTACTCATTATTATTACTCATACTTTAACTGTGTCATATACCTTCATGGTTGTCCAAATACTACTAAAAACACACAAACCAGCCACTCTGCTGCACAGGGTGACATGTTTCTTCATTACCATGAACGCTGGCACTGTAGTTTATTTGAGTTAATTATATACATCATCCTGCTGCTGTAAATACTCCCTAGAGCACCAAATGTGTATTAATCTGCAGCTGAAAACAGTCCTTAACAAATGCACCATTTCATTTTGTTTCTGTCACATTTGCTAAAAACTACAGTGTAAAAGTAATTATATTTGTTTTTAAACAATGAATATTGAAACTATATTTCTGATGGGTTTTTAAAGATTTATGTGAAGGAATAATCAGGGGCTCAGTGCCAAAGACAGGGCAGGGATTTCAGGAAGTATTGAGTGTTAGACTAGCTCATTATTGGTTTTGGTCATTTCATGAAAAGGTTTTGACATTATGAAAAATTTACAGAATAACAATAACAAAAGAGACCTTATCCTTAATTCTATATATTGGTATTTGCAAAAGAAATGCAAAAGTATGTGTTTTGAGCAAGAGATGATAGTAGGGAGGGCAATAGAGACACAGCTAAATTAAAAGAGCTAATCTTACTTCCAGGTTTAACACTCACTTAACAAGTGCAAACTGTAACATTCATTATCCTTTAGCAAATTTTTGGACAAATAAATTAAATTATGGCTTATCGTCTTGCTGTGTGTCTCACTAATTGAGGTGAAAAGAACAAGTCTGAGTGGATCCAGGTTTCTAATGTTTATCTGAGTTTTTGGAGTGGTTGTGGAAGGTCGGGGGAGGGGTTGCAAATACTAACTTTCTTAATTCGTATCAGTGGATAAGCTTTCCTGTTTCCTGTGTGGTACTTAATAAGAGATTTAACACAGCATGGCACCCAGCCAAAAAAACTGCAATTATAGTTATCAACTAAAAAAAGCCTTTGTTGAAAAAAAAGGGCAAGTGAAAGAGAGCCGTCACATCTAATGGAGCTCCTTTCATGTAGCAGCCGCCCACTGTGTGTCCACCTCTGGCATGGCCCGCTGTAACATAGAGGTGAGACAAGTGTTGGCAAAGCTTGGAATCAAATATGTACACTGATGAGGACATTTTGAGGGAGGATGGTGGGAAAAGATCTGGAATGTTTCCAGTAACACTCCCAGCAGTATACCACTCTTAAACCTGAGGCTGATACTTCAACACAAACACTCTGCATTAGACACGTGAGAATAGATTTTAAAAATCTGTGTTTTTAACCTACTAACCCAGCTCACTCCAGCTGTGTGAGTCATTTGGTCTTTTTTTCAGAAGCAATGCAGCCATTTGTTGATAGAGAGTAGTAGAGAAACTCATATTCATATGTGGCCCGAAGCTGTAAAAACACTTACAAAGACGAGCGTTTCTAAGTTGATGTATAAGAAAGAACCGAGCACTCGTGAGAAAGAATCCATTCATATGATGGTTGGTTTCCTGAACGTGTCGCCTGTATAATAAAACTTCCCCGCGGGACATGCACGAGTTCTGAAACAACTGATCCTGTTCATGGGTGAAGAGAGTAATTGCTGTTCAGCCATGGTTTCAGTGACCTTATGAACTTATGAGCTGAAAAGAAACAATTACTGGATCAAAGAAATGCCTTATTTTAGATGTGTGCACACCACACAGTACCCCTGTTCTAGAAACTCACATATTCTTTGAGTGAAACTCCATGATCTTATCAATCAGGGGCATTTGATCTGGGATGTAATTGTTGTTGAGGAGGTGTGACCGGCACTGGCTCTCCTCAAAGTCCCCAATCTCAGCTGAAAAGTTGGGGAGAAGAAAGGAAAAATAAATCGTGTTATTATAGATATAATGAAGATGACAAATTAAAGAAAACAAAAAAAACAACAACAATCTTAGTAAGCCTCCAAAATAGCTTAAATGCTCCTTGCCACAGATTATCTGAAATGTCCTCTCGCAAAACATTTTCTACTTGTGTAACATTCTTGTGATACAAATGATACTCTTTTGCATATCTACTGTACTTGACACGACGTTTCACTGATCTCCTTCATCATGCATGTTGTCTTTGGTCCCTTGTCGTAACCGACTGTCAGACTGTGGCTCAGAAATGTCAGGTTATGAAAATGCTCAGTATTTCCTGCCACAATGTGCGAGGTTGTTCTAGAGCAGTCTTGCAAGATTATGTTCAGGCATCCGACTGAAAGGTATCCATAGCAACACACAGATAATCAATTGGCAATTGTGCGCAGTGTGCTACATATATGACAATGTTTGATGATAAGCTCTGTTTGGAAAATGTGTCTTCAAAGACAGTTATCTGATCAGTCGACTCTTTGGTCTCTTGAGCTAAATGAGGAAACAGCCATGAGGAACTTACACTGAATAATATGGGAGACCATCAGCGCGGCACTGGTGTCGTTGCAGGTCAGACGTCCACAGGAAACATCCTGTTTGATCTGGAGGGCAAACAGGTACCTGGACACAAACACAAACAGCTTTCACTGATTCAATAGAGTAGATGCGGTGGTTTCCAGTGCTGGAGCAAGATCAAATGAAACTCAATTTGAAACACCACGAACTGCTGAATTCAAACAAGACATCCAAGGAGATGCTGTAACTACATTTCTTATTAAATATAATATACCCTGGCTCTTTTAATTTAACCCAAAGTCTTCCAAAAGAAATTGGCCCAGGTGCACTTTTTGGATTCAGTAATTAATAAGTTAAATGAAGTCATTTATCGAAGAATCACTGACTGTCTTGTGCGACAGTGCTGCTTCTCTTGGATGCAATTCAGAGCGGGAACCAATATAGTTTTAATAAAATGTATAGTCATAAGTTAAATAATGAGCATTAAAGTATCAGAATCCGAAATACTTTAATAATCCCAGGGGGAAATTATTTTTGTTACAACTCCAGATATACGAACAACATATATTATCCAGACTTTAACATATATACAAAAACAAATTTACAGTAATAATATATAAAAGATCAAATGTACAGTGTTAATGTGCAAAAAAACAGAACTGATTGTCTATGTTTGAGAGATTACAGAGAGGGGGAGTTCGACTCTCCGAGGGAGGCGTTGTAAAGTTTAATGACCACAGGCAGAAACGATTTCCTGTGGCGCTCTCTGGTGCATCTGGGTAAGAGGAGTCTTCTGCTGAAGGTGCTCCTCTGCTGGGCCAGTGTGTCATAAAGGGGAAGTATGTTAGTTGTTTTTTTAGCTTAATTTACCTTAACTGAACAGCTTTGGACTCATTGGAATGGTTATATGACTTTTTTCGGGTTGAATGGTGGTCGTCTCGCTTTCCCCTAGCGCCTGCGAGTGGAAAAACCACCCTTGCAACTTTTGAGCGGCGAGCCGCCTGCCTCAGCATCAAGAAGTATCGCGTGATATCAGATCTCGCGATGTAACGAATTGCTTTAGGCACTGCCCACATACATGCCCCCATCCAGGAACCGGCTGGTAGCGATGGAGTTTTTCACACTATCGTCATGGCTGAGCCGGCAAAAAAGAAGCAGAAAGCTGGGAAAGCACTGTTGGAGGATCAGAGAAAGAGGAAACTGCAGACTGACCAAGCAAGTTTTTAAAGTGTTGCCAAATATCTATTTTGAAGCTTTAGAGCTCTATAGAGAAACCTGTGAGCAAAAAGCGAGAAAATTGCCAAAACTGCATAGTGCCCCTTTAAGTAATTGTTTAAATTACAAATGAATAGACCACTGCACACCCAAAAGTCAGAGGTCCATAGATAAGAAGTGTTACCATTTTCATCAATGGACCTAATTAATAGTTAAGCCTGACCTTACGATGGAGGAGAGCCTGCTTTGGCAGGAAAAACCATCTAAAGTATGTTTTTTATAATAAAAAGGTGAGGTCTTAACCAAGCTTAACAGAACAAATAAACAAACAGAATTGTCAGAGGGGCATTACTTTCTGTACGCCAATTATTTATCCACTCTGACTCTGTGAAAACATGCTCCACAACGAGGAAACAGAAACCAGAAAATCATTAGCTCCTCTCCAGAGGGCTAAATCAGAAACATGGCAGCCATGACGAAAGTGCAAAGCTGGGGGGAATAAATCTTCTGGGAACCGGATAACATATTTCATTTATGCTTCTACAATCGCGTTCGGTCACAGCTAAAGTCTTTTACATTGACAAAATGTAAATAAATGCACATTTCAATGCCAACTCAAGGATATACATGATGCAGAGATAAAAGGAGTTAAATTATGTGGAAAGAAGCTCACCTAGTTAGCTCCTCCAGTAGCTGGGCATGGTCTGGAGGAAAGAACTTCACAACAAACCTCAGGATTGTGTGCTTCGGTCCTGTGTGGGATAGAGGAATTTTGAATTTTGTAACAACACAAAATGCACTCCGTTGTTTATTAGATATAGCTAGATAAAACTGAATCAACACCTCTCTTAAATGGGTCTTAAAAATTATAACCTTCATGAAGGTAGGTTTATTGCAGGACTGTTGCATTAGTTTTAGCTTCATGTACCTAATAAACTGACCACTGAGTGTAGGCCTCTGATTGGACTTTGCTTGGTTGCATAAAATAAAAAAACTGTATAGTTGCTCTTAAAAGGTGCTGTAGGTAGGATTGGGAAGATCCAGGTCTTATCCAAAAACAACATCCCCCCCCTTTCCGCTAAAGCCCAAAACGGTCTCCTAAACCCCTCCCACAAGGGAGAATGAATGTGTGTACATGAGCAGTGATTGACACACAGTTACACCCTCCCTTGGCCCTGATTGGTGCATCTGAACAGGGAGCGGTGGATTTTTGCAAATTGCACTACAAGCTGTAGGTGGTGCCAGATTTTTAAATGACCTGCTTCATGTAGTTCTACTCAAACATAGGGTCAGTTTCAGCAAATATGACAGAAAGTTAGTTTTATAAGGCTTACCTACTGCACCTTTAACTGATTTGATGGCTATTTTCTCTAGATAAAACAGTAGAAAGACACCTTCAAAAATCATGCAAATCATTTAGAAACACTTACGTCTGAGCTGCTTGATAATGGGCTTGATATGGTCTAACCAAACCTATGGGAGAAAAAAAACAATTAAAAAAGACGTCACTAAGTAGCTGGTTTTAAGCAATACCAATTCTGAGATGTGTAAGAATAGGCTGAATTTTACTTTCATTTTTATCATCACTCACCATCATCTTTTGTTGGTTCTGAAACTCCAAGCCAAAGTAGTCGCCCTCGATGAGGTTCATGTGGGAGCACACCAGGTCAAACAGCACCTTGCCTGAGGCTTTTTGCTGTGAACAAGAGGAAAAGAAATCCTGGTTAAAACAACACTTGTCTGTAAAGTAACCATTTCTATTTTTAATGTGAACTTTCGTTCTCAGCAATTCAATTCAAGTGACATTTTACATTCTTATTTAAAAGGAAGAACAACCATACTTCAGGATAACCCGAATGATAACACTTTGACACAAAAGAGCAGAGAAACTGCTTTGGCGACCTGCCAAACCCTGTGGAAGGTAATGTCATAGAAATAGATGACAACTCAGTCTGTCTAAATTCCTTACCTATCCTTCCCCCTGGCATTCAATAGCACAGTAGGCCACAAAAAGCTATTGCAGCTGGGGGGTAAGGGGGGGAGGTTGGACCCTGTTTTTGATCTGTGTTTTTTAGTGCCATTGCTGTCACGGATGATGGACCAGCAGGCCTTTGAAGCTGATACAGAATCAGGATGGAATAAACAGTCTCCCTGACTACTGACTCACTCACCCTACATACAGTACATTAACTAACACTTTGAAGACTGACTTAACCGCCCACTTTTCTGACAAACGCTTGCAATGTGACAACACAAAAACCTCAAAAAGCCACCACAACTTTGGAGCGAGAATGTTTCCATGGAAGGTCAAAGAAAAGTCAGGGATTTCCACTGAAACATGTCTTTTTAGGCGCGCCAATGAGACACAGAGCTCTGTGGGGCACACAACGAGAGTATTTCTGCATGGCTGCTTCCTCTTGACTGGTTTGCACCAGTGTGGAGCGAATCCCAGCTACAGAATGTGTTTATAGTAGCAGGCTTGGATAATGATCCAGGGCTGCCTCTGAGTATGTTTCAAGGAGTTTCTCCTCTAAATTTGCACAAAAAGACAGTGAGTTACTAAGGCACACACTCCTACAAGAATTCCCTTCACACAGCTGAACTGTGCTGACATCCTCTTTTCATCTGGCAATAAAGGGGGGTTCCTGTGTTCCTTAATGCTTCGAAAATAAAAACTTAAGCTCCATCAGCTTAGTGAGAGGGTTTACACTTCCACAACAAAATCCAAATCTTCCCCAGACAAGCCTCCCAGCCTCTCCCCAAGTCTGTCCTTTCTGTGTATAACACCACTATCTGTCTCCAGGCTGCCTCATGCAGTGCAGAGGGCATCCCAACACCGAGGACCAGCTGTTTCCATATGGTGATGGCACTGATGAGGGAGGCCACAAGGAGGCTGGAGGGAAAAGGGCATCACACACACACACACACACACACACACACACACACACACACACACACACACACACACACACACACACACACACACACACACACACACACACACACACGAGAATTCTGTAAGAATTCTCTGTCAATTTCGACAAATGTGCTCTGTAGAGGTTGCAAGAACAGGAACAGCAGGGGAAACCGAGCTGAATACAGTGAAGGCTGTTTCTGCCTCACTGGGGAACTCTCATCTCCAGCCTTATAAATCTGCTGTCAATGTAAAATGACCATGAGCCAAGCAGAGATGGGTAAAGCAGAGGCTGATTAGAGCCAGCGCTTGATTAAATGCAGCTGTTGCAGACGGGAGTTATGGTGCTGCCATTTGACACTGCCGCAGCCGACACAATAAGAGCGCCGTCGTTAATGAAGCACAAGTCGCAGAGATTGACTGCCGTCATGACGCAGACACTCAGAGGACACTATGTAACAGCACTCACTCTAAAGTCTCTGAAGTCTAATTCTAACATCTTACACAACTGAACTCTGGTCAAAAAACATAAAAACAGCACAAGACCAAAAGAACACAAAAGTATAAGGGCAGTGGTGTATATAGTGATAATTTATTCCATAGGCGTAAATCCCAAGGGGGTGGGGGGGTCTAAGGGTTGTCCCCCCTAGAAATATCATTAAAAACATGCTGTCTATTGTAAATAACATAATGATGTATATTTAAAATATCTGCGTAAGTAGTAAAACAATACTTTTTAAGTTTAGAAACATTTTTAGTCCCCCCTCCCTTGCCTCACAGTGGTTTGGTCCACTGCCTGCTTTACCCACACACAACAAGTCCAGCAGACCACGGTAGAGAATGAGAGAACATACTGGTAGTTAGATTGGCTACTGTTCAATGCTATTTTATCAAGGGCGTAAGCCTCTCTCCACAACACGTACCTCCTATGGCGCCATTTTGATGCTAACAAGCACTCACCCGCCGTTAGTATTCAATTGAGCAAATCATTTTACATCTGAAGCGTTTAAAGACTCTGTCCATTGTTTATTTCTAAAGAAACATGATAATGTATAAAAGGCTCCATTACCTTGTATCTCACGTTATGGCTCCGCAGTAGATGTTTTTGTAAAAATAGGCTAATGATTGTGTCATAACCACATGACTTACTGTCGCACAGTAGAGGAATTACCGTATAGTACAGGAGAAGCTCGCAGGCAGTTTCGACTTACATTAGCTGTTTAAGTTTAATTACTAATGTTAACTAGCATTTTAGTAAGCAATAGTTAGCCTGTGCCTATGTTATCACCTTACATATACCTACACTCTCCGTCTCTGCAAGATTGGGATTGATTGAGATTTCTCTTGGCACAGCTACCAGAACACTTACAACTTTCAGACACGTTGCTCACGTCACATCTACGTCTTTAAGCTCAGTTGAAGGCTGCGCAGTAACGCTCAGCCATCACTGGAAAAGTGCTTCTAATATCCTACACTGGTCACCGTCCAGAGCAAAGGGATCTATTGGTCCATTTAGTTTACTGTCTAAGTATTTTATTCACATTAACATTGGATGAAGTCGTTCTTTTCTCAAATGGAAATGATGCTGAGTAATTAATAAAATAGTAATGACAAAAAAAATTTGCTAGTATAATATAATGTAACCAATATTTTGGTCAATTTAGTCAGCTTTTCATTGAATCAAGAAAAACACTGAAAAAAAGGATAATTGTACAGTCTCCATGCTACACTAATGATAGTATTAAGGGTTTCCTCTGTGTACACATGTCCTCTACAAGTATAATTGTGACTGTATTATTTGTGTCCCCTTCAAAAATTACTTTTCATAAATTTTATGTTTATTGCCCCCCCCCAACTGTTAGATAAGATTTATAGCCATGATTTCATCGCTATTACATATGATCCATGGGCCTTTTTCACAGCAGACATTTTGACTTGGTAGGAAAAGCACAGGTGTAACTAAAAACATTAATGATGGCTCTGTTCTATCCAAGTGTCCAGGTAAGTCACAACATTTTTTATTGAAGAAATTTCAGTAAAATTTACCTGAAAGACCCTAAACTGAAGCAGCTAAATGCAATTCAGCCATTAGGTTATTTTTTACTTACACCTGTGCTTTACCTATGGTGACATGTCAAAATGTCTCAAGTACAAAAAAGGCCTAATCACTGTTAATATAACAGCACCTTGGCAGTTATCTATGTAGCCACATTGTCTGGCCTGGGTGCCTTCAGTGAACTGTTAACACATTAGAAATCACACAATAAAGCACACTATTGATAGCTGGTAATAACTGCCTAATGGTGTCATAATACTAAGGGTCTACAGCTGAGCTAGAAGATGTGTGAGGCAGAGCTTTGAAATAAATGTTCAGTGGTAGTTTAGCACATTGTTTATATAAAAATATTCATTAAAGCAACTGTAATTATTGGACATAATTAAGTTTTTACCTGATGATGGCATTAAATGAAAAGTTAAGGGATCACTAAATTTATTACAATTCATCCTGTGGGGAACATTCAATTCTGGACCAGATTTCATGGCAATCCATGAAATAGTTGTTGGGATATTTCAGACTGGACCAAACTTCTGACCGACCGACCCACCAACCAACATCACCATCCTGAACATAAAGGTCTAACTTAAACTGGCTTCTAATTTAAGTTCATTTAGATTTTTTTTAGTTTACGGTGTTAATTCTACTTTATTAAAACATGCACTTTTATTTATTAAAAGAGCACCTGCAGCAAAACTATCTTTCTATTTCCCCTTCTAATCTAGACTCAAAACTAAACAACTACAATCATGCAAAAACGTTTGAATTTAAACTGTGACAGCTGTTCACAGATGCAGATAGATTGCAAATGCAAGACTGTGCTGCACAATCTCACAAAGCAGACGCTGTGACTTCTTCACCCTGACATGCAGCTGACACATGATTTCTCATCCCTCTCCATACATGTCACGCGGCCGCGCCTCCAGCAGAAAGGTTACAGTCCTAAAGAAATATCATGCTCAGCAGCTGACATTTCTTTGATCATGCAATGCCAAGAAAATGTCACCAATCTCCCTTTTTTTATGACCTCTATCTATAAAAGCACTCGAGCTAGTTTACACAGGAGCAGCCAATGCCTGAGTAAAACGATGCAACCTGATTCAGCGCTCTCAGTCCCAGGCCAGGAAGGGTCTGTCTGGGTTTATTAGGTATGAAAATAGGCTCCTAGGATGCTACTACCGGTCACATGTGTAAGAGGCATGTTCGCATCGCTACACTGACCTCCACATGCTCCGACTGACAGAGGAAGGCTAAATAAAGATGACAGCGATGTCTACACACATGTCCGCTTGGGTTTCCACTTCAGGGTAGACCAGGGTACACCCCTCCCCCCAACCCCCACCTCGTTAGTAAGCTCCTGTCAGCACAAAAAAAAAAAAAAAAAAAAAAAACCATAAAGGTCAGGTGTAAAGTAGCTTTGTGTTCACTCTACTGTTCCCCTCTAGGAGTTGTTGGTATGGTCCACTTCAGTTGCAATAAGCTAAGCCGGGCAGTGCTCACCAAACTCCTCCTGGGGGAATGTGGTGGGTGGGTGGCATTGGTGGTAAACAGACTGCCAATGCCTTTAGGCTCCAGATAGACAGAGAGAACAAAGGGAATAGTTGAATATGGGAGTCTTGTTGGATGGAGTACAATAGAGGAGGAGTTGATGATAGTTTTTTTTATTAAGCCAAGTGGTCAGCCATTGTTGGATCGGATATCAGCAGGGATTTAAAAATTGGATTCCATTAAGTCTTGTCTTGTGTCTTGGGCCGAGCTGGTGCGGAGGCCCCTGCTGGTTCAGTTATACCTTAATAGATAATGGTGGGAGGTTTTCAGCTGTGACATTCAGCAACATCACTGGAAGCTGATTGAGGTCAAACATGAAAGAGACTGTGTAATTTAAAGAACGGAATAAGCAATGGAGAAGTGGGAAAAGGTCACTTTTGGGAATCTATCTAACTATCTCCAGTACGCCTGGATAATCTGATAATACAGCAATTATAACTAGCAATATTTAAAAATGTAGAGTTTTCAAGGGATACCAAAAAACACTGACTTCTGATGACTAAAAACTGACATAAGGAGATGCATTTTCACCCTTCAATACTTGGCACGTGTGAAGTAGTAGCAATGGAAAGCCCCAGGATTGATTTTGGATACTTTTAAGTGAACCGTGGCTCTTCTGATAACACTGCTCAGGGCTGGGCTGAGATTACAGAACAGCTTACAGTAGAAGGCAGATTCATTACCACACTGAATCCTCCTTGGTGCTGTTATTGAAAACACGTGAAGACTGCACGACTGTCCGTCTTATACTCCCATGGGTTCAGCCGCAATAAAGTCAAAAAGAAAAACAGCCATTTAAAGTACCTCAGAGCACATGCGGTCATCTTTGCATGTGCTGTGGTGTAGGTGTATACAGTGCACTGTAAGGGAAGGGTAGGACAGAGAGGTCAGCGGCAGCTAAAGCTCATTGAGATTCAGGTCATGTGCTGCAGAGGTTCCCAGGGTGACTCGACTACAGCGGGAAGCTGACAAAGAGAGAACAGAGGAGGGAGGCAAACCTGCTGATAATCCTGTCAAATTACCCGCATACCCTCACAGCACATACGGAAGTGTGACCATGCATATGTTTGCAGTAGTGTGTTCATAATTAGGACAGTTTTAATATAATTATATCTAGGGTAAATCGTAATCCATTTAACCTAGCCTCATACTCAGTAAAAGAACATCCAAAGCAGTGTTACGTTTACAAGAAATGCTGAGGAATTACATTATTTAAGTATCAAATATAAGTATCTTTTCCCTCATTTGTTTTTTCCTTTCTTCCAAGCTGCAGATGAAGAATATCTACAATAACAAAATTGAAAGGAAAAGTGATGATTGGACTGCCACAGCTGTCAGAATCATTCTGTCACAATAGGCCAGCCTCCAGGCCCCGAGAGGACAACCATGGAAATAATGTCCCCTGGATTCAATAGGGGCTGAAATGGAGGTAGCTCCCCTCAACAGCCACCTCCTCCTCCTCTCTTTGAACATTTTTGCCTGCCTGCCCTCGTGTCTGGGCTGTTAGAAACATATTGATTTTGCATAAAGAATAATTAAGCGTTCTGTTGTGGCTGTTGTGCTGCTGAATACCTAACAGTGCATAGCTCTGTGTGTTTGTGCGAGGATCTCCCACTGTTAGTCACAGCGCCATAAATCAGAAGACAAATCTAACAGTTGTGGGTTTGCATCGTTGGTGCAGACACTAAACAAGCAGCAGCAGAGACTCAACCAAACATGCCAACACACTTTGCTGTGCTTGCAAATATTAAGTCATGGACGGTATTATGTTAAACATACACTACAAAGTTCTATCATGTCTGAGCTTAACATGGAGTATCATTAAAATAAGCAGAGGGCAAGTGCGGGTTTTCAGAGAGCTGGAATTACCAAAAAGATTGGCCTCTTTTTCCTTCATCTGCCTGAATCCCTTTCAGGGCGCTTTAAATTCTGGAGCCATGCTGGTTATTCTCCACAACCACCCCTTCCCAGAGCTGGGATTACTGTCACTTGAGGAGGGGGGGGATATGTCACTTCAAATTTAGGCAGAAAAAACACACCTTAAGTTTAGCTAGATAAAAGCAGACTGAAAAGCTGAATAAAACATTTTAAACGGCTGTCATAGTATTACCACAGAAAGATATTCAAAAATGAAATGACTTGAAAAGACCTTTGTCCCAAAATCAAATATTCATCACAAAAAAATGGATCCTCAACTTCCATAGTTCCAGTTTATATAAGTTATGTCACAATATTTTCTTTTCAATCCGCATGCAAAACACATTCTTTCTCATCCAGTAGTCCAAAAACTGTACGAGGATGTCAGCTTCCAAAGCAAGTGCAAAACTGTACAATGCTCCCTTTAAAATTTCGTACTAAACATTTAGAAAAAGTACAACATTAAGAGCCTAAATTGGCTCTTCATTAGCCTTGCATGCATATGGCTGCAGCCACTGGATCATTGATCATATAATAAATAAAAAAAATAGTAATAACATGCAAAAAAGGGACATTTTCTAATTGTCAGCTATTTTCTAAAATTAGTATATATAATTTTGGAATATGTAGCAAATGAATTGAAGGAAAATGAATAGCAACTATAGTGTCATGTTTGAGTGATGGGAACCACCACCACCTGCAGAACTAAGAGACAGCTGTGAGTACTGCAGGGCACTGTAACTGTAACTGTGAAAGCAAAGGCAATCAATAGGTTAATTAAGAGATTAATTAAGTGTAACTATGAGAAACAACTCCCATAAGGTCAGGCCAAGGAAGAGACAAGCCTTTCATATATAGTCTGACTACAAAACATGTCAAAGAGGTCATTTTTAATTATTTGGATAGATTAAACCATCAGTAGACACCAAGCAGGCCTTGCTTCACTCTCAGGACAGATGGTCGTATTATAAAATACACCAGAGAGCTGAATCAAAGAGATTATCTAGTGGGCAATACAGTTGCAAGACAGTCTGAGAGAACAGAAGTCTAAATTAATCTTAAACGGACCACAAAATCAAGAAAATGAGAAAAAACATAAATGCTAACATACATCCTCATCAGTCTTTTGCATAAAAAGCTGGAAAAACTGCAGCCACCCTGAAAAGTTTTCATGCATCTATTCCCAGTGAACCAAGCCAGTACACACCAGTATCATTTATGTCTCCACTGAGCATGACACTTCCCCTACGAATTAGGCGTCTGTAATTGCGTGGGCACGTTTCTAAACCAACTGTTTCAATATTTAGTTGCCTAATTAAAGTATGTGACACTGCTGAGACTGTAAGACTATATCAGAAATCTCAAATTAATGTCAGAGTATGTTTAAGAAGCAGAGGAACAGCTCTTGAATTAGCGATCTGGGCATTGGCTCAGACAGATCAGTGATAGGCCAGATATACTTTATCAATAACTCAAACCCACACATATTCATCAGATACAAAACAGATGGGACACATTCTTGTGGGAACATTAATATCCAAGGTATGTTAATTAAGCATAAGTTAACGTACTACACTGCCTGTGTAAACAGCAGCTTGCTAATATTGGAGCAGACACACTGATCTACATAATCACTGTGATGCTTACAGTATGTGCTGCTGTGTGTGTGCATTGGAAAGATCAAGAGAGGGAGAGAGCGAGAGAGAGAGCACAGTAATAATATGGGATGTCATTAAGACACGGTGCATAAGCATTAATAGGAACATAATTAATATGTAGATCCTGGCTTGCCAAATTCAAAGACATTATTAAGATGCCGAAGTAGCAGCTACGACAAACTGAAGAGGTTAGATACTAAAACGTGAAGACAAGCAACTGGGATTCAACATTGGGTTCAATTAGGGCTAGTTTGGGAGATAGGATATATGAAAAAATATAGATTTGCCATACCGTTTTTATCAATATAGCCAACCCTGTCCATATCTCTTTGTGTATTAGTATATTGTATCTATTAGCACCAGAACTTCATTTATGGTACCTTGATTAGTCAGGTCCTCTCCGTGAACCATCACCTTATCGTGGTGGAGAGGTTTGTGTGTCTCTGTGAACCTGAGGGCTGTGTTGTCTGGAGCTTTGTGCTCCTGGTAGGGTCTCCCAAGGCAAAGTGGTCTCAGGTGAGGGGCCAGACAAAGAATGGTTCAAAAACCCCAATGAAAAAGCTAAGCAGAGATGGAGTGACCCTGCCCGGAGGAAGCCCGGGGCCCCCGTCTGGAGCCAGGCCCAGACGGTGGGCTCGTCGGCGAGCGCCTGGTGGCCGGGTTTGCCACGGAGCCCGGCCGGGCACAGCCCGAACAAGCTACGTGGCAACTCCCTCTCCATCCCATGGGCCCACCACCTGTGGGAGGAACCGTTGGGGTCGGGTGCGATGCCACATGGGTGGCAGTGAAGGTCAGGGGCCTCGACGGACCAGACCCGGGCAGCAGACGCTGGCTCTGGGGACGTGGAACGTCACCTCTCTGTGGGGAAGGAGCCGGAACTGGTGCGGGAGGTGGAGCGCTACCGGTTAGATCTGGTGGTGGGGCTTACCTCACGCACAGTCTTGGTTCTGGAACCATACTCCTGGATAGGGGTTGGACTCTTTTCTTCTCCGGAGTTGCCCAGGGTGTGAGGCGCCGGGCGGGTGTGGGGATACTCACAAGCCCCCGGCTGAGCGCCGCTGTGTTGGAGTTTACCCCGGTGGACGAGAGGGTCGCCTCCCTACGCCTGCGGGTTGTGGGGAAAACTCTGACTGTTGTTTGTGCATATGCACCAAACAGGAGTTCGGAGTATTCGGCCTTCTTGGAGACCTTGACTGGAGTCCTGCATGGGGCTCCAGTGGGGGACTCCATTGTTCTGCTGGGGGACTTCAACGCACACGTGGGCAATGATGGAGACACCTGAGAGGCGTGATTGGGAGGAACGGCCTCCCTGATCTAAACCAGAGTGGTTGTTTGTTGTTGGACTTCTGTGCTAGTCATGGATTGTCTATAACGAACACCATGTTCGAACATAGGGATGCTCATAAGTGTACCTGGTACCAGAGCACCCTAGGTCAAGGTCAATGATCGATTTCATAATCGTTTCATCTGATCTGAGGCCGTATGTTTTGGACACTCGGGTGAAGAGAGGGGCAGAGCTGTCAACCGATCACCATCTGGTGGTGAGTTGGGTCAGAGGGTGGGGAAGACTCTGGACAGACCTGGTAAGCCCAAACGTGTAGTGCGGGTAAATTGGGAACGTCTGGAGGAGGCCCCTGTCCAACAGACTTTCAACTCACACCTCCGGGCGGAGCTTTTCGTGCATCCCTGTGGAGGCTGGGGCATTGAACCCGAGTGGACAATGTTCAAAGTTTCCATTGCTGAAGCTGCAGCGAGGAGCTGTGGTCTTAGGGTCTTAGGTGCCTCAAGGGGCGGTAACCCACGAACACCGTGGTGGACAACGGTGGTCAGGGAAGCCGTCCGACTGAAGAAGGAGTCTTTCCGGGATATGTTATCCCGGAGGACTCGGAGGCAGTTGCAGGGTACCGAAGGGCCCGAAGGGCTGCAGCCTCTGCCGTGAAAGAGGCAAAGCAGCGGGTGTGGGAGAAGTTTGGAGAAGACATGGAGAAGGACTTTCGGTCGGCACCAAAGTGCTTCTGGAAAACTGTTCGCCACCTCAGGAGGGGGAAGGGGAACCATCCAAGCTGTGTACAGTAAGGATGGGACACTGTTGACCTCAACTGAGGAGGTAATAGGGCGGTGGAAGGAGCACTTTGCAGAACTCCTGAATCCGACTAATACGCCCTCTATGTTAGAGGCAGAGCTGGAGGATAATGGGGGATTGTCGTCGATTTCCCAGGCGGAAGTCACTGATGTAGTCAAACAACTACACAGTGGCAAAGCCCCGGGATTGATGAGATCCGTCCAGAAATGCTCAAGGCTCTGGGTGTGGAGGGGCTGTCCTGGTTGACACGCCTTTTCAACATTGCGTGGAAGTCTGGGGACGGTGCCAAAGGAGTGGCAGACTGGGGTGGTGGTTCCCCTTTTAAAAAGGGGGACCAGAGGGTGTGTGCCAATTATAGGGGTATCACACTTCTCAGCCTCCCTGGTAAAGTCTACTCCAAGGTGCTGGAAAGGAGGGTTCGGCCAATAGTCGAACCTCGGGTTGAGGAGGAACAATGCGGATTCCGTCCTGGTCGTGGAACAACGGACCAGCTCTTCACTCGCAAGGATCCTGGAGGGAGCCTGGGAGTATGCCCAACCGGTCTACATGTGTTTTGTGGATTTGGAGAAGGCGTATGACCGGGTCCCCGGGAGATACTGTGGGAGGTGCTGCGGGAGTATGGGGTGAGGGGGTCTCTTCTCAGGGCCATCCAATCTCTGTACAACCAAAGCGAGAGCTGTGTCCGGGTTCTCGGTAGTAAGTCGGACTCTTTTCAGGTGAGGGTTGGCCTCCGCCAGGGCTGCGCTTTGTCACCAATCCTGTTTGTAGTATTTATGGACAGGATATCGAGGCGTAGTCGGGGTGGGAGGGGTTGCAGTTTGGTGGGCTGGGGATCTCATCGCTGCTCTTTGCAGATGATGTGGTCCTGATGGCATCATCGGCCTGCGACCTTCAGCACTCACTGGATCGGGTTCGCAACCGAGTGTGAAGCGGTTGGGATGAGGATCAGCACCTCTAAATCTGAGGCCATGGTTCTCAGCAGGAAACCGATGGAATGCCTTCTCCAGGTAGGGAATGAGTCCTTACCCCAAGTGAAGGAGTTCAAGTATCTTGGGGTTGTGTTCGCGAGTGAGGGACAATGGAGCGGGAGATTGGTCGGAGAATCGGGCGCAGCGGGTGCGGTATTGCATTCAATCTATCGCACCGTTGTGACGAAAAGAGAGCTTAGCCAGAAGGCAAAGCTCTCGATCTACCGGTCAGTTTTCGTTCCTACCCTCACCTATGGTCATGAAGGCTGGGTCATGACCGAAAGAACGAGATCCAGGGTACAAGCGGCTGAAATGGGTTTCCTCAGGAGGGTGGCTGGCGTCTCCCTTAGAGATAGGGTGAGAAGCTCACTCATCCGTGAGGAGCTCGGAGTAGAGCCGCTGCTCCGCTGCGTCGAAAGGAGCCAGTTGAGGTGGTTCGGGCATCTGGTAAGGATGCCCCTGGGCGCCTCCCTAGGGAGGTGTTCCAGGCACGTCCAGCTGGGAGGAGGCCTCGGGAAGACCCAGGACTAGGTGGAGGGATTATATCTCCAACCTGGCCTGGGAACGCGCCTCGGGATCCCCAGTCGGAGCTGGTTAATGTTGCTCGGGAAAGGGAAGTTTGGGGTCCCCTGCTGGAGCTGCTCCCCCCGCGACCCGACACCGGATAAGCGGACGAAGATGGATGGATGGATGGATGGATGATTAGTCAGGTATTCATTTAGCAAGTCCAAAACATGGTAGTTATGTTATCCTTAAGCGGTTTCTTTATTGATTTTCTAGAAAACTCACTGTATCTCTATATATGTAGTAGGAGTGGGAAAAACATATCAATACAGCATAGTATCAAGCAATATTTTCTATTACACGGACACCAAGTATTGATCTTTTATTATATAAATTGCACATGACAATTCTTCAAACAGAGAACTGTATCTTTTCAGATAAAACAGATGTTGACAAAGTTTTCCTTTGGGGACATAATTTAAAGTTGGAAAAAAGGTAATAAATGGCAATGTATTGCAGAATATTGTAATATGTTTAAAATTGCAATAAAGTCGTATTGTGACATAAGTATCGTGATAATATCGTATCATGGAGCCTCTGATGATTCTCACCCATAATATAAAAATGACAATTACAATTGCTCAATAAACAAATTAGCTGCCAATTAATTTTCAGACAATTGACTAATGGATTAATCAACTAATTGTTTTGGCATTAAATACTACATATACCACAACAGATGGTTTTACTCATACCACTCACACCTAATTGAAACTATTATGATTATTCTCTTTTTTTTTTTATTAATCTCTCAATTACTCCTTCCATGTATTTGATTTATCACAGTCTGACTCAAATTATGACAAGTTAGTTTCAATACAGGTTTAACGGACATATGATGGGACATTTGATGTGCTGAACGAAAACAAATACATAGTGTCTGTGCCAAAGAAAACTTTACTGACGCACATCACCACTCTGCTCATGGTTTCTCACTGTGGGAATCCAACTGCTGTCCTGATACAATATGTGGCATCAAGACACTTGAAGGCGGAGAGAGCAACTTCCCTGCTTCTACAACTCACTCAAGACCTCCATTCCTTTTTGAGTAGGCCGCAATGTGAAGAAGATGAGACTTGGGGTGCTTGTGTTTAAGAGTTTAAGAGTCTTTCCAGGGCTGGAGCAGCCAGATCTCTGGAGGAATGTGTTGGTTCTTGGTACTGTCCTGCCGCATGTTTCCTTCACCATAATCTCCGCCAGTAATATACAATGACAGCTGCACATGCTGCTTTACTGGTGAGGCCAATGAATTGGCCTCCTCGAGATTAGCCTTAAACTACTTATCCGTTAGTGCCGCAAATCCAGAGGCCCTCTGCCCTGTGATGTAGTCGAGTAACGGTTCTGATGATAGCTGTTGTGACCTTACATCAAAAGCCTTGTCAAATATAGACACACACAGACACACACACAGACACACACACAGACACACACACACAGACACAATCTCCTTCTGACATATAATAACAAAACGCAAGGCATTGTTAAAATGTATCTAACCAGTCTGTAAAGTGTGGCATCCATTGGGGCAAAACGTGCATCGACAAGTCCAATTTTATAGAATATAAAGAGGTTAAAAGCAATAAAAACAGACCAAACATAGGCTAATCCTTTGCTTTAATTTTATTTTGTCAATAGCTGCAAAAAAACCATCTCTAGGAATACCCAGAGGCAACAAATCAATAAGTCAAAGATCACATTTAAGCATTTTAATCTTTTCACAATGAACCTATAATTATCACTTGGCCAGTGTGAGGGAGTGCTGGGATTTCCCTGTCAGAATATAGTTGACCTTAGAGCATGCAGCTGTAGAAACAAGAGCCTCAGACCAAGGCTGCACTTCCTGCGAACGAGGATTAAGGTCAACAACCAAGAAAGCACTCTCGGTTTAAAAAAGAAAAAAAGCGCCAGTGATGCCGCTGCTTTAACTAGTGTACACATGCACACTGAATTCAAAGTGGTCATTATAGCTTGAAAAATACTGTACTGTCTTAGTGTCTCTGGCCACGCTGGGTGAGACAGCAATTTTAAATGTCACACACACACACACACACACACACACACACACACACACACACACACACACACACACACACACACACACACACACACACACACACACACACACACACACACACACACACACACACACACACACACACAAAGTCAGTAGGATTCATCCTCTGTGGACCGTGAATGTAGGTTATACGTTTGCCATCTATGCAATACAAGAAGCTTCCTTTCTGTAGGTTATTTCCTCCGTTTGAGTTGACGCTGAACGTACACTATGGGTGAAACTGAGCAGTTGTACTTCAGTAAAGCCCCACTGATAACAAAATAAACTTGGTGATAGGAGACCTGCATTGAGAAGTATGCAATTGGGATTCAGAGACATTCGGAGGCACTAACCTGAACGGTTTGGTCCAAGAGTCAAGTCACTTTGACAGATAACTTTCACTGCAGCATTACACTGCCCATTTTAATGTAGCACAGTTTAAACCTTCAGCCCGCTGCGTGAACCACCCCGTGGCGCCAGCATTAGCGCACGTCCTCCACAGTGTGACAAATGTGGACGCTGTCCTGAGGTGAAATCTCACATTTGAGGTGGTTCGGTGGAGAACTCGGGCACAAACACAAGCCAAACAAACAAATGCGACAGCATGCACAGCCTCTGTGAAGGCAGCTGTTGCTCCATGTCTGCAGGCCACCGGGTCCAGCAGGAATTTTGGCCTCAGTGACTACTGAATACCAATTTCTCTCCACTGGAAGAGCAGTAACCATGGCAACATAAGGGAAATTGTGATTCCTAATCTCTGAGAGAAAAAAAAAATCTATTGAGGAGTCATCTGAAGCTGAAGGAAAGCATGCGGTTGAGGTTAAATAGTGAGTAATTATCTTATTTTAAATCATTCTACTGGGTAATGAGTGCTCTACTTTTAGAGGCACAGCGTTTAGCTCCATTTCTCCATGTGATAATGTTGGAATTGATGTGACCATAAGCATGGTTTTTCGAGGCTAAAATACATGGGGGTGCATACGCCACACCATTCATTGTTTTTATAGCACACTCAAAAACATCTCTACGTGCTACTATGAAATTTGTGTGGCTTTATAAGCCAACTACCAAGGATGTGACTACCCCACACACACACACACACACACACACACACACACACACACACACACACACACACACACACACACACACACACACACACACACACACACACACACACACACACACACACACACACACACACACACACACACACACACACACACACACACACACACACACACACACAAATCTGGCTCTGGAAATGTGAACACTGGACTCTTTGACTTTAGAGTGCTGGGGTTTAAGGGTTCTCAGAGACACAAACAACACATTGACTATTTTAACAACACATAAACAATAGATGAGAAGTGTTTCTGAGAGTAAGAGGTTTAAGGCACAAGAACTTCTCCCAAAGTGTTTTGGGATTAAATGCGGGCCTGGGGTTTTTCTCACCAAGTGAGGTTAGCAAACCAACGCTGGGTGCAACCCAGGCTTTCAGTCGCACAATGCTGGCTCACTTTTTAACCAGGGAAAGATCTCCACGGTAACCTGCAGTGTGCAGCAGCATGGCTACCCTGATCTAGATGAGGATCACACATACGTGACAGAGTCTGTCTACTAATATTAGTTGCATGCTGTACGTATATCTACTGTTTGCTGCTGTAATAACCTAATTTCCTTGCAAATTTTATATTATCATATTGAATACACTGCCATTGATCTGTTAATGCTATATGTGATTGGTTGTGTGTTTTATTAGAACAAAAGAGCAGCAAGGGTCTAATAGAGTCAAAATCATTGCGGAATTATACTATTGGTTGCTCAGCAGAACACTTTGACTCTACTACTACTAATAATTTGATTTAAACCACATGGTTCCCATTTTACTGTGCAGTGTACTGCACTTCACTTAAATGATTTCAGTGTAATTTCCTAACCAAATATATCTTTATTAGGCTAAATGTTTACGTGCTGTCTCTCTGTTTAAAAGGAGGTCAACTGAGCGTATGTGAGTGAGCTCCCAGACAACATTTCTGTGTGATGGATTTAAATGAAATAAAGCAAGTGAGTCACACTAAAACCACAAGACCCGTATCTCCGTCTGAATGTGAAAAACTAGATGATTAGACAATCAATCCACTACTCTGAAAAAGAGAGACTATTGGCCCTATTTTAACGATCTAAGCACACGGTGTGAAGCGCCTGGCAAAGGTGCGTTTAGGGCGTGTACAAATCCACTTTTGCTAGTTTGCCGGCAGAAAAAAGGGTCAGTGCGCCAGGCGCATGGTTCAAAAGGGGTGTACTTAGTGTCTTAATTAATTAATCAATTAATCTCTCCTTCCTGCTTAGCAAATCTGCCATCATAATAGCAATGCGCTAAGCTAAAAACGTCATATCATTAGGCCTGTCGCAATATGCAATATGCTCGATAATTTTTAAATGGAAATTATTGCGGCCGGAAAAATTTCCATTTTATTGATTGTTTTTGGTCGCGTTTGGTTTTTATTCCAGTGCATTTTTTATTAAAAGAGACTGAGAGTCCATTTTAGTTATTGCTTTTGGTTGTTTTGTTCATTTATTGTGGATATTTAAAATGTCTTCCAGTTCCAGTGTTAAATATTCTTTAGAAATAAAAGTTTATTGATCTTTGAAAAGGTGTACCTGCATTATTATGCCATTATCATTATATTAGATGAAAATGGTCTCAGAACGACAATATTACTCTTAATTTCTGGGACAATTTATCGTCCAGCAAAATTTTTTATTGTGACAGGCCTACATATCATAATACTATTTTACATTGTAATATTTTATTTTTAATCTTTTGCATGTTTGTGTGCTGCTGTGCGTCCCTGTGTGTGTAACAAGCATAGTGTGTATAACAAGCATAGCGTGTGCGCGCTGTGCACAAGCCTAGGTGCATTTTACTAATGCGCTGTAAAAATAATGAAATGGAGCGATCACTTTCCACTGCCTCAAGATACGCTAAGAATGCACCTGAACACACCTCCCTGTAAGACCAGCACACCCATAGGTGCACATATAAGCGCAGGTGCATTTGCCATTTAAACGACGTGGGCGCTGCTGGATGGGAAATTGACAACTGCGTCGGTCTTAAACTAGTAAAGACACCTGGGTCGGGCTTTGCACTGCGCTGCGCCAGGTGCAAGATAGGGCCCTATACGTCTAATATACATTTACACATAAATGAGATAATTCGTAAGAAATCCAATCTTTACATAACATAATGCCATGATCATATTGTGCATCAAATATTATCATCTTGAACTGTAAGGTGAGCTGCAGTATGTGAATTGAACCAAAGATGTGTCAGCCCTTAACATGGTTGACCCTCTTATTCAACTTCTGCGTCTCACAAGGACACAAAACAGGAAGGATTAATTTTGACTTTGACAACAGCCTGTTAGAGCTAGCTATTCTGCAAGCCGTCTAAAGCAGTCATTTGCTGCTGTCGAGAGACTCCAAAGACCTGAAATGCCCAGAACAGACCAACCCCCACTGTTTGTCTGACAGTGGACGTCCCCTGGGAAACATCCTTTGATAGCTATTAAGGAGCATTCCCACACTGGCCCCCATTGCCAGAGCTTTGAATCTTTTAGCGCTGGACCTCTGCACATCACTTATCAATAGAGACAGCTAGAGAAAAGCTCAACAGTTGGGATGCCCAGGCTAAAGCTCAAAGGAGCCCAAACATGCCTGAAGAGAGGAGGAAACCAAAAACAGGACAAATTAAATCTTCTGGATTGCTATTCTCTATGGTAGCTTATGTAACAATTAACACTTTAATAATGAGAGGTAGAGAGGCCAATACATATCCAGCAGGCATATGTGAGCACGCACACACACACACACACACACACACACACACACACACACACACACACACACACACACACACACACACACACACACACACACACACACACACACACACACACACACACACACACACACACACACACACACACACACACACACACACACACACACACACACACACACACACCTCAATTTTCGCTTCATTCATCCTCGCTCTCCCTCCCACACATCTCCTCTATCTACCCAAGAGACCCCAAATTCAATTACTGCCAGGCAGCAGTGGGAGGCAGACTCAGCTGCACAGGTACAGCTGAAAGGAATTCTGATATGCAACATGTCAAGCAAATGCACCATGGGAGCGTCTTAAGTGCAGGCAGAGCTACAGCACTGACCGAAAAACAGAGCCAGGATGAAATGCAGCGATTACTGTTTTAATTAGCCTAACACTGAAGCGTGGCAGAAAATAACATGAGAAAAGAAGAGCAGCATATGTGGTGCAGCAGCACACCTTTCTAACTTATGAGAACCTTTCATGAGATGAGAGCAGGGACGGTGAAGCCAGAGAACCTGGAGTAAAATAAAGCACCACAGGATAAGGATAATCCCACGATATCACACTTCTATTCGGGTCTGACATGTTAATTAGCCCTCTGAATCCCAATGAGACATTCATAATTCATTGAAGAGGGTCAGTGCTGCTGTGAAGCTGCTGAGGCAAACTGGTTCCCATGAGGGTTTCACCCTCTTTTCTTCAGACTAGGAGGTCATCACAGAGAGAGAATGGAGGCTAGCTAGGAGCAGCACCACTGCCACACCCATCATGCACTGATGTCTACCAACCCTGCTACTACTAAGTCAGTGGGATACAGCGCCACAGTTCAAGAGCTTAATGAAAGGATCAGCACGCCATCATCAAAGGGCAACGTTCAATGGAATAATGCATGTGTATGAAAAGTCAGAGGATTCACCTTCATGCGTCTGTCACAAAACCCTACAAAGAGATCACAGGCTATGTTTGCATTCACCTCATCCTTCCTTTGTGAATTGACAACACGGGCAGATAGAGTCGACTTCTGCCAACTGCTGTCTGAACCAAACAAACATGAGTATCTTCCACAAAGAGACATCCATCTTGGTTACCATAGGAACAAGACTTATTATAAAAGGCATCACTTTTCTTAAAGCACCTGTGCACAGCCACAGTATAGAAAGCAGTGCGGCATAATGGTGTCAGACATAACTGGACAGCTTTAGTGACAGCTTTCAGCAGTAGCTCTGTGCGGTCTGTCCTTCCAGGAAACAGCATGAATGATGCAGAGTAAGGGCCCTATCTTATACCTGGCGCAGCGCAAAGCCCGACGCAAGTGTCTTTGCTAGTTTAAGATGCTCATGGGCGTGCTGGTCTAACAGGGAGGTGTGTTCAGGTGAATTCTTTGCGTATTGCTATCTTTAGGCAGCGGGAAGAGATTGCACCACTGACCAACAAAAACCTGGTCTAAATTCAATAGCGCAGCATTTCATTGTTATTTTAACAGCAAATCAGTAAAATTCACCTAGACTTATGCACAGCGCACTATGCTTGTTTTTACACACACACACACACACACACACACACACACACACACACACACACACACACACACACACACAGAAGTGCAGCAGCACACAAACATGCAAAAGATTACAAATAAAAATATTATGGTGCAAATCCGTCATCATAATAGCAATGCGCCAAGGTACAAATGTGCCTGGCTTTTTAATGGAATGGGAGATGACCCTGATTGGTTTATTGCATGTTAAGCCCAAAACACACCTATGAATTAATGGAGACACTAAGTACAACCCTTTTGAACCATGCGCCTGGCGCACGGACCCTTTTTTCCGCTGTCAAACTAGCAAAAGTGTGGGTGGCCTCTAGCTCACCCAGTAAGAGCGTTCACCCCATGTTGGAGTCCTGCAGCAGCGCAGGGTTCGAATCCGACCTGCTGCCCTTTGCTGCTTGTCATTCCCCATCTCTCTCCCCCTTTCACATCCATTTTCTTATAAAAACTAGCAAAAGTGGATTTGGACACACCCTAAACGTAACTGTGCCGTGCGCTTCGCGCCGTGCGCTTAGATTGTTAAATAGGGCCCTATATGTCTTTCTCTATGCAGGATTGTATAAAGGTATTATTATTGTTATTGCTATTGTTATTAGTAGTAGTAGTACTTAAGCTGTGTTTACAACATGGCTTGCTTGTGCTTAATGGAAAATGTAGAGAAGACATATTATGAAGGTATTAACCATTTGAAGAATGATGAATTGCTAACATTCCTGCAATAGAAATCCCCAAGGCTCCACTCTAAAAATGTTTGTTTTTTTCAGTTGCAGCATCTCTTATAGGGAATATGTAACAAACATTTTTCAGAGGGAATCACACTGTAATTATGCACATTCTTACCAGATTTTAGTTTAAAATTTTAGCATGATGTTAATACTATCCTCACAATCTCAGAAAGCCTGGTCTGGTGATGGACAAGCATTCTTTCACATTCTTAATCCAATGTTACCAAAATGCAGTCTGGTCTCTGCTGTAGACCAAATGAGACACTGGCTGTGGTGGATCTGTGGCTGCACACAAAAAACAGGGATCCTAGATTGTTGATCTTGTCGATTGTAGATGTTGATCTCTTTTCCAAGTTCAAGGTAGAATTTATGAGAATAATAATGATAATAATTTTCCTTGTTCCATTAGGTACGGTCAAGTTTGCATGTGCACTGCTACAACTTGGAGTGGCAGAAGCTGGATGTTGGAAAATGGTATGCATTTAGATTTTTTAGCAAGATTACTTACTTATTTTCCCGCAGTCTCAATTGCACTTTGTTAAGGTGTACCTGACCTTAGGCTGATGGGAAACTGAGGCATGTCCTGTGCAGTCGGGCCTAACATAGCTGCAAGGTTACTGGTGGTTGTGATAATAAAAAGGTACTAAAGACCAGCATCACGTCAATACGCAGTCCTATTTTTGTTCTAATTCACCTCTTAAAATACAAATATGTATGTATGTATGTATGTATGTATGTATGTATGTATGTTAGGAAATCAAAGGGCCCAGGTAGCCCTCGGTATAGATGAAAATGTTTCAATAAATTGATCTGATGAAAATGCCGTTTATCTTTATGACTCAAATGAAACTGTGATTTCCAGCATCCTCTTGCATGTTAGTATTCTTAGCCTTCAGCAACCACATAAATCCCAGTGTTGCTCCTCTCCTGTGTCGCTTATCCTCCACGACCCAATTACATTTCAGGATTTGAGGAAGGAAGATGTCTGTATGTGGGAAAACAACCACTCCCCCCTAACTCATCCAATTTCATGAGAGAAAGGCAACCAAGGGTACAGAGTTCATGTGAGGAACGTTTGAGATTATTTTCAGCCAGTGCAAGAATGATGCAAGGCACATGAATGCCACGGTCACATTACTGAACACTTTTGATATTTTCCAGCTTCAAATGTGAATCGTTCACCAGTGGAAAAACTGGAAAAAAAGATTTCATCTTTGTACTGCATGTGTGAGCCTTCAAAACCACAGCATTGGCTCAACATTAGCACAACACACATCTTCCATTTATATTTTTTATGGCATCACCAAGCATATGACCCACCCCCAAATCCTCGCCACCCCGAACACAATGCCATCTTTCAGGAAAACTGGGTCAATCAGCTGTGAAACCAAGACGAGCTAATAATCCCTAAAAACTTATGGTCAGTCATATTTTAAGTCAGTCAAGGGATTTAAATATGAAAAAGCAATTCACACACGTACCCTCAGCCTTCAACGAGGTAGGCTGTGTCTCCTGAATATCTCAGTCATAATTGGTGTGCAGCAGCGTATCTCCATGCTAGCACACTACACTCACATTAATGCTCTGCATGGATACACCCCCCAACACACACACACACACACACACACACACACACACACACACACACACACACACACACACACACACACACACACACACACACACACACACACACACACACACACACACACACACACACACACACACACACACACACACACACACACACACACACACACACACACACACACACACACACACACACACACACCTCCCCGGCAGATATCAGGGGAAGACAGAACTCTGCAGCATGGCAACCGGCTCAGACGCTCCTCATTCACCTCTATGAGTAACCATGGCAACCCACACATAGACCAGCATGATTCCATGAGGCCTTTAAAACATAAACTTGTGTAGTGTTGAAATTCATAGCGATATATGTTCACAGGGACATATCCAGGGATCCAAACTACCAGCTCAGAGGGAGTACACACACACACACACACACACACACACACACACACACACACACACACACACACACACACACACACACACACACACACACACACACACACACACACACACACACACACACACACACACACACACACACACACACACACACACACACACACACACACACACCTCAAAGGTTGTGGCAGTCGCGCCAACAATGTGCTTTCTAGCAGCAGAGGGAGGAATGATAAAGGACAAATAATTCCTTTCCATGGCACGAGGCCACAGAGAATAACAGAGAGAATAACAACAGATTAAAGTAGGCTGAAGCATTACTATTGGGACAGCAGTCGTCAAGAACATAAAAAAAGAAAAGGTTTCTATTTTAAGGCTCCCAAAAGTGAACAAATGTAATATTTTAGCGGAACAGACAGCAGTGACAAACATCAGATGTGTGGATGCTGGTAATTCCCAGCCTTCTTGCTGTATCAAAACCTTTTTAAGATAGTCTCCACGGTGAAGCTGCAAACACTTTCTCGGGTGACATGGGAGAGGAAATCAGAAAGGTGCTATTTATCTGTACACCGTCTCTAACAATCCCCTCATTCGCAACTCTCGGTAAAGACCAGCTTACACTAAGAGGGGGAGGGGAAGATAGTCATCAATCTCCTTGCATCTTTCTACCAGTTTGCTCCTTAAACTCCTTTAATGCATTCTCCACAACAGTTGCACACCTACAAATGAACATCTGCATCAGGGGAATGCTATCAGGGGAATGCTATAGTACAGTCAATCTAAATAGATCTCACCGTTACTCGTGCATGACTCATATTAGGGAATGGGGAGTGACAGTAATTGGTTTAGAAAACTCATTGACATGGTGCAAACGGTAGGAGAGTTGGATTTGGTGCTTTGGGCTGCATAGCTGCTGTTCCATTCCTCCCGAATGCTGTAACAGCCCAATCAAATCCCATTTGTATTCATATTCTGCCAACGACAGCTCATCAAGAAATAGGTGCCAAATCATCCTCTTTACCGAAATCATTCAACTACCACGTCCGTCAGTTCTCCCCACTAAAGCACTGTGAGGCTGGGGAAGCAGACCATGTCCCCACCGCAGCTTCGAGTTTAACAGGATTTAAGACTAGACTGTCTTCCTCCCTCTGAGCTCTGCCTTCATTTACAGTCAACATGAACGACATGGAACACAAGATACTGAGGACCTTCGGTGGTCTGTAATGTGCCCAAGTTACATGTGGCTTGCATTTCAATAACGTTGACGTGTCTCACCGTGCAGAGTTTTTTCACATACATGTGAGCTTGAATTGCATTATTTATTGTGATGCTGCCGGTTAGCGTTCATGCCGATTATTACAAGATGACTACTTTCTGAATGAAAACACTGACACAGATTCATGGTATTAATTCATTGTATTGTATACTAATGACAATAGCATGAATGTCAAGTTTAATAAGCACTCTGCTCAGTAAGCGGAGCATTAGCCAATCCAATTAATTAGGTAATTGGTATTCAGACCAATGCTGAAAATTTAGTTACATATACACCTATTATAGCTGATGCTTTGTGCATTTTAGCATTGATCCACAGGTGACAACAGAGCAGAAACATCCCAGCTCCCCTTCCTTCATTTAAAAGGGGTGATAGAATGATTATATAGGGTATTTCACACTGTTCCTTAAGGTCTCCTAATAGGGTATGTAACATTGTTTGGGCTGAAAATTGCTTGAATGCTATTTTATGGGTCCTTAACTACCCTGTGAAAATATATTTGGAACAAGAGCTTTTATTCCAAATATGGTATGCTCATGAATGTTTAGATTAGCTGCGCGCTGATTGGTTTGAGCGAACCACATACACCATATCCATTGGAGACTAGACAGCACATCTCATATTTCAGACACTGCAAAGTTATACTTTGTTTGACTGCTATTTCGTTATTAAATTCACTTCTGAGACTTTTTTATGCGAGAAATCAACTATATAAAGCTCAAATATGGGTCATTTTACGAAAATTGATGGCTAATTGCAAATTTGGTAAGACGTGTCAGACTTTAGGAGCTCCACACAGTCTGACGAGAAAGCGGCAACCTCCATACCCAGTGAAAGTCACCGTTTCCTCGGTTATTGGACTACCGGGGCTCGGGGCTCCGCGGAGCTGGCTGGCTGCCAGCTGCCGGCAGAACTAGAGTATATTTACAGTTTGAATGTGGTCACGCCACTTAAATAACATCTACCCCAAGGTCTTAAAGCTAAGAATGGTGTCCGATTTCAATTTAATGCATTTTTGTGAACATTAGGAGTTTCGTTAGCTGCTACTGTCCCTTCTGTCCTATGTGTACAGATTGCGGCTAGTTGGCTTCAATTTCGGCATAACTAGCTAGTATATTTACAGTTTGAATTTCATCACGCCGCTTATATAACATCTACCCCAAGGTCTTATAAAGCTAACAATGGTGTCCAATTTCAATTTAATGTTTTTTGTGAACATTAGGTGTTTCGTTTCAGAGGTCTAAGAGGAGGCTAGCTAGCTCTCATTGATAGAGCTCAATCCAGCCGCAGGCTTTATCAATGAAACTTGCGGACAAGAGGCGTTTATTTCCCCGATCGCTTGTTTAAATAACTCAACACATTATAATTACACACATTATAAGATTAACTGGAACCTGTGGTAAGAGATTGCGGGCGTAACAAGCTCGCTGACCGCGCTCTCACTCCCACACACTGGCCATTTAGCAGGAAGAGGGGAGCTGCAGGCCCTGGAGCTCTGTCAGGGCAGTGGCGTTTGGTAGTCCATTAACCCAAAAAACTGTGACTTTGCGTGGGTATGGAGTGCCGTGGGCTACCAGGTGTGACGGAGCTCCATCTACCTCACAGCAGGCCGGATAGCGAGGCAGCAACACAGGTAGCACCGACCGTTGAACTCCCGACACACAGTCGGACAAAATTTGCAATTAGACATCAATTTTCGTAAAACGGCCCATAGTTAATTTAGTGGTAAAATAGCAGATGAACAATGTATACAATTTCTGAGATCTGCGCAACCTATTCAGAAGACTAAGCTGACCTCAGATCAGTGGTGTAGCCTATGTAAATGTTGGGGCGTGACAAAGATAGAGACTAGAGCCAAATGAGGAGAAGCCACCGAGTTGACGTCACCACGGTGGCTTGTTGAGATTTGCCCGTTTTCAGAGGCAGTTTCAAATTGTGAGATTTGCAGAGGAAAGAGGTGTCAATGGGATTTTGAGGTTCTATGTATGTCCTAGTTACCCTACTGTACCATACTAAAGCTGTTGAAGCCCTTCATCATGGTTCTACTCATTAAAGTCAGGACCTCATTGCCATTCAGCTGACAACAAGGCACACTTGAGCTGTTCGAATGGCTTCCCATCACAATGAATGGGTGAAAGCATATGTGGGATTGAGTGGGAAGGGGTGGGAAGATGGTAAGCCCTATGGACTGGTGTGAGAGTCGCTTACTCTGAAGCATGCAGGTCCTTTCGTTTGTGACATAACCCTCTTTAGCCTGGGTGGTCCCTGCTGCTGGTTTCCAGCTGTAAACATGCTTTAGTTATGGGAATGGGAAAATTCTTCCAAAGCATCAGATGCCATGTCTGTGGCTAAAAATAGGTTGAATATCGCGAGTCACAGACATAGGTGATTTAATCTCATATCTCACTCAGTGCGCGCCTCTGTCTCTGCTCTTCTGTGACAAATGTTGGAATTGGTCTCGATAAACTATGGATCCAGCCATGGGGATGATGTATTGAGATCAGGGACAGCGTGGTCAGCTTCTCAGTGAGAGATTAATTACACCCTGTCACATGAACTCTATAGCTAATA
The DNA here is from genome assembly GCF_004354835.1 of Perca flavescens. Lineage (NCBI taxonomy): Eukaryota > Metazoa > Chordata > Actinopteri > Perciformes > Percidae > Perca > Perca flavescens. Next base: position 19,699,816 of record NC_041341.1, on the reverse strand, counting down.
CGATTGTGACTCATTGGGTCGACCTCAGACATGCTTCCTGCCAGGATGGAGAGAGGGCTTTACATTGCAGATGTATTTAAGAAGCTCCTAAAGAGTAACATAGGCTTCAATGTTTTCTAGTATCTGTAGACAAATCAGTGTTATACATTATGTAATGATGGATTATCAGAGGGCAACATTAATGGAATACAAAACACAGCTAGGAGGGGCATCAAAAAACATCTTTATCCACCGATTTGTAATCTGAACTGATCAAAAGCTGATGCTGAGAGTATCAACATGGCCCACATACAGCTCTGATGCTCCACACCTACTACATGCTGTGAAACAAGACTGGGATTCTACCAGGGGCGGAGTGGGACCAAAAAATCTACCGGGAAATTTCGTAGACCACCGTCTGTTGAGGGAGGGGTCAGGCCATGCTGCCCGCTGGTCAAACTGTGCAGCCTCTGCTCAACCCTTACGGTGGGCCACAGCAGCCTCTTATTTCAATACAAACACAGGCTAATCAGAAAGCACTAATGGTCACAACCATGTCTAAGATTTTCAGAAATATAGGGGGATCAGTGAGCGGCCCCTCCCCAAATGGCATAGCCCTGGTCGGCCTATGACGTAAAGCCATCAAACACCTTTTTTTCTTTGTCATGTTTGGAAGTCTACGTTAACAGACATTGTGTGAGTCTGATGATGGAAAGCCAAAAAAGAAAAGAGAAAGGTGGTGCTGAGATGGTCAGACTCAAAAGGAAAAAAAAGGGATTGTGTTGCTGTGCTGTGTGTTGTTCATTCATTCACCATCCGAACATTCATTAAAGTTAGATGATCACCAAAGTTATTACAATTCATCCTGAGGGGGCGTGAATGTCTGGACCAATCTGGACCATGACAATTTAATCAATAGTTGTTGAGTTATTTTACTTAAAACTAATAATGTCAACCTCATGGTGGAACGAGAGGAAAAGTCAGGGGATCACAAAAGTCATTCAAATCCATCCTCAGGGAACCATGAATCAAACAGTTGTTGAGATATCTTAGTTGGGACTGAAGTGGTGGACCAGCCAAGTGTGGCTAAAAATGTGTTTTACTTGTGCTTGTGTATTAATTTTCTGAAGACTTAATTGGTAATTAGGGAAGCAAAAGTTATATACTGTATTGTAGTTTAATGAGGCTGTGCTGGGTAAAAAATCTCATATGGAAAGCAAATGAAAATGCCAAGAGATCAAGCGGTCTGTAATTAATGAATTCAAGATTTCTCTCTGCACAGTAGTCTTTAAAAAGTGGCTGTACCATGACTGTACTGGACAAAGCAATTGCTAGAGAGGTCATTATAGTTAGAGTGGAAGAACAGAAGTAGTAGTAGTTGAAGAGACAGAGTTGTGTCCGAATTTCATTTGGTGCTGGTGTCAGAATCGAATTGGAAGTGGAACATTCCATGTTAGGTTGTATTCGTTAGTATTCTAGCATAGCAGTGAAGTCTGGCTAATGGAGGCTGACTGTTGTCTTCATTCACAGGAATGAGCATGACTCTCCTTTCCCCACTCTGCCTTCATCATCCCATCCCCCACCTCCTAACCCTTAAATCCATGCAAAAATCACACAGGCAACTTCTGCAGAGCCTCTACCAGCCATCAGCAAACATAAGCGTCAAAACATTAGCGCAGACAGAGTCAGTGTATGTTAGCCTGAGGACTGCAAGACAGACTGAGGGCTACAGTCTGGATTTACTGCTCTACTGAACTCTGCATGAGCAAAATGGACTGAGGCAAGATGCCCATTTTAATTAGAAAATAATTCCATAAAAATCCACAGCGAAAAAAGTGCAACCGTACCACTATTTTGGTTCAAATGTTCTTATTAATCAATGCCAGTCGACTGTTGAGGTTTGTTCAGCCAAACATCATCAGAATCAACACGAGTGTGTTCACAGCCAGAGTGCTAAGTAGGCCACAGCATGGTATGTGACCCACGAGATGGCTCGGTGGCCCCTTTTTGTTTCTCAACCATCTGATATTCTGCCCGCTGAGGTGGAAACTTACCCCTCTGAACCAGAGGGGCAGGAACTGATGCCTTCGGTATCAGTTCCATGGTAAAGTTAGACGTCTTGTTTTCTTAAAGAGACACATGAAAAAAGATTCCTACCTTGAGTCACTCCGACTACAAAATCACTTAAGATGAACTGCCTCTTCTCGACCTGTATGTTCCTGCTGCGAAATAAAGGACTAGATAATTGCTTGACAAATGCGGATTGTAGACCATGCAGTTATCTCACTTCACTGCTGCAGGGGAGAGATTAATATCAGCAGGATCGGTCTTCTGTACACGCATGTACGTATGTCTTCTGTATCCTCCATCTCAGTGGGACTAAAAAAAGCTGGGATTTTTGAGATATAGCTGATGCTAAAATTAAGCAACTCACTCCGAGCATACAAACATCCTTGCCAGGTCAAATTTTTAAGAGGCATCTATGCACTCAAAGGGGACTTATCTTCATTAACCTGACACATATAACGTACCCCTTCTGTCTTTAGAAGCAACTCTGAACTTAATGTGAAAACCTTTCGGACCAAAAACCAGTTGTGCATCTATTTTTTTTTTTTTTTTTAAAGATAACAGATCTTTCCACCCTGAATGTGAGCTGATGACTGAAAAAAAAGGAACTCCTTGCACACCTCTAGGCAAACACAATATCAAGCCCACTGAGATTTTTATCTCAAGTGCTGACTTGAGATAGAGGACCTAATGCATGTTAAATTGAGCATGAATAAAGCCTTTTGTAACCGTCTTCTCAGCAGCATCTTCAGCTTGTTTCTGCCCGGCATGTCTGCTGCAGTGACAAAAGCTGTTTCTAGCTCACCATCACTACACCATCATGGGCTGCCTCGTCCACACAAGAAGGCCAACTTATTGGAAGAGCCAGAGCTATGTATGCATTACCACTGCTATGCAGCCTTCGTCCAAACACACAACAGGAATCTCACTGTAGCGCTTTTTTTTAATTCTTGGCACAATGCGGTTGTTTCTTCATCTCTGTATTAAAACTGTATGAAATCTGACAGCAAGTGGAAACAAGAAGATACAGACAGAGAATAAGACAGATTAAACCAAAGCTGCCATATATACAAATATGACATGTGTCATGTCAAAACAATACAAAGCATCAGTGTGTGTATTCTTTGGAGGGTGGAGCAATCTTAAACAGTCAAACTTTGAGATACCAAAACTCCATAAAAATCTACTGTATGCTAACAAAACTCAGAGGTTGATATGTCCTTAGAGAGAAGAGTTTTACTGCAGATTGTACAGATTACGAGCCTTGAAGCAGGCTGAAACAAAGCCCTTTCTCACCTGCTCTCCCTTGTATCAGTGTAGGCATTATTGGCTGGATGATATTTAATTCTGAAAGACCGGTATTGGCGAACTGATTGTTCTAACCTGAGAAAAGACAAAGCGGATGTAGCACATTCGCTTGCCATCTTAAAACAGTATACTAGTTAAAACATCAAGAATATTGTCTTGTAAAACAAAAACTAACAATGTTTGGATGCCTAACTTAACCAAAAGTACACAAAACATAATGTGGATTAAATGAGGGCAATCAAACGGGACCTCACTGTGAGAATCTAGTGAGCCTTAAGTATTAAGTACAACACATGAGACCACTAGAAAGATTAGCAGTAATGCACAGGGAGCTCCGCCGCACGCTTTAGGAGCAACATTTACCCATACTGCCTTGGGAAACCACCAGAAGGACACAGCCACCCTGCACAATCACAAACTGTCAGTAAAGCTCAGCAGCTGTAGTGCTGAGCCCCGTTCATATACATTAAACGGGTCCTCTGTGGCTGCTGCTGCTGCTAGTGTCTCTGATTCCCTCCATCACCACTTTTCACTTCCCTCTATCTTTTCCTCTCGGTCTTCTCTTCCAGGCAGGAACGACTGTGGTCACAGATTGTGGGTTGTTCTTCTATTCTAAGAAAAATAACAGCCTTTTCACTTATTCCACCCTATGTTTCTGCCATTTAAATCAAGGTCCGAGGACACCTTTCCAAAACAGCACAAGTTCAGAGGAATGCTGGGGGAAAAGAGTGTGTATGTCATCATCTTTTCATCGCCTTCAAGGATAATGCTGCCATTATTCTATATTTTTCTTTCCGTGTACAAATCCCACAAAAACACCAAAACCAACATTAGTCTGTCTCTCAATATGTTCTGACTTACCAAACTACCCTGTCTATGGCAGCCCAAGCCCATTGGTTCCTAATGAAGACGTAAATCTTTTTTACATGGGTTAAAAACATATAGTTTGATTTTAAAACATAAGGCTCAGTATTTTCCTTAAACAGCTGGGCACTGTAGTTCTTAGCAAACGTTACATTAACAGGAGTAAATGCTGTATTTGTTGGGGACAATTTTAACCGTGGACCGTGTTTACGGCAGCAGGACTTGTGTGACTAACTCAAAATAAACTACAGCACCTATGTTCATCATAATAAAGGAACATATCATTCAGTGCAACTGTGTGGCTAATTTATGTGGCTTATCATTTTGTTTAATACACTTCAGACAACAATGGAGCTCAGAGGAATATGCTATATAAATAAAATAAAATAACTACTTGTTAAATTCACTGCTGGTTTTGATATTTCCATGGGATTTGTTGACAATAAGAAAGATACAGAATATCGACAGCCTTACACTTTAACAGTGTAAAGAATAAAACATATATTCAATCATTTTGATTGAAGTTTCAAGTTGCAGTATCTGCGAATGATCTGCTTCATGTCTACACATTCAGTTTGTAGAGCTTTAAAATGACTTTATTTTGCATTGAAAGCATTATAAGCTTATAATGAGACATTCACAATTAGTACCTAATTTTAGCTCAACTACAACTACATAATCTGTGCAAATGGCTTAGACTAAGTCTAAAAGCAGATCTCTGTGATGAGAAAGCTAATCCTTTGAATCCTGAAATCATGAATGGAATTCAAATGGAAGCTCTTCTCATTCAAAGACATAAAAAGGTATTGTTGTCCCTTTAGTGCACCTGCCTGCTTTCATTACACTAACTAAAGAAAGCAAGAGGATTCTCACACGTCATCAACGCACACATGTGGGACAGAACTGTGAAATATAATGGTGTCCATGGTTTCCAAAGAATGTCCTGACACAGTTGGAGGGGGGGTGTAGTAATAGATGACAGCTGTACAGCAGGTTTGAGACAGTTTGGGAGATTAGAAATTTAAGAAATACCACCAAAATACACTGGAAGAACCCTGACATAATAAAACAACCCCTCCAGTTTCTTCCATGCATTCAACATCATGCAGTGGCCATGCTAACCTGTTTCCAGAGTGCTGCTGCTATGACGAAAACGGGAAATGCTTCTTGGCTACTGTGCAATAATTAGGAGTCCCAATCCACCATTAGTATTCCCATCAAGAAATGATGGGAATACTAATGGTGGGAATACATTTTCTGAGCGAAACGGCTTTTACAACTCACCGAGATGTCAAAGAGCTCCTCTGTGTCGTCCAACATGCGGACCCTGATGGTGACATGTCGTCCAGGGGGCATGGCCGGGGGTTTGTGGCCTGGGTCCAGCGTACTGATGCCAAGAGTCTCCGGGGCTCCTAAACGCTGCGCTGCTCCAGAGGCCATTGGCTCCGGGTCTAGCTCTGCCATGATGCACTGTAATGCTCACTGTCCAGCCTGCACAGAGACAAAAGTCAGGCAAAAACATGTACATGCAGTCAGTCACCTGCAGCTGTATTCCATACAGAATAAACATAAAATAATGCAATTGAGGAATTACATGTTTTTATCGGAGTTGTGAGAAGCATAAGTAGTGCAAGAGGTAAAATGCAATGAAAGCATCAGAGCCCAGAGGACAGGCTGCACAACCTTCAGTGTCACACTAACACAGTAATTGCAAATGCAGTATTTGCACTCGCCACTAATGGCTGATAATTGTTGCCTGTGGGAGAACCAATTACTTTAAAAAAAAAAAGAAAAGAAAAGAAAAAAAGAGACCCAAGCATGTTCTTGATTTCAAAGCACAAATCAAGAATCCCTAATTTGATGTGACAAACGAATCACGAGGCTACAGTGTAAAACCAAAGAGTCAATACAATGACAATTGATTGGGGAAGTCGTAAAAGCAAGGCATTAAGGCCAACGACACACAGACATATAGTTAGTTGGGTTTTAATTGGTCTCAAAGGCATCAAGGGAAATACGTGAGGACACTGTAGGAGATGTGAACTGAACGAGCAGCAAATCTGAGAGCAAAGTGTAAAAAAACTGTAGAAGAGAACCACTTCCCTGCCACATCCAGCAATGGAGGGTCCCATCTGATATTCAAAGTGGAGGTGCAGAATCTGGAATAACGGGCAGTGTGACTCTGTGTACGTCCCATGTGGAGGGTTGTGTTTGGACAAAGTCATGGACTCATTCACTCTGGGTTGACACTTGAGCAGGCTGCTATCCACCACTCATGTATCCACAGCCAGATCCCAGAGGGCCTGCTGTCCTGCTTAATTCTCTCTTCATTGCACATTCCAGCAGGCTGATATCATCCTGAGACCTCACCAAGTGCTTCAACAGAATATAGAGGCCATTGGGCAGTTGTTCAGCCGCCGCAGAGGTGAATGACTGCTGCCAAGTTTAAGTTGAAAGCTGAATAAGGCATTTCAAAAGGAGTGGATAATGTAATCCAGCAGAGTGCATTGGAGAAAATAGGCCAAGGACAGTGGATACACTAAATTCTGTCTGACGATAGTCTGCCTGATGCTTCGGAGAAGCATATAGGAAGTTTCCATTCAAACACAGCAGACTGTAGTTGGAGTGGATTTAATGAATCAAGTAATGCCACAAGGCTGACAAGTATGGCTGCAACTAACGATTTTTTTAATTATTGTTTAAATTGTCATTTATTTTTGTAATTGACATATTAATCTAGTCTTTAATTATTAATTGTGAAACATTACCGTCACAAATTCCCAAAGCCCCACCAGACGTCTTTAAATTGCTTGTCTTGTCTGACCAACAGTCCAAAACACAAAGATATTCCATTTTCAGTGATATAAAACAGGGAAAGCAGCAAATCTTCACATATTGGAAGCTGGAACCAGCGAAGGCCTGGCATTTTTGCTTGGTGAATGACTTAAACGACTAATCGATTATCAACATTTCATGGCAATCAATTTTCTGTCGATCAACTAATCAATAAGCTGACTGATCATTGCAGCACTACCAGTGGTGGAATGTAACTAAGTACATTTACTTCAGTACGGTACTTAAGTACAAATCTGAGGTACTTGTACTTTGCTTGACTCTTCTTTTCATGCCACTTTCTACTTACTGCATTTCAGAGGGAAATATTGTACTTTTTACTCTACTACATTAATCAGACAGCTTTAGTTACTAGTTACTTTACAAATTAAGATGTTTGCACACAAAACATATGTAGTTTATAAAATACAATGTATTATAAATAAATTACCCAACATATAACAGCCTACAAAATAGCTGAAATGATTAGCCAATTAAAGACTTAGCTGATTGACAGAACTGCTTTGATCGTTTCCAGTTTCTAAAATGTGAGGATTATTTTACTTTTAATACTTTAAGTACTTTTTCCTGATGATACTTACATACTTTTACTTAAAGGAATATGCCACCGTTTGTTGAAATAGGGCTTATCACGGTCTACTCTGGCTGTAGATAGGTGGGCCAACGCATTTTTGTCTCAGTGCAAGTAATTAGGTTGTTTTTTTTTGTCTTTTGTTGGCTCACTTTTACTCACAACATGCTAACCGGCAACATAGGATTCCATTCACTACGCTAAGCTAGCTAGCGGCGCTGCCGGTGTTGCACAGGACTAAAACAATGCGTGCACAAAAAATGCATTGGCTCACCTATCTACAGCTAGGGGAGAACGTGATAAGCCCTATTTCAACAAACGGTGGCGTATCCCTTTAAGTAACATTTTCAATGCAGTATTTTTACTTGCAAGAGTATTTTTACAGTGTGGTATTAGTACTTTTACTTAAAGAATCTAAATACTTCTTGAGCACTACTGACTAACTTGTGTTGCGATAGCTGGTTCCAAAATATCCAGATATCCAACGCTAACCAGCGCTGAGCTATCATTTTTTTGGTCGCAGTTGATCCGGCTAGCCAAATTTTCTTCTGTCTCTCAAGTGGGTGTATAGAGTCATCATTAAGTAACAAAACAATCGTGTCAAGTAGGAATTCGACATCCTATCACATCAGATATTATTGATGTTGTTTTGTTCCAAAACTCACGCACCTGTTCACACTCCAAGACCATGTGCAGGAAAGTTTCAGTTTGTTCAGGTTGGCAGAACATGCAATAGGGAGTAGGAATGACTTTAGAGATGTATCTCTTCTGAGGCGTCCAATATGTCCTATGACATATATTGAAGTGGATCTGCTGGTGATTTGGGTTCTTGGAACAGTGGGAAATGTTGTCCCAAACTGTCTCCCAATTAATTACGTTCCCCTCCGAGCTCAGCTCTCGCTCCCATTTCTTTACTATTGGGAGTTGTCCTACGGATACATGCATCAGTTTAGCATAAATCTCGGACACTAATCCTCTCACCGGAAAATCAACAAGCCATTTAATGATTGGGTGCATCTCAAGACTGTTCCCCCATGGCACTCCATAACATTTTAGGGCTGATCTTAAACAAAGATGAAGGAAGAAGGATGTCCTAGGGACCACAAAGCTAGCTCTCAGGTCTTCAAAACTTAACATATTGTCATCATTGAATAACTGGTCTAAAAATATTGATACCTCTGTCACTACACTGGTTATACACAAAAAGTTTATTACCAGACATTAAGTGTATGTTATGCCAAATTGGCGTGTTCAAATGCTACTTATTGGTGTAGCGTAGTTGCTCCTCCACCTGTTTAAAGTTGGTCAATGTGTTGGTGATAATAGGGCCATAGGCTAGCATACGCTTTTTTGGACACACACCTGTGAAGGCAAGGTCTAGCAGTCTTAGACTTCCAGTGAGGTTTTGCTCTTTTTCTCTCCTTGGGACTATAGATGAGGGGTTTATCCACACTCTGAGGGCCCGTAGCTGAAAGGCTCTATGGTACACTTTAAGGTTAGGGAGGGCCAGGCCTCCCATGTTTGCGGTATGTTGCAGGGTAGAGTATTTTAGCCTGGGTTGTTTATTATTCTAAATATACTGCAGAATTACGGTAATTTATTGGTGGGGGTAAGGGGATCATTGTACTTAAGTAATTCACATGAGGAACTGTGTTCATTTTAACCACAGCAATCCTGGACAGTAGCGATGCCGGCAGCGCAGACCAATTGGCTAGATCCCTTTGAACACTACTTAGTATAGATTCATAGTTGTCCTGGACAACTCGCTGTAGCGATGTGTGAATGGTGATGCCCAAATATGTAATTTGGCTTTGGGTTGGTATTGTGTCACTAACAGCTGATGTCACCTGTCTGTTGTTCAACAAAAGAAGATCATCTGCAAATAATGATATTGAGTTGTTATTGAATTTAATCTGGACATTACACATTTTATTTTGCCTTATGGCCTGGGCTAACGGTCTGCTCTTGCTTTTTTATATTAGTAAGGAGCAATTAGTTGTTGAACTAAACATCATGTCCAATCTATCTAATCTTTACACATTTGAATGACATGGAATGCTTCTCACTTTCCTTATTTGATAGCTCCCTGCTCCTCCTCTGCTGAACCGGAAGGAGGTGAGCATCGAGGAGGGATCAGCAAGGAGCTATGAGCGAGGATACACCAGAGCAGCCTTCCCAGAAGCCGTGCAGCTGATAGGGTTGCTAAACTTCACCCATACAGCTGACAAATTCATGTGACACTTTAGAGGAAAGGACGTCTCATCCCTCTAAAACACATTTCCTTGTTTCCTCTCTCCTCCCATAATTTCCTCACATCTCTCCCGTGCTTCCTCGGTGGGACGGACTAAGACAGGAGGAAGGGAGGCAAGTGGAGGAGCCTGGGATGCAATTGAAGAACCTGGAATGCAGCCATGTTGATTGAGTTTCAGTTCTTCCCTGTGAATGTATTCATAACTTTGGTTACTTATAGCTTAAAGCTAGAAATAAGAGATTTAAAATGATTTGGATTCCATAAGCAGATTCAGGTTTATTAAAAAGCCAATGAACCCCAACCACAAGGGCCAATGTGTTAACAGAGCATGTTCTCATCATGTGCACCTGTCTGTACAATCATCAGCAGACTTACTTACACTCCCTTGGGCTGATGGAAACCAGACCAAATGCTGTCACCGGGAGCATAAATGGAAACAGGCATTTTTTTCCAATTTGACCCCAGTTATTTATGACATTTAATCCTCACACCGTCATCACTCAGTGGCCCTTGCCTTGATTGTTAGCAAGTGTGTCATGCTGAGTCTGTAAATTCATGTATTATATGACATGCACATGCATGCCACGTAACCAGACACTCCTCAAACAAAGCCCCAGTGAAACAGAAGAGAGTGAAAGAGTAGACAGTGATTATTTCAGCCAACACGTACGGTCCTCCCCTGCACCAGGGATCATTTATCAACCAGCCATGAGCCCAGGTTTGTGTGTTCCTCTGAATGGGTAACTCAGGTCCAAACAAACACATAAAACAGTCACCAGTTGTACAGCTGGCACATTGCCACAGTGTGACATAAAGCATAGTAGTCGCCCAGCATACAGTCCCAGAGGGAGGGTCATTTACAGACCCCTGAGTGTTTCTAACCCTGCCTTTGAACTTGTTTGCTTGAAATTCCCCACAAGTGTGTAACATAGAGCTGTGACTGCTGGCACATAGAGTCTCCAAGGTTGTAACAGTGGCTCCTCTGTGTGCAAGGGCCCTCTGTGCAGTCCAACACTGCACAGCTGGAATCCTTTAGTGACAGCTGAATGGCCAGAGGCCGGGTCTGATACAGCCAGCTGTCTACCTGGGGGAAGCTCCACAACAAAAAAAAGAGCTCAATTTACTCTGTGTTCTGCAACAGTCACTGATACCTGGGTGTGGCTGGCATTGCACGAATCACAATTAAGTTCCCACTGTATTACTGGCAAAGTTACATATGTTAGTTAAGTGAAAAGAATGACAACCAACTGCCGGATACATGCATGTTGTAACCAGAGCTCGGCTGCCATTTAAGCCTCTCTTAAAAACAGCCTAAATTGTAATTGAGAACATTGCATGTGCATAAAATGGTAAAGTCCAACACTGAGTGAGGTTTTTCCCACCTCACACAGTCTGGTTGTGTCTTCACACCATTAATGTAGGTTAATAGAGCAGGCCGCCGTAATCCTCAAGACATTATCAGCCAGCACAGTATATGTGACATTAATACACCGCCTGGACTCACCTAGACACCTTCTGGAAACTAAGTGACAGTAAAAGAAATTGCATAGCTCCTGATCATTTAAATGTCACACAGAAGCATGGAGCATTACAGCTACGAAACATCAGAGACTGCGGCGTCTGCACACATCCATACATCTAAGGTAGGATCCTATATGTGCAATGCAACCCACACTGGAGGACAAATAGGACAGTTCACAGGCTGCACATGCAGATTTTTCTTTACACACAAGTGATAGTTATTTGCCTCCCTCGAAATCCACAGGATCATAAAACAACACGGCAAAGATACTCCCAGGATTTAACCCTAATCTCCTCAAACAAGTTGAATCACTTCCTTTAAGAGCACACAGGGTGAGGACGATTCTTACCCCTTCTCTTGAAATGCAGGCTTGTCCACACACGTATGTATTTCTTAAGGAGATATTACATCCACGCCCAGCGGTAGTGACTTAAAAAAGAAGAAGAAGCAGCCCGGTTAAGTTTTTAGATGTTGCTCGGACCGGAGAAGAGGCTTTCTTCTGTCGCCATGGCGGACGACTGAGTGAGTGAGCCGGGGAAGGACGGGATTACATTGAAGCGAGCGGCGGATCCACTCCCGATGCCTTCCACTCAGACAATGAGGGAGGCGCAGCACCTCCACCTTCTAAGCAGCACCGTGACACAGAAGAACGGCACCACCATCTAGTGGTTTCAACTGGAACAACCCATATTCAGATATAACACGAGCTGTTTGGTATATGGGACCCCCTTAAAAATGAAGCAACGTCTGCTTTTGATCCCAGTTTACAGGTTATGGGCTCAACGTACGGACGTGAATTGTGAGCTGTTCAAATAATATTTTCCCTCTCAGATTGTTTCATTTGGAATATTTTGTATTTATCAGCATAAGACTCAATACAATTAGCAATGTAAACAAAGTATAGGGTAAGTAATGCAAATTAAAATCTACCAAAAGGATATATTGATAGAAAATATAAGAGAGAATGAATCAAAATGAAAAGAGAAATGTTGTTTCTTATCCCATAAATCATCTTGTGACCTTCTCAGATTTAGTTTGGGACCGGATGGGGGATCCACCCCCAGGTTGGGAACCATTATTAAAAAGCGACAATAATCCTTTAAGCATTTCACCCAATAGGGAATTATATCGACTTTTTGGCTGTTTTGTTTTATACTTTGTTCAAAATGTATGTTCTGGCTTATTAAATGTAATAAAATTAAAATAAATAAAATAAAATATATATATATGTTTATTTAACTATTTCTTCTGGCACAACAGTGTCGTTCAGAATTAATTTCAGTTTCCCATTATAAACAGTAGAAGTCAGTATGTGAGTCAAGATGCTAAACAATCATGGCAAATAAATACAGGAATGTAACAAAGGAATGCAGAGTCTCATACTAATGTATACATACATGGAAAAGCAGATATATATTTCAAATAAGTACCTGCGTGGAATAAAACAGACACTGTCATATTTATATTAAAGAAGTGGGAGTGGGTGGGTAATACCCTTTAGTCTGTCCCCTCCTGGTTTTGTGTACTGTATGTGTGGCCTGTTCATTGTCAGTATAGTAAGAAAGGGTCAGCCATGCAACAGCATCCACTGGAGCTGCCAGACTTGCAAACAAAACATATTTACATTACACTGGTCTGATACTACCTATTTTTACTCTAGGCACTAATGCATGAAATTTGGCATGAAACATGGAAAGGATGGCAAACAGAGTCTTTTAGTCTTCTTTGTTTTGCTCTTGGACACTTTTGAAAAAAACAGCTGAAAGACACTCTTTTCTTTTGCAGTTTGCAATACTATGAGTTAGCCTAAAAATCCATTTAAAAAAAAAAAAGCCGTAGTGCATTTTTCACACAATGTGCTTGAGAATAGATGACACGAAGCCTGACTTGCCCTCTGATGCTTGTTGGTGACCTATAAAACCACCCAGGACCTTGCACTTTGTGGTCGTTTTCTGTGTCTTTGTGATAGGTTTGTGTCTCTTTGTGGTCATTTAGTGTTTTATTTGTGGTAGTTTTGGGTGTTCTTTGGAGACACTTCATGGAGGTTCTGGTCCAGGGGCCGTAGGCCTGTACCCAGTAGGCCCAGTTCAGTAATCCATCCATGATACTAACAAGCCAACTACCTATTCCCAGCCCTGGATGAATCAATCAATCTTTGAAAAGACTATTGTATACATTATATAATTATCAAGTTGTAGGGCCTTTGCCCCCCTATTGCTAAGTGTTAAGTGTGCTTCTCCTGCTCTTTTTTATGGATAGTGGCCTGGGGCTTTGGCTGGGGCCCGTGCCTCCACATCGCCCACTCCTTCATGTATGTAGCTGCGTACAGGGACAAGGGTAAAAGACAAGCAGAGCTTTGGAAAGCTCAAACTGGGATTTTTTTCTTTCTTGTCTCTATTTCATGTCTGCTGCTCGCCCACCTTCTCACTGGCAGGAAGAGAAGTCTCCTACGCCTTGGTGGTGTGGGACTGAAGATGGAGAAATCACACTCAGTGTCTTGGCAGCATCAGAGGACCCCTGTAGGCCCTGATTTGGAACTGAGGCAAAGATGAGTGTTCCAGCAAGAAAGAGAAAACAGGCAAGATACAATGCTGTTTTGGATTAGTTATGTAAGCAATTAAAGTTGTGCCATGTTCTCAGTGATCTCAGTTATGTAATAGTAAATAAAATCATGAGTCAACTTCACACTGATCACCATAGGGCGAAGAAACACTTGTACACATATAATTATTATATTCATAGAGTGCTATTTATTTATACTATATTATATGATTTCCATTTAGATCACTGTACATTTATATATTAACTCTAGAGCTCATTAATTAATAGCAGCAAGAAATTAAAGTGGCCATATTATGCTCATTTTTAGGTTCATAATTATATTTTGAGGTTGTACCAGAACAAAAATATGGTGTTTTTTGATAATTAAACCATGTAAACCTAGGTTTAATTATCAAAAAACACCATATTTTTGTTGTACTGCACATTGCTGCAGCTCCTCTTTTCACCCTGTGTCAGGTCCCTGTTTTAGCTACAGAGTGAGACATCTCACTCTTTGTTGGCAGTTGCATATGCAGGTAAGGCTCACAATTTGTCGCTAGCTGTTTCTCTAACTTCAGTCAGTACCAGGCAGGATTAGCCGAGAGCCTTCTTCTAAACAAGGGCGCACTTCCAACTTTGCGTGGAATACCTGCAGAACAGAGACATGTAAGTAGTTCTTTTGTAGATTATGGTGAATTTGTGTGTGTTGTAGCAGTGTTTTGCCATTGAGAACAAGGGGGCTAATCGCTAACATGGTTTAGCCCCGTCATTTTGGCTAGTGACGTAGAAAAACCCTGCAGATTTTAAACAGCTCACCCGGAGACTGAAGGCAGATTACATTCAGAGACCCGCTTCTTACTTAAAATAGTATAGATGTTTTTTTTTCCAAGTTTGTATGCGTGTGGAAGCAGCAGAGACACGAAATAACAACCCAAATCCCAGAAAAAATTTGTTTTTATTTCATAATATGGGCACTTTAAACATTTTCAAATATATAAACAGAATTTATGCTTCTTGTTTTCTTCAAAACTATGTACTCGAGGTTAAGAGGTTCAAAATGGGCCCCACAGCCTGATTAATCTGCCAGGGGTCCCCGAAGCAGAAATAGATTCTGGGCCCGTGTTAACCCACACTTCCTCCCACTCTCTGTGCAATGTCTTTCTACTGTATCTGAAATACTACTGCCCCCAGATTTGCTGTGTGGTAATTTGATTAAACACATTAATTCAGGAATTTGCAACATGTAAGAACTTAAAAAATAAAGGTCTTGAATAGGGGGTCATTGTGGTAGTTTAGGCAGGCAGGGAGCCATTTCATAGTGGTCCTGTTTTAAGATCAGGACTCACCTTCAGACTCTTGTCATGGAAGCTGATAGTGCACACAGTAATCGTAAAGCTTTTGGGAGCTTCTGGAGTTTGGAAGCCTCTGGGCTGTTGCTCACTTTGCCCAGTTGATCATCCAGCTGTCGGTCACCTAAGATAGGACAATAATATGGAACACCATGGTCTTTTGGATAAAAGTGTCCAGAAAATGATAATACCTAATACATCCATGTGACACCTGACACACTGTCCTGTCCACTGATGTATCTGTGTAAACTACTGCATTACAGACATAATCAAAACCCATCAATATCCTTATTTGTAAGCGCATGTGAAATGCTTCGAAGGTTTGTAGATATTTTTGTACCCAATGTAGGTGGTGTCATTTTGCCCTCATTATATACATAAAAGTAAACTTGTATTCACCTAGCAATATGACATTACATTGCATTACATACAGTCACCCACCCCATGTTGCACACAGCTGAAAAACACCTTCAACGTCTTATTACTGTCTTCATCCATCTTTACAACAGAGTTCACTGTTTAAGTACTTTGAGTACATATAGCTACTAACATTTGTGTACGTCTACTCAAGTATAACATTGAATGCAGGACTTTTACTTCTAACGGAGTATTTCTACGCTGTTGTATAGGTACTTTTACTTGAGTAAAAGATCTGAGTACTTCTTCCACCACTGATGTCTTGGTCTGTTGACATACAGGCTCAGTAGCTGTTATATGATTTTATCCATGGCACTTTTTAAGAATTTTAATCCACATCATTGGCTTAAAGATTAAATATTTAAGTTCATTCCTTGACCTTGGAAATAGTATAGTTTTGTAGTAGTTTTAATTTGTTTCCAAATTAAAACTAATTCCAGTTAAGAATCAACAATTTACCTGTTGGAATTCTTTGTTTTTATCACAAGTTATGTAATGAATATACACAGTATCTATTATAGTTTCTATAGTATATAGCCTATATTTTATAATAATATTATATTGCTAAACCTTAAAAAGGTGAATCCTCCAGTGGTCTATTCAACCTGACAGCCACCTGAAACACATTTTTCAACATTTCTACACAATATCCTTCCCTGAGGTATTCACCTTAAGAAGGAATGGAAGATGGAAATGAGATGCCATTTCTATTTTAATCTCTGCAGCAGCTGCATCTCCTGCCCTGTTGCTGTTTCCCATCACTTTGAATACCCCCCCTACACACACACACACACACACACACACACACACACACACACACACACACACACACACACACACACACACACACACAGACTAACTATCTACGGTCTAATTGTCGTGCTGCTAGGTTTGGCTTTTTAAATCATGCTGCCTGCTCTGTTTGAACTCCATTTCCAAATGCCCCAGTTGCTTATATTTTTATTACAATTGATGTTGTGATAAAATGGAGGAGGCAGGGCAGTGTGTGTTAATGTGTGACTGTGTGACAGGCTGTATGTATATAATTACCAATCATAAACACTTCATTTACATGTCGTTATAGCAGGAATCAGCATCATTTGTATTAATTTTTATGTTTGTTAAATCACATCCCTGATACATATTGAACTGTCTTTAATTGATGATAACTCTTTGCTCTGAGAGTTCATACACTTATGATTTTATAATTCAGCCTACTGTGTAAATTCCTCTAAATAAAGCATCAAATCCTATCGACCTCAATCTGAAACATTTCTTCACTAATTAGAGAGTCAATCGTTATCGTCTGCAGGGTGCTATTATAATGCCTGCCTTGAGACATTTTACATCTTGGTGTCTTTCCAGTGTTTGGCAACAGAGACAACTTTAACATCCCTGAAATGTTCCAGCAGGTTGGAGAGGTGGGGAGTTTTTACAGCTGATCAAGCAGAGGGAGGGACTCGGTTTTGTACAGAGAACCACCATCCAAGGCTCAAGAATGAGGCTTCCTCCCCTTAGAGATGAGCATGGAGAAGGAAACCAGCAGGGGGGAGCCTCATCACATGCTCTATAATACTGAATGTATAGGCAGCGGGATTACACTGATTTTATTACCACATTTCTATTTAAATAAGTTAGGCTAGAAATTATTTCCTGTAGAGATTCTCTACCTGACTGTATTCAGATGCCCATAAAAAGATTTTGTCAGATGTACAGTATATATTTTGGTAGTGTTTATGAAATACTATTTATCTTTAATTTTATTGTATTTATATCTCAGTCAGATGAAAACTCTCATTAGAGGAGCCACACTGCCTTGCCATGTTGCCCTGTGTTTTTCTACTGTGTGTGTTGTTAACATACAAAAAAAAAGAAAGTATTTTGTCTTGTCTCACATGTAGGAATACACCAAATCCTTCAGCTGTTGTATAAATCCATGCAATCAGTACTTCAATTTCTAATTTTAGAGGACTACATAATAGCGACAGATGGCACAGATTTAGATTCTGGAATCTGTGAGGACAATTTAACTACAACCGTCAAGAAGTAACTGCGACAAAAACGGAAATATCCCTCAGAGCGATTCTGCATTAAACTGTGAGTTGCTCACTGTCAGCTTTTCTCCATCCCTGAAGGGTTGCTTGTAAAATGCCTTTTGTTCTTTTCAGCTAATCAGGTAGGGAAACTAAGAAACTGGGAGGGAAATCTAGAAGGAATTTCTGGCACAACTATACCTTCCAATAAGCACATGGAAAAGGAAATATTTTTGAGCCTTTGAAACTGGGAAAACTCACATTTTACAAAAAGCACAAAGGATGCAGGAGGCTTCATTGATTCCTTCAGTGAATCACTGCTCCAGGGACTGCAGGCTTGGCTACTTTCTAGTAATCTGTTTACATAACATTTTACTGTATATGCATTAATGCTCAATTAAACGTGAAAAACACAATTAAGCACACTACGAGTCATTCATAATTGCAGATAATAACTTATGCCTTACAGACAGACTGGTCCCCAGACCATATGTGGGAGGTGGATGAAATGACAATAATAACTGTGAAATCTGTAAAAGATATTCAATGAATACTTTTGTTGTGTTTTTGTTAGGAGTGGGGAACAAAACAGTGCTTTACAATATGTCTTACTGATAGGATTGATTGCAAGGTTTTTCCATTAGAATGCATTATAATGAAATAAAGTAGAGTGAAATAAATTGACTTATTTTGTATGGGGGGGAGGAGGGCGCTGTAACTTACTGAGCAGAGAGGGGATTATTTCAATTCTAAAGCTTTTTTTGTAAGTGGCCACAATTCCTAAATTCAGTTCTTCCAAATTAAAGTGAAAGGTATTTTCATTTCCAGGTTTTGCAGTGGTGGAAGTATTCACATTAAGTAAACGTAGAAACATCACTCAATAAATATACTCAAGTGAAAGTCCTTCAATCAGAATTCTACTTGAAGGAAATGTTTGACATTTCGAGATATTAGAGACATCTGTTGTCACCCAAACACAATGAAGGTGAATACAACGTTGAACTTTATACTGAAGAACTAGTTCCTATCTGCTATCTCCTATATGACACAAACACATGTATCCAGTAGAGGAATTTGTCCTTGCTGTTTGCACAGATCCTCCCCCACACACACACTCCTCCGTTACAGCTGAAAATTAGACTGTGAAATTGACAACTCATGTGTTGCCATCTAGTTGCCATGACACCTAGTTATTAGGCCTTCCGACAGTCCTAGCTCGGCTTGTTTGTTCCGTCTTCCCCCTCCTGCACATCAACATTGTTTCCGATATAAAAAAGCACAAAACATCAGAGGGGGGTGATGAGAGTGTGGGCTGAACAGCTAGGCTCTCTCATAGCAGTGGTGACTTCCAACTAAGGTACGGCACAAGCAATACATAATCTGTCACCATGTTCAGTCAGCCGTGTTCATAAATCCTAGAAAAAGAATGCATTGCCATTAGGGCAAGGGGGATACCTTAAACATGACAAAACACAGTGTGCTGTTCAAACAGTTTCACTATGCTGCCTCAAAGTGAAAATGTTTCCTCTAAATGTATAATTTCTCCCTTTAACATCTCACCCTATTAATTACCACAACACCTCTGTGCTGCACAGGTACAAAAGCCTAATTTTCCACACATTTCAGCCCCCGTCTGGACCACATTGAGACTTTAATGCTCCACTGATCAATGAGACGATTAAAGCAATTTAAAGGCTCCTTTGTTCAGTCTGTGCATTGGAATCTCCTTCGTCCTCAAAACTTCTGGGCTGGCAGGGTGTTCCTCTACTCCTCAGGATAACAGCCGCATGAACTCATGTCCCCTGGATTAAAAGTGCACAGGGCAGACAAGGCCTTTTTGTCATGGACTGCTATATCCCACACAGACACCAAAGGGACTGTGCTGCAGTCTGAGAGTGTGGGGGTGGTGGCGTGACTCATGCAGCTCCCCCCCTTTCATCTTGACATTTGACATACTGATGCAGAGGATCTCAGCTGGAACAAACACGGTGTGCTGTGTCACAGCTGCAATGTCTGTGCCTCTGAGCCCCTGGCTTACAGAGTCGACAACAGGTAACAATGAGTCAGCGCCTATTTCATTCAAACACCTACGCTGTGAAACTCAGGGGGTTGTTTTCAAGCAGATTAAATTTATTTTTCCAGTCTGTTCCCCACTGAGAATTCAACATCTCATGATGCTATACCTTTCATTCCTTGAAAGTCATTCTTGCCTCATCTCTGCAAGGACATAAGGAAAAGGCATCTGCACTGAGCACGAGTTGGGAGGAAAACCAAGGAAAAAGGAGAACGGAAAACATAGAGAGGCTAGTCTTTTTTAATCATCTCTTAAAACCATTTCAGTTCAAATTAAATGTTTTTTTCTTGCCCTCTCTGACACAAGGGATTAACTCCAAATCCATGTTACCCAAAACTGAAAATGATTTTATGAATACACTTTATTTTATTACTGTGCATTAGGTTATCCTATTTCTTGTAGAATATGTTTTATTTTATGTTACTCTGCAAAGCACATTGTAGCTTTTTTCAGAAAAGTATGACCTCAAATTCTCAAAAGGCCCCAAATTACGGGAACTGTAGTTCCAAAACACAGGGAATAATTATCACTTAAATCAATGTAAGACTTGTAAGCACTATCAGTATTTCTTTTGACAGGATTAAGGCCATACATGTGCCGATGTATCAGAGAATGGTCAAAACCTGTTAGTGGTTAAATATAAAAATATATAAAAAAAAAGGTTAACATAGCCTAGCGATATGTAGATTTACAAGTCGGAAAAGCACAGAAGAAAATAAGCAATTTGGTTATAAAAACAAAGAACATGTCAGTCCACCCACTTCATTTCACTTAGGTTTGGAAGCCTCAGTCGAGTGTTGAACACACTTTTATTGTTTAGGTGTCAAATGTAACAGTGTTACCACTCAGAGAGGGAATAAAGAGTAAATGGTCACATAAAAAAATATAAAATCAACAATGAAAATGGTTACACGGGGAAAGTCTGGTTCCCGTGGCAACACAGATGTACAGTTGAGCCAGTGTCCAGATCCAGACGTGTATGTGTTTGGTTTGCACAATTCCACAGCCTATATTTATCTCAAACAATAAGAGTCCTTTTTTTTGTTTACTAGCCATGCATACAGTTGACAATTCCACATGTGTTGAGTCAGTGTCTTAACAGGAGCTGGCACTTTCAATACAAAATATTTACACTACCATTTATTATTCTTATTATCATCATCATCATCATCGCCTTTGTTGTTACTATTTGTTACTATGGATTTGAATACTCTAGAGCACATACAGAATGAGATCAGGATGTTGAAATTCTTGAGCACCTCATTTCATATTGATCGGAGGAGAAAAAGAAAATGTAAAGTAGGACAAATGTTGGCATCTTCACTTTAAATGTCACCCATTCCTGAAAAGAGAGATTGTCTGTAGATATTCAAACACTGAAAAGATAAGAACTTTTTGTCCCATCAGGATGAAGCAATTAGTTATATTACTACTCGGCAATCTGCTGTCAGAGTCTATCAGAGAGGAAAACAAAATATCACACGATATGTGAAAGACTCTGCTATTGTTTTCTATTGTATCTCAAAGTGAGAAAGTAGGAAAGAGATGACTGCACCAATGTTTCGAGAAAGACACTGACTTGTCCACCATTTTCTCTCCCTTGCTTTTTTAACGACTGGGAAAATAAAAAAATAAGAAAATGGAGGTGCTTTCAGGTCACCTCTTTGGTTCAGCCCTGTGATGAGTAGAAAAACATCCCACCAACCTCTGCACAAAATAAGCTGGGAGAAAAATTGTACATACTGTAAATCAAATACTCCTCAATATTCAAAACAACTGGATCCCAGAAATCTGTTTTGGATTTGTGTACAGTAGCTACTTGCAACTGAGTCGTGGTAACAAAAAATGTGTCTCCTGTAATAAACATTTGACTTACTTATAACAGACTGTAGAACAACCTAAAGAGTAAAGATCCTGATCTGTGACTGGTGGCTGATGATTCCCCCCCCCATACTCAAGAAGATCCAAACAAACCCAAACAACAGAAGAGAGTAACATAAGGCGAGGGCATGTTCCTTTTTTTGTCATTTGTCAATTTCTCTTGAGGCAAATTCCAGGCATTCCTCATTTAAAATGTATTCATTACTAACATATTGTTATTAATAATCATGTCACTGCTGATTTTATGCTCAGTGGAGTAAAATCCATTGCGTTCAACCATGAATTTTTCTTCTGTTTAATTGGCATGTGCATGTGTGTGTGTGTCTAAGTGTGTGTCTCTCTGCTGTGGGTCGAAGTAGCTTCATCTAAGTAGACTTTTTGCCTGGCCTGTTCCTCGAGCTCCCCGGGGCTATTGTATATTGCAAGAGGAGCAGCATGGGTCATCCTTGTCCGGCTGTGCGGCGTAGTCCATCTGCCGAACGATCTCAGCGAACAGTTCGTCTACCATGGTTTTGCTCTTGGCCGAGGTCTCCATGAACGGGCAGCCCCACTCCTCGGCCAGGGCCTGACCTTCGCTGGACGATACCTCCCTCTCGCTTTCCAGGTCCACCTTGTTCCCCACCAGGATCACAGGAACCTTCTCGTACCTGGGGACAGACACAGACCAACATCGGGTTGTGAGACACAGACATAAGATAGACTCAGCCAAAACTGATACTGAACTTACAGTTTACAAAGACAGGAAATTACGCTTTGAGAACTTGGTATTAGCACATGCTTAATGCTTCAAAAGGTTTAGATTGCTCCACTGAATAAAAGCTCTACACTTAGCACGTGAAAATCCACTATTTAATTATCCATAATCCATTAATTTCACTTTGTATAACAACCTATTGAAACATGCCCTGCTAAAACAGTCTTTCAATGGCAACAATGAACAACCTAACCTCATATATCCATTTTCTCGACCTGTTTCTCCATGTTCAAGGGGAAGTGCAACAGTCATCAGTTTCCCTGTTGCCTCTCTCCACATAACAAAAAAAGTCTTTTTCAAAATCACCAGCTTGGTACAGTATTTTAAAAAAAGCTCAGTTGGGTGCAAAACATGGAATGTCAAAATAGAAAGAAAATGATATGTTTAAAGTGTTTCTACTTTGGTGTGCACGTGGTCTTTGACTGTGGGAGGAAGCCTTTTACATAAAGAGCCTGGGCAGCCCCTTCTTGCTTTGAGAAGCTAACCACTGAACCTCCATGGCACCCACCCTGTCTCATGTAAACACCAAGTCTAAAGCCTGATGCAGAGGAGAACAGGAAATGAGTAGTAGAGCTCTGACCCCTGAGGGCAGGAAGTGGGCATAATCCTTTGAGCTCTGAACTCTCTGTCATGTTGCTGGAGCACAACATGCCACTGTGGAACTGGACTACTTAGTGGACAGCCAGAAGAGACGGTCTGTTAAATTAAATAGGCTATTGTACTATAATTATTAGAAGGAACACCTCTGACGCAGTTTCACCAATATACTGTAATCAATCCATTGGTTTTTGATATTGGGGAACATGGTGGGCCTCTAAGGCGGCTCGTACCCATCAAAAGAGATAACAAAGATCAAAAACATCAGAGAGATAGCAGATCGTGCGTATCCTCATCCTCTTGTAAACAACAGGCTGTTATTTCTTTCATCCTTATCTGTGTGTGAGGCTGGCAAGGGAGCGCTTTCCATCTGTTGGACCCATCTTTTGAACCGTGTTTAAAATGTCTCTGTCCAGGACACTGAACTACATCGTAAAATCTTACGGAGTCATGCATCCAAACACCCATCAACCATCATTAGGATTTTCAAATGCTGTCCTTGCTCTATGAAATATACATGCTTCTAAATTATTTATAGGAGAGAAAAAAAAACCATCCTTGATTGCTATGGTAACAGGTATACAAGGAATTGACTAATGCTGGAGAGATGGAGAGACTGTAGAAGAAGCAACTGTAATAATGTCCCAAGCCGAGCAGCCTGAGAAACTCTCAAGAGGCCAGGGGCTGCAGGTTTCAGCGTTAAATAAGCTTAAACTTTCAGAAAACAGGGAGCCGACTTTGATCTACTCATGAATACTTCATCCAGAGTGAACTTTAATCTCAACTATCCTGTTCTGTTCCCAGGATCGGCTCAGCTGCCAAGAGGAACATACCAGGATTTAAGAGACGATCTTAGAGGTCGGTCAACGTGTAACCAAGAGCGTGATAGTGTTCTATGAGCTCGGAGGGAACTTGAATGAGAAACTACAGATTATGTTTCTCAACTTTAACATGCAGTGTACTGTACACTGCATGTTAAAGTTGAGAAACAGGTCTCAGTCACTGCATTCCTGGTGTCAATAAAAACAGCCAAGGCCATTATTTTCCTGAGAATTATTTCGGCCCACATTTCAATGGTGGTACAGTAAGCAGTTCTTGCCTTGAACTTTAAATTCCCACCTTCATGGAAAAATCCTAAACATAGTTGTGGGTGAGCAGTTTGAAAGGCAAAACCTTTACTTTTATAGCTGAACTCATTTAGGAGGTGCCAAGAGGGGGGACTCAGTATAGTTGGGGTAATGGTGCCATTTGGGTGTCACTGTTCTTCCCCAGGCTGTTGGTTTGGCTCAAATCTCCTGCTGTAAAATCTCTCATGGAGGCCTACGGAAAGCCAACTATTGTATACATTATCTACCATTACATGAGCCAAATGTTACTTACTCCATAAAAAAACTGTTCAGGATGTTTAGTACCTGAACTCTGTGTATGGATTCAAGATCCTTAAATGTAACAGTAATTATTACCATCACTATCAAATAGTTTTTTCTTTTGTTTTGTATAACACCCAGATCAGTGGATAGAGATTTTCAATCAACTTACATAAAGCTGTGATTCGCTTGTCAGAGCTGCCTGCATGTCAGAAATCAAATGAAAGAAACATTACCATGGATGTCCCAAACAGCAGGGGGAATTCAAGTAAAGTCAGTCCAATCAGGTCATATCAAACACCCCAGTGTGCTGTTTTTTTCTTCCATAATGGAGGACATGACTTGGTCAGCCCTATGTAAGCTATGTAGCTTATTTAGGCCTCATCATAACGCAAGTGCAGCACAAAGACATCTGGTACCAAAGGAGTGGGTCTATATATAGTCATAATAACAGAGGAGGAAATCGGCAGTCCCAGGAGGTGTGAGACAGCGGCTGCCACGGATACCGTGGCTCCCAGGGCCTTAACATGAAGGGTGTCGGCCAAGGAAGCAAGGCTCGTCCGTAACACAAAACACATAGAGTGGTTTACATGGTTTAGACACAAGCCTCAAAAGACAAATGAATAACTGATTGTTGTTTGCGTTGTGACACAGCACAAACAACATGTCATGCTTTTAGCCTTCAGCTTGTGAGCTTGACGGCGCCCCGCAGTGGAGCTGTCTGACTGCAGACACCCATTCGAGCTCCCCCAGACACACCTTATCTATAATGCATGATGCATCAACTCATATAGGGCTCGCTGACGGACGGTGAATCCCAGCTCCCCAAGAGTCTCTGGGTTTGACTCTGGCCAACACTGCAAGGATGAGAGAGGAAACAGGGTGCGTGCTGGGCCTCCTCAGAATGGCCCTTTTGTGGAGGGTCAGTTTAGTCAGTAGACAGCAGCTGAGTCAGAGAGCAGCAGTATGCTCCTTTCTCCAGGCACAGCATGAGGGCAAAGAGAGATTTCTTCAGGAGAATCTTTGGTAAACATGCCATGTCAAGCACATTAAAAGGTCCCATGGCATGAAAATGTCACTTTATGAGTTTTTTAACATTAATATGAGTTCCCCCAGCATACCTATGGTCCCCCAGTGGCTAGAAATGGTGATATGTGTAAACCGAGCCCTGGGTATCCTGCTCTGCCTTTGATAAAATGAAAGCTCAGATGGGCCGATCTGAAAGGGGGAGAGAAAGGGGAGGTAACCTTGCTCCTTATGAGTTCATAAGGAGCAAGGTTACCTCCCCTTTCTCTGCTTTGCCCGCCCAGAGAATTTGGCCCGCCCATGAGTGAGAGACATCATGGCTTTCAAACGAGCAAAGTGGCAGTTGGTCAAGACCACACCCACACCCTCCACCTTGCCCCCCCCCCTCTCCTCCTCAATAGCTACAGACAGAAATGGCACATACTAAGGAAAGCTCATTGTGGGACTGGCTCTAGTGGCTGTAATTCTGCACCAAGGCTGAATTTCTGGAAAAGAGATTTCAGATACAGCATTAGGGGACCACTAAGGTGTATATAAAAGCATCCAAAGAGCATCATGTCATGGGACCTTTAATTTTGCATGTAATTTTCTTCTTTTTCAAAAGAATAAAAGGGATTTCAGAGATACTACTTAAAGTCTCTTTTGTATTCTCCCAAGGTTGTGAAAACAAATTCTTTGCTTCCAGTTTCCTTCAAAAAGTTGAGGCAATTCACTGATGGAGAAACTGGCCAAGACATGTCAAATTGGGGAAGATAAACAAGTAGTGAACTTGACAGATTGTACAGGCTACTCATCCTTGGATCTGATGTATCACAGCAATAATACGGCACACTGCTATCTCCCTGCGGTAATTATACTGTCTGAGACAAATACCTCCTCTCACTGTACAAGGTACAAGACCTACAATCTGAAAAGCAAAGTGACCCCGCTTCAGAAATTTACTTTTTTGCATTGTGTTTCCATAAGATATTGGTAAGAAAGGAGAGGATATGCTTTGAATAGTTTAGTGACTCATTTATAAGTCTGAAAATTATACATTACACTGAGGATATTATTCCAGTGTCGACACTTTTAGCATAATGTCAGAAAGATCTCTACGTGCAGCTTTAGAAATCACATAAGACTAATTTACAGCACAATGTGTAAGTTTGTTGTTAATACATGCTGATGGACAACTTACTTTAGCATGTAGAGGTGCATTTCCAAACATTGCATAGTTGGATATTAGGACACATACAACTGAAGATGTTATTATGTGACTGTTTTGACTCTTCAGGAAATTTTATTATGATTTCTTTTAATATGCACTCACTGTATGACTTAACAACAAAATGCTATAAACCACTTTTGCCTTGACAGCTTGTTGGCTGGCTGTTTTCATAATTGCTTGTACCGGTAGTTGTTTTTTCTCTGTGATTATCCATGGCAACAGCAAAAGTACAATTACATTTTTAATAGGCTTCTAAAAGAATAGTTCAATGGCATTTTGTCACTAATGAGCTAACATTGTTTAAGTGCAGTACACAGTTTGACATCATCCTTACCCTTTGTAAGAAGCTTTGTAGTAAAGAACTGTACTTAATGAGATAAATGTTCAGTTTGTAGAATCAGTGAGATATAGGCTGTGAGTATAAATATATTTTGTATGTTTAAAGACACACGTTAGTTGATGGGGCATTCAACCATTCAGCATTTTAAAACAGCAGTGTAGGATCCAGGGTTTTGGGAGATTACCCATTCTAGGGGCTAAAAGTCAGGGTATCTCCTATTTAAACTCTGACCATTCTTTTTTTTTTTTATAAATGTCTCTTTATGACAGAACAATAATACATTGCTGGAGTATCCCTTTGTAATGCCAATCTAATACATGGAAACAGGCAGGGTTGCTACGTTAGCTCTAATGTTGCTTTACCACCGCTTATCAGTAGAGAAACATCATGGCTCTGTATAATATAATACACGTATAGTCAGTCAGTGTGCTAGTGAACCTGTCAGCATGTTCATCTCCTGCTTAGGACCAACTGCCTGTGAGGTGCGCTACTGTGGCCGCTCCGAGCAAAAGAGATGTTAACATTCTTTATCAAAAAAGCCTTTTATGTTTACGGTGCGACTGGATAATAAACCTGACTTACTTCCCAGCTGTTCAATTCACCTAGATTGCCATTATAAAACTTGGAATAATTTGAGTTGGGCATTGGCTTAACCCTCTTCACTGACAAAGAAGCAGTGTATTTTATTTCCAAAATGATTGACTATCGTATCGGGTGAGTAACATTGGTTACAGCTAGGGCTTTCTTGCTAAAATGTATTTGTTATCGCTAGCTAGTAAGCTAACCCTCAACACTCGTCTATAGCCATGCTAGCAGCTCTGTGAGGCTTAGACACATCCGTGCTTTGAGCTACAGTAAATGATACAAAAATCTTAGCACACTCCATCCAATAGTTGCTGAGATATTTCTGTCTGGACCAAAGTGGTGGACCAAACAACCCTGAAGCCATGCCACTAGATTGGCAAAAAATGTTACCTGCTGTTTGTTGGGGTACGTTAATGTGGATTTCTCTCCCTGTATCTATCAACTAGTGCCACCCCCTCTGAAGTGGTGTGTCCCAAAACAGAGCAGGAACAACTTGGTGGATATTTAACACAAAAAACCCACTGAGTATGGCCTTCAACAGATACTTTTGAAAGCCAAGTCAACTTTTGAGTAATCACTGAACTTTAGCTCAGTTTTTTTGCCCTGTTTTTACAACAGACAGAAATGAAAGAGGATCTTTCTGGGAAGAGTTGGGAGACTGCTGCTCCTCCATTTATTGATCTTGATCCTTTCAACCAGTTGGCATATGAACATGTCTCGGTATGATAACTCCAGTTTTGTGCAATGCTGAAAGAACACATGCTTTAGTTTATTACAGTACCCTATTTCACCTCTTTCTTCTTCACTGTCCTCGGACCATGTCACTGCTATTTAAATGCTCTGTTAAGTCACCAATCACCAAATATCCCTGGTGTATAGTTAACTGCAGCTGAAGTGAGGAGTGATGAGGTCCCCAGCGGACGCAGGTAGGCCTCTGTGTATTCATGTGCACCCGTGGCCTCTATGCTAAAGCCACTTACAGCAGGCACTGATAGATGCTGACAGGGTTCAGAGTAAGAGCGATGCACAGCAGCACCTCTGACCTGAGCGAACGCCAATATGATCGTGACGGGTCACCAGTGACAACAGTGTATGTGCAGGAACAATCTAAAAGCTGCGGTTAGCATAACAAATTTCCTAAATCCAATAGTTTACCAAAATCAGACAGCTTACACCTGACACCTGTTACTGCTGCAGCTGTGTTCCAAGTTCTACTTGCTACATTTCAACAATCCCTCACTCACTGTCAAAAGAAAATTCTAGGGCTGCTAGATTTTCATTATCAATTAATCTACTGAATATTTTATTGATTAATCGATCGGTCTAATAGTGAAAAATGCCAATCACAACTACCCAAAGCAAGGTGGCGTTTTCATAATGTCTTGTTTTTGGCCCAAAACTCAAAAAGTATTCAGCTAACCATGATAGACAAAGAGAAGCAGCTAATCCTCCCATATGAGAAGCTGGAACCTGAAAATATATTTTTTTTAACTAATTTTGCTTTATATATGATTGAAACTATTTATCGATTCTCAAAATATTTGTGGATTATTTTTCTGTAGCTCTGCTAATCGTTTAGTCAACAAATTGGCTTGAGGAAATCCCACCCTTTTACTGATGTTATCGTGATTTTCTCTCTTGCTAACTGAAATGCTAGTTAACATTAGTAATTAAACTTAAACCGCTAATTTGAATCGAACTGCCTGCAAGCTTGTCCTGTACTGTATGGTAATTTCTCTACTGTGCGACAGCAAGTCGCATGGTTATGACACAATCGTTAGCCTATTTTTACAAAAAACGTCTGCTGAGTTACAAGGTAATGGAGCCTTTTATACATTGTCGTGTTTCTTTAGAAATAAACAATGGACAAATAGTCTTTAAACGCTTCAGATGTTAAGTTATTTGCTGTCAAAGTGGTGTCAAAATGAATGGCAGTCAATGGAATGCTAACGGGAGGTGATGGCTTGTTAGCATCAAAATGGTGCCATTGGAGGTACGCTGTGTGGAAGTTGGCTTACCACCTTGGTTTTTTTCAGTCAGGAAAGAAAGAAAGCTTTTCACCAGTTAGCTAAATCATAAAATGTCTTGATACTGCATTGCATTATAAGCTATTGTCTGGATTGTCTAGAAGCTCTGCAAATGTCTAACAATGTTTCACAATAGGTTAAGAGTTCAATTTGCAAATGTAATCACATGATAATTTGTGATTTATTTGTTAGCATTCTTACCTTCAGCAACCAGAGAAACAATAACTGACACTTGTGATTATGGGTGGTCAAATGTGCTTAGAAATGAATACAGTATGTGGTTCTTGTTTTTATCTTAGATGGGTTTCGGAGCTATGTTGCCATACATATCATATGCCACATTTTCAATCACTTGAAATGAAATTATACTAACTGAAAAATTAAACGCAACATCTTTGTTTGTATTGTTGTAGATAAGTTTACTACATATATTTACAACCTCAAGAGCACAAGTCACCTTATATAACTGCTGTCAACAGAAAAGGCTGCAAGCAAACAGCATTAGTTTGTTCAGACCTCATCTGTAACACCCAGCTGAGTTGTGCAAACCTTTTGTGATCTTAAACATCATCTTTCTATGAAATGGATTTTGTTGTTGTTCCAAGGCTAGAAGGAAGATGCTGAGGTCTCTAAACCACAAGTCTAAGAAATCCTTTGATTCATCTCTTCTTTTTAACAAATGAAGAGACATTTTGTGAATAACCAAAGAAAATATGCACACTTTCATTCAAAACAAACTCTGGAGAACTGCATACATGATACTGAATTAAAATAGGCAATTAAACTACCCATAACTCCACTGTTTCAAAGGCAATCTAAAGTTTTAACCGTCTAAGCCCACATGAAGCTTAAGACTCTGAAATGAACTAGGAGCAGCATGTGAAGTGAAGTGTGTGATGTTTTCGCTACAGAAAATAAATTCTTCTGTGACATTAGAGAGCAGCACTAGACTCGGTGTTAAGTGTGAAATCACATAACGGCCTGGCTACATCTGCTGTGTGAACGCGAGTACACACACACACACACACACACACACACACACACACACACACACACACACACACACACACACACACACACACACACACACACACACACACACACACACACACACACACACACACACACACACACACACACACACACACACACACACACACACACACACACACACACGACAACTCTCCTCATTCTCAACTCATATGGGGGAAACATGTTGACCTCATTTTTTCATCCAGAGCCACAGATTTATAGGATTGTTTATAAGGTGCATTTAAAAAAAAGCTTAAAATCCAATAATGTGACAAAGACTAAAGGAAACTTAAAAATAAACTGGAAAATAAATTGTCACAACAGAGATAGAAAGACAAAACTAAAGTCTGGTATGACTGCACTGTCCTTGTGCTGAGCATTATCGTAAGTAATTAGCTGTATCAGTAAACAGTATGGGCTTTAAGCTGCACTGCTTTAATGCATCTTCATTAGAACAGACTCCTTTCTCTGGAGCCCACTGGACTCGCTACATTGACTGTAACACATCCACTGACACCTGCAATGACCGATGAACCGCACGCAGTCACAGCCCAGTGAGTACTGCCACCAATGATTTAACCAGTAGCATCTATGACATAGTCTATTTAGGCTCTCTCTGGGATATTTAACATCATGTCATGTCACCAGGTGAATGTACAGCACAGTGGGTCTTCACAATGAGTTGACTTAAGAAACACCAATGACATGATAGCCCAAGCACACAGCTTCAGCTAACCTCTTCTGTGTATCAGTCATCTTACTCCGGTGACCTCATATATCTGGATCATCTGTGTAACAGCGCTCAGGCATCAGGCGATTTCATGCTTTCAATTGTGCCGCTCTTTGTAAAGAGCTTGTGCAGCTTGTTAATTAAAAACATGGCTTCTTCTCCTCTGCACGTTAGTGTGTTCATCCCAACCCATACGCACATTTTTGAGCGCTGCTTTCTTGAAGCTCTCTGCAGAGCCTCTGTTGCACTGAATCCTGGGTATCCCCGGCTGGGTGTTTCACAGTGGTTGCAGCATCCGGCACAGTGGGCAGCAGCTTGGCAGATCGCAGACAGTGTCTAGCATGTTAGGACTGGAGGACTGGGCTGGTCCTCACAGCTGTTTCCCTGCTAGTTACGGTCATTCCCAGGATGCAAACGTATGGAAACATTGCAAAGTCTGCAGAAACACTGAGGAGATGAGGCTATTCTTAGAGATCACAAATGATTACTTTTAGAGCTGCTGGGTCTGCAGTGCAAGGGCATTTGCCTACCTACAAGCACCAAAATAGAACCGGCATGTTGTATTGCTCTGTAGTCAGCCCTGAAGATGAACAGCATCTCCATTCAAGCACAGTTCTCAGACCAGGCCTAGGCCCACCCTGAAACTACAGGGCCTGATAGGCCAGCCCTATGTGTTAAGAATAATATCCAATATTAACAATTTGGACATTATTATTTTCCTACGCATCATTTCACCCACCTTTTCACTCTTATGATCTGATCCCTCATCGGCTTGATGTCCTGGAAGCTTTGCTGGTTGACAAGGCTATAGACCAGAATGAATCCTTGACCGTTTTTGATGTAAAGGTCCCTCATGGAAGCGAACTGCTCGGTACCAGCGGTGTCAAGGATCTCCAGCACCGAGGGTGAGGAGTCCACCTCGATCTCCTTGCGGTAAAAATCCTCAATAGTGGGGTCGTACTTCTCAATGAACGTCCCGGTAACAAACTGCACAGTGAGGGCGGATTTCCCGACCCCACCGCTGCCCAGGACCACCACTTTATACTCGCGCATCGTTGATTTAAATCAAGTCGTAAGGTAACGTTATCAAATCTCCGCGCGTCATTGAAATGAACTCAAAATGTTCCCGCACGAATTACATTCACCATTCGTGTCCCATTTTGAACGGGTTGTCAATAACACAGTCTTGCTCGCCTGCTGCTCAGCTATGGCAGAGCACAAAGACTCGGTGCCCCAAGATGGATTTCATTGTACAAATTCCCCCCATGCAGGCCAGACACTGACAGCTATACGGGAATCCGATGACTGCAATTGTCCAAAAATGTGCCCTGGGAGGAAGAAAATATCGCCCGCGATGATGTGGAGCCTGCGGGTTTTCATCTGCTTAGCTCACCCCTCTGTCTGCATCAGAAAAAAACAAACTTGCTCCATCGAGGACACTGGTAAAACGCTGGCTTAGCCCCTACAGTCAACTGCAGGCGCAGTTTTTCAAGCCGGATGCCGCCTCGGGAAAACAGCTCCAACTACAACTATTTCCACACGTGATTAAAGAACTTGCGTCTCTTTGTTTCTTTTTCACCATCTCTGGCATGTCTCCGCTTCACCCTCGCTTTCCTGTGCAATCCCAGCCGCCATACTCTCGGGTGGAGACCCACGGCCGCTGCGTAACCAGCTGGTCCCCGCTCGGCTCCCGTACCGAGGCAGGGAAAAAAAAAAAAAAAAAAAAAAACTTACGGACCCTCCCTCCTCAGACGGATGTGCGAGCGGTCCAACGGCCAGCCTCCGCTCTCTGTAAACCTCACTTGTGCCTTGAATGGGAGCCACTCGGAGGGAGCCAATCACATTCAACGGTTGCATTTCCGTTCATGTGTTAAATTTCCCATCATTCGGTTGCCCCAGTGACATCCAAAGAGAGCTCGACCAATCACAGGGGCGGCTCGAGGATGTGTATCCAGGAGGAGGAAAATGCACTGGATGCTGTTGCTATGGTAACGCTGCATTTTGTTGCTACTGTCCAAATTTAAGAATATATAAAAGCACCTAACCATAAAGTCAAGAGATTGAATTATTAATCATTGAGTGATCGGTACCAGTGCAGGCTGCATTACCAAGACTTTACACCGATTTGCTGAATGGAAAATTATTAAATGTAGCTGCACTGTAACTGTATTTCTGGTCTATTCTATTTGTCATTTTATTTATTTAAACCACATTTTTAAAATGTCATTTTAGTTGATCCTAATTTCTTTTATTCTGTTTTTTTTTATAGCACTTTGAATGGCCTGTGTTTAAAATGTCACTGGCAAATACATAAAACTTCCACTTTATGGAACAAGTCTTAAAAACATATTGCTGGTTTTCTATTTATGGGTTTCTCTAGCAATTAATACATTTTAATTGCCTATCCACTAAAAACCAGAATCAACAAAACTTGCAAACCTTTAATTTAGGGTCTTTATATGACTGGCATTAAAATTATGGAAAAATAAATGTACAGTGCAAAATCAAACAGAGCTCACAGCACGGCATTTAATTGACATTTATTTATTTGCAATATTAGATTTTACACAATTTTGAATTTACAGGAACAAAACTATCCACATGAAATGTTTAATTATGCACAAATAAAATAATGTTCACAAGTAAGTTTAAAAAGAAAGGAGGAACAGTTTATATTCAGGCCAGGATGGAATCAAATGGCATTCGCATATTTCGATCTGTGATTTAATTTAACAACCAATTTAGCCAGTCCTATCAGAATGGTGTTTGGGTTTATTTTACAAACTGTCATTTTGGCTTCAAACTCAAAACTCATGTAGCAATAATTTCAACGAAAAAATTCAGTGAAATGCTTTTTATTTATTAGACAAAATGAAATTCTTAGTTACTGAACAAATACAAACTTAGGAATAGATTAAAGATAAGGCAAAGTTTACAAAAAGCATGTCCTCTCAGTCCGACGGTTGAGAAAGTGCTTTAGTCAGTCAGACCAAACATTCTTACTGTCCACATCTTTTTGACTGGGTGACCCAAATCTCAAACAACCTCCATGTGGGGGTGTATCCATGACATTCAAGCTTTTTGCCAAAAGGTGTAAAACATACATTTGGCTATATGCCTTTTTATTTGCAGGTAAAATAAATAAGGGAACACATGTCATATATCTAATAACCTAAACTTGAAAAGCAAACATATTATGAAAAGAAAATGAAGGTTCAAACAGCCGCTGAAGCATCAACTGCTGACCCCCTGACTGCAGATTATCTGAGGGTGGATTATGTTTGCTGCAAGATGTTAACATGCAGTGAAAACCATATAAAACACAAAATTCACATTTCAAAATATATTCTCATGCACTGGATCACTTACAGTGTTTCACCATGGCATAATAAAGTCAAATATCTGACAGTACAATCTAATGTGTTATTGTGAGGAGGAAAAACAAAAGCATCCCCTACAAAAATACAGTTTTTAATCACTGCAACTTCAGATTGCCTCAGCAACACATCCAAACAATTAAATGACAAACTATTATTACACTATTATGAAAGTTACTTTTCATAAAATGTGGCCTGTACAATGCACTTTTGTACATTAAAAGCAATTCTATTGCCTTGCTCATACAAAGGTTTGTTGTCCCTCACAGGTGACAAGGCAGTGACAGGGATGAAATGTTTCAAGCTTTGTTTTTGCTCCAACATTTAAACCCTTGACACAAGACGGCTTATCATAGGCTAATACAACAGATCAAGGCCCTTTGAGGAACCTCCAGCAGAGCTAAAGTCAGTTTAATAAATTACATTCATCATAAAATAGAAGAGAATACATTTTAAAAGCCTTCTTTTCTAATGTTAAACTAGTAAAATATGCAGTAGTGTACTCTAAGTATACTCCTTATATTCCAACCAATAATGTGTCAAACTTTTCATAACGAATGAAGAAAAAAATAAAAAGTGAACAAATGAAATATCTCTTGGTGGATTGTCAGAGTTAATCACACAGAATTGTACACACACATTTTCATAAAAAACCAAAAACTTATATCAGTCATTTGAAAAGACATCAGAAACATTAAAAGGAAAGGTTGATATTTGCACAAGCTGTTTGCAAAACAGGGAACTAAAAACTTACATGAAAAGTATTCAAGAGAATGTTACGTATATGAGTGAAAACGATTTTGTTTTTCACTTAACCAGACACAATACCCACTCTGTCTGCTGTCAGTTTCAAACAAAGATGGGTAATTGCATAATGTGGTATCAAGCATACACAACTAAACTTCACCAAACATCTACCTCCTTAAAAGTATTGTACTGTGCATGAAACTAATTTTGAAACAATTGTCACACATTAATCATCTTAAAATTTAAACAAATGAAATTAAGCTTGATATCAACTCTTATACGTAGTACACTCATACAAATGTCCTCTGTGAAAATGAATTGAAAGAGTTAATGCACTGACGTAGCATTGCAAAACATTTCTCTCTAAATGCGACTTAAGCAGAGTAGATTTAATCGAGTGATTTTTTCACACAAAGCCTTTACAATATGCAGGGATATCCTCATCTGCACAATTCTTCAGGCACTTGTAACATTCAAATAATACAGTACTACAACAGACTGTAACATTAAGACTGACAGTTCACACACTACTCAATTTATCCCTGATGGGATTACAGGGACTTTAGTTTGAATTTGAGTGGTAGTAATTCTAACACCCTTTACTGAGTCAATGGCTGTGGAGGCTCTTATTAAAAACATGGTTTCCTAAATGTTCATGTTGAACCAGGAGCTGGTTTCACAAAGATATTTTAGACTGGTCTGTAATGTAAGGCCCGTTCGGATTTTGCACTTCGATTTCTTTGATGCAAGTTAGACAGTCTCACAGAAATAAAGATAGACTTATGTTAAGCCTAAAATGTGAGCCAAATTTAGATCTAAAATAATTCCATAGTAACAATCAGTGACACCTGTTGACCAGTGTTTCCATGGTAACAATCAGTGACACCTGTTGACCAGTGTTTCCATGGTAACAATCAGTGACACCTGCTGACCAGTGTCACCAATCTACAAAAAGGAGGAAAACATGACTCATAATTTATCGGTTTCTAACAATATGGCAGAGCGAGAAATGAGAAGGGGAATCTTCCCAGTACAATGTCTTTCTAACTTTTGGATCAAAACATGTTCTGATGAGCGGATTGCGGTGGTTACGTGGTCAGCCATTAGACCTACTTAAGATACTTAAGAACTAGACATCTCTGTGCAGCATATTAATTCAGACATCTGAAAACTGACTGATTAGTTGGACCTAAGCCATAGTCAAAGTATATCTTTGTGAAACTGGCTCCAGTGAAAACCACTTCCAGATACATCAGCAAGTCGACCATCACTGTGACCGATAACCCAAATATTTGGGATTTCTTTTTTAATTTATAATACAGAGGGTAAAACCTAAATGTTTGAATCATTGTTGCTTCACTGCCTTAAAGAAAAAAAGTATCTGCAGCAAACATTCTGTATATGCAATGCAAAGGCACACCAGGAGGTGGAGCACTGATCCTGTTCTCTGGGGATGACAGGTTATACAATATAGATGGTCTACCCTCAGAACATTTAAAAGGAAACTTTCGTAATTTGTACAATGTAAAATTCAAAGTTCAAAGTTAAAATAAGTGTGTTTTACTAGTTTGTTTGAAATAATTAAAGCTGGCACTAGATAAAACAATCAATGTGAAAATCATTTTAGTTTACATAACACATTCAAGAAAGGAAAAATAATTTGTTGCTCAATATGTTGAGGATATAATTTAAACAATATAGGACCCCTTTACACCTGGTCTTAACATGTATTGTTTTCAGATTAGATCTATCATGCTCATCCCTTCCTCTTGTACTATTTACATAATTTTAAACTGTCAGTGAACAACATTTCAGCGTGTTTCAATATCAGTTAATATTAGGTGTTACTACTGTACCTGCACTGCCTGTTTTTCTTTGATTTCCATGTGCTTCCTGGTTGGATTTGTTCAGAAAACTTTTTTTTACTTTTGAGCCTCCTATATGTGAACTGGAGACGCACTGCATTTCAGCTGATTAAGAGGCTAAATGCACCTCTGATCTTTGTCAGAATTGGATTAGGAAATAGAAACCAGGATATTATGCACACTACTGAGGATGCATGTTAATGCAGGTGCAAAGGTGCGTGCATACAATAATCTTCTGTGACACTTATCTAACAGTATAATCCTAGTAACTGAGCTATGTAATTTATTATGAGAGATCAGAGTAATGTCTACAACCTTTTCTTCAGTGATGTTATCAGCATGGAGATTGTTGTAGATAGTGTGTGGTGTTAACAGAATATTTACAGAGCAGCTGTTTGGCGTCTTTAACAGCAGCAACACGGCACTGACTTCTGTTACTGGTGTTTACTTGAGGATGATCTGTTTCAGGGGCAAGACACAGTCACTTAGTGGTTGCAGACAATAAAAAAATATACTTGGTCCAAATGTGTTTTTGTTACATGACAAAAGTGCTCATCAAGAATGATCATTGTGATGGATATACAATTGGTACAATGAAATGAAACCCCTTAAAATCTTGATATTGGCTGTAACTTCCCCTTAGGTCTTTAACTTTATAAAAATAAAATAAAAAAACTTGCCACAATTTATGACAGTTTTCATAGCTGTACCATTACATCAAATTGAATATGTATATTACAGTATAAGTATATTAAACATAATTTTATACACATTTCCCCAGAACTCTGCGTATTGTGTAACTTCACTGCAATCTAAAGTGTTGTGTAACGCTCAGCTGCACATGCATTTGTAAAGATGTTTTAGATTTGTGCATATGACACTACACATGTGGAACAAATGTCTGAACTAAGAAAAGAAGACTGTTAACAAAGTGCACACAGCGGGGCAATCTTAGTCTTGAGGAAATGGCGACAAGTTGCCAGAAATGAAAGCCTCCAACTGGAATTTGATTAAAGTTGGCTTCAAAATAAAGGGGTAACATGGCATTTTAAAGAAGTCAATACTTGTGTCATGCTATAGTATGATGTATTATGAGCTTATCCTTAAATATAATATATTTTTGCCATTGTAAATACACACGTTTGCCTTTGCTTCTCATGAGGGGTTTTAATTTGAATTCTCTACTGTAAGTGAAAGTGTTTTTATTTTGGCGATTTGACACTGGTCAGAGCAAGTCATTCAGAGAGAGTTTTAGGCATAAGGTGAGTAGTATGGCTGTATCGGTACATGTATTCTTCCAAAACCGTTTCGGTACAGGACGTCCGGTTGGTATGCAACATTGGTTCAGTATGCCCTGTGACCCAAGCCCGTTAAAATAGTCAATTATTGTCTACTACTCGCACATCCGGAACAGAAATTCTGAAGCGTGAGTTTTACCCGAGAGTTTTGGCAGTGTACACTACAGTAGCTGTTGTCTATCAGCTGTAGCATGCTACACATACTCACACAGCTTAACATCTCTACTCCTGAAAGAGGTCTCATTACAGTTTCTCACATAAAAATGAAACCCCAATTAGGACAGCATATTTTCACAGATGATGAATTAATGCAATTATTAACATATTATTACAACCAGTATGGCAAGTACCTAAGCTTTTATTGTAGAGAACATTTTAAACTGCATATTGAGTAGTGAAATAGACACTGACATGGAACAAAGCAAAAAACATGCAATAAAGAATATATGCAACACCACTATTTGCAGATGGAAGACCTCTAAATAAATGATGTCTGTCATCAGGGAAAGGGGTGAGATGCGGCCTAGTTCAACTAAAGGTCTACAGGTAGATAAAGCTTAATGACAGGCAACGCAAGCAGGGCAATGCTATGCTGATGAAGCAACTCCCCTGATATAAAGATGAAGCACTTATTCAAAGCTCAAGGATTTATGACAGAAAGCTTTAAAAAGGAGCAAACCTGATTGGCTGGTGCTGTTGCTGCGTAGGGGACACTTGTGGCGGGAGTAGTTGCTGCAGAGACAGTAGCAGGCGTAGCACTGTACATCATGGGGACTTTTTCAGGAAGGGAACCATGAAAGCAATGAAAAGGGAGGTGGAGCATTATGGTAACCATAGCAATGTTTTTCTATCTCTTGCCAGGCAAATACAATATGACATTAGCAGCAAGCCATCATTGGGTTAGACCAGCAGATGGCATGTGATCACACAGCAAAGCGAGACAGCAGGGGAGAACATAAAAGGAGAGCTGATAAGAGATACAATTAGGAAATCTGTCCATAATTTGACATCCCAAAAGAGGCGGCGTGTACCACCAGATATGATCAAAGTTTTTTTTTTTTTTTTTTTTTGATATTTGAGTTTTAATAATGTAAAACATTTAAGAGTATAAAAAACAAGTGAATCTAAGGGATGCTGATCAAATTTCCTAATCGATGGTGTGTGGTACTTCTACAGACAAAATCCCTTAAATTGCTTACATTTGTATATTCTGTTTGACTACCTCAATTGATCTTTGAGAAAGGATTATTTATATATTACAAGACTTATCAAAACAAAAACACACAAATATACAAGAAAAGCTCAAATATGTACAGAAAAAAACAATAATACTTTCTGATCATTTTTTGATGTGGTTTTAATGTGGGGCCTGATTGATCAAGACTCAACGGTTTGCTTTCCTGTGCTGGAATAACAAAAAAGCCAGATGAAAGCTTCACTTTTGTTCTCCATTGATATGACACATAGTTTATAAAAGAATAAGGAAGGGACCTACCAATGCTGTTAGCGGGAGCCATGCAGAAGAAAGAACCTGTGTGATTATAAAATGGAGAGAGAGATGTTCAATACTGGCATGAGCCCACATGAGACATCTTTAGTGTAGTAAGCATACACAAATAAGACCTTTGGTCTTTAGACAGTAAAGATTTAACAGATATGTAGATTAAAGTCAAGTAAAATACTACATCTTAGTTCTTAAGTCAAATGACAACAAAAGTGTGTATATTTATGAGCAGTATCTAATCCCAGAAACAAAACAATTCAGACACACATGAAATGGAAAAGTGTACGAAATTCCCCACTTTAGCTTTAAATCCACATCTCGTTTAGAAGCTCACCTGTGGGATAAAATGCAGCAGTGGGCTGCTGCAGCTGTGAGTTGGCTAGAGCTTGTTGGTAGTGCAAAAAACTAGGGCTGAGGAGAGAGCTGGCCCAGTTGCTCTTCTCAAAAGCTGGTCTCTTTGGTAGGGGTACACTGTAGGGATAGCCCTGAAAGGAAACAAGAGGAGGCATGACACTCTCTCTTCTCTCTATTCAGCTA
Source organism: Perca flavescens (assembly GCF_004354835.1). NCBI lineage: Eukaryota > Metazoa > Chordata > Actinopteri > Perciformes > Percidae > Perca > Perca flavescens. Next base: position 19,659,110 of record NC_041341.1, on the reverse strand, counting down.
CGCTTTAAACACTTAATATATTTAGTATTTGTTTACAAAAATATGGAAAAATGGCAAACACGACTACACAATAAAGGTGACTGTTTTCACATAATGGAAAAATCAAGCATGTTTTAGGATTCAAATATGAATGGAATAACAAAACATCTTTCACATTAAGCATTTAAAGCTACTGATGATGACTGTGTACACAAAGACTATGTGAGACTTGAAGAAGCTTTAAACCACAATGACAAAAATGAAAAGTTGTTACAGTACAATTAATAGCTACAACCCAAGCAAAAGGTGAAAATACCAGGTCTACAGTTGCCTCGAGGGATCGCTTCATTGCTTTGGCAGTCGACTGAGTCTTTTAATAGCAGGCAGCGAGCACATGATGGCAGTGGGCCAATGGGATTCAAGCGTTTAACATACAGGTAACAGCAAGCAGAGGTGCGTCATGGGGGACAGCATTGTGGAAAGGTGAGAAGGGGAAAACAAAAACAAAATAATCTGAATGTAGTATACCACATAAAACACAATATGCATGCACAGTAACCAAAATAATTGATTAAAGGACACACTAACTAAAGACTCCTTCATTAGTAGGTCAACATGTAGTCAATAAATAGCTTTGGCAACAAAGATTTACAATGATAGGCCACAATCTTGTATTTTTTACACTGTATATTGATCACTATAACATTACTCGATCCGAGTTTGTTAAATGTAATCAAAACACTACCACTACCATGATGCAATCAGTGGTACTATGCACACTGGTCTTAGGAAGGGATAACAATGTTATGCACATCAAGCACTGAACATTTTATTGTTAAATGAAAAACAACTTGGTTTTATGACATAAACAAATAAACAGCTGAAATAACTATGTATGCAATGTCATAAAACACAGAATGTGGAGCTCTATTTACTACATTCACACTCGCTTTTGGTGGAATGTCAGTTGCCTCCTCTACTTGTACTATACACAGCAAAACATAATTGCTTCTGTGAGCTTAAAATACAACCTACATTTCATTAAACAAAAATATTATGTAAATGTGAGTAACCATGAAAAATGATGTAACTGAAAAGTGACAGATGGTCTATGGAGGGTAAGGAAGCACATTATACTGAAGTCAGGTGGCATAGGCTTTGGCAAGTGAAAGACTGGAACATGCATTATGTTAAAATAAACTTAACTAAAGTAAGTTAATGTTAAAACTGAAACTAAACCAAGAAACGTTTTTTAAGATGCAAGAATTGGAAAAGGAAATGGCAGAAATTATGAAGCGGAACTGTCAAGTTGGTCCAGAGTACATAACAGATGACTTTGCTCTTTTGTGCACTTTTCCATGCAGGCAGTTATTACAAAGCTTAGCCATTACAATGACTCAAACTGTAAAGCACATAATAAAACTGTATAAAATGCCAATTCTCAGTCTGCAATTTAGCACCAGTTCTGTCTATGGGGTGTCTGGTGCATGTGCTAACATAGAAAATATACATCTTTTGATTGGGCCTGTTTAAAAGGCACAAGCCTTAAAATGTCAGCAAAAAGCATAGATCCATTATAAAAAAATCTAAATGCAAGATGGAACCTGCTATTGCTCTCAATTTGATTGACAGGCATTCTAATACAAGGACTAACCCTTGACAACTACCATGAATCTAATCTCATCTCATCCTTCTTTGTAATGTTTTCTGATGTAATAACAGGTCTGTTTATATCTGTGGTGTTTCAGCATTACAAACTAATTACAGAAAAGAAACAGACAAAGAGCAGATTTTCTATTTATGACTAAAAATCCCTTTAATTTAAATTAAAGTCTTAAGTCTTAAAGTCTAAGACAGAAGTTTTCAAACTCTGATGTGTGCCGCCCCAGGGGTGCGTGGGAGAGTTAGGGGGTGGGGGGAGGGTGTGTGTGTGTGAAGTGCGAGATGTGAGGCAAAGATACTGTGTTCTATAAACAACAGGAAATAAGTTATTGTAGTTTGGCCTGCTGATTTTGCTCACAATTTGAGACAAAAATGGCACTCCTTGTCTGAGTCATGACTTGGTCAATAACAACATAGAAAAAAGATGCTCATTATAACTCAAGAAAATTGTCTGAAAATCATCACCTTTTTAAGTTTTCTTCAGTATAAAGTAATCCAGTAAATGTTGTCTGTATATGGGTACACAGCCACTAATAGCTAATTCAGCATACTTTTAACGGTGAGTAGTACTTAGTAGTACCGGTTTACAAGCAGTGGGGTGGTGGGTGGTGCGCATTGTCTTGATTTTGTCTGAGGGGGGCACAGTGTCAGACTTTGAAAACACCTGATCATAGAAATCACTAATCTGACCTTTAGCTTACAGTTTTAACTGAAGGAGGTTTAACAATGAATCTAATTGCTGTTTTCCTGCTTTGTTTAACACTTAGACATCAGTTAATTTTAAGGGCATATACTAACGCCACTAAATTAAATGTGCCATTACAAATGATAGTATATAAAAGTATAGCGCTCCACATTCAGTGATGTCATGGCAAACACAATTACACTAGAAACCACCATAATACAGGATAATGTGTTTTTGTGCAAACTAAAACACTTTTCATTGGGGAGAAGGATAAGACTCTCTCTTACCATGGCTGCAGCCTGGGCTGCGACAGCTGTGTGATTGACTTGCTGTTGACTGGATTTGATTTTGGCCTGCAATTGTGCAGGCGGGTGAAAATACTTGCACTTCTCCCTGGAGCAGCGGCTCTTGATGTAGTCCATGCAAACAGTGACAGTGTTATCTGTGGTGTCAATCATTGGGCTGTCACTGGGGTGAGCGAAGCGGCAATCTGTCTCCCCTCTTGCACAGTTTCCCCGCTGAAACTCGCGGCACACCTGAGAGGAGCAATTATAAAGACAAGAATTCAGCATTTTAGCATGTAGCCAGATTATGTCAACCCACAGAACTAATGTATTTTTTCATGTTAAATCTCTCCTTGTGATGCATGAATACCTCTAGTTTGTCCGAACGCTGCAGCTTCTGTGAGGGAGAAGAAGAAGAAGAAGAAGAGGAGGAGCTCTGGACCGTGACGGGTGGGCTCCCAGAAACAAGAACCTGGGTGCTGGAGAGGTTGTCTGTTGGGATGAGGCTCATTCCATGGCTCAAAGGTGTCATGTATGAACCATAACTAAGACCAGTATTTGAGCCCAGTCCCTGTGTAACATGAAATGTTGGCTATGAGGGAAAATGTTACATATTACAAGTGAGACAAGCACCATAACACATAGAAGTTCATCCTTAATAACCACTAAATGAGGACCTTACCACAGGCTGCATGCTGTGTCCTGGCATCATGAGCTGCATCTGTTGGGCAAGCACAGCTGCTGCTGTCTTTTGCTGGATGAGGTTGTTGCGCCCATTTATCTCCAACTGGGTTTTTAAGTGTGAAGGTGGATGAAGATACTTGCAGTTTTCTCTTGAGCATCGGCCCTGTTTTCAGAGAAAATAGAAAAGGCATAAAGAAACAGATCGCATGTTCCTATAAATATTGTTATTGTTCCTCATCATGACATTTTACAATTGTTCTTTGAAACAGTGGCTTTAATTATTGGTCTAAAATGAGATGCAAATGTCCTCCAGTATGAAAGTCAGATGTGTTCTACACAACTATCCATCACCTCAATCTACACAACTGTACTTCCTTGCTACATAAAGGAAATACCATTTCCCACATTGGCATTGAATGTTAGCTTTGGCTGTAGATGATGTGCCAATATAAATGTAATAGACAGGGCTGTAAGGAGCACGGTGGTCCAAAGGGAATCAAATGGTGATTTGCTTTATATTTTATACTCTGGTATGGTTATTAAGCTTAAGTATTACTATCTCCTCTTGGACTTTAAAATAAATCTACCAATACAAGTTCTGTCAATCAAGCATCTGTATTTTCCTAATGAGAGGTTAGCTTCCCCTGCCCTTCATATTCAAATCAAGTAAAGTAATTTCACATAATTTGCATTTCTCCCAAGAGATTTATATTATTTGTGGTGAATATCCATGTAGGTTTAATGGTCATCAATGTGTCATTAGTCTGGATATAGCTCTGAGAAAATGCAGTATTATTGGAAAGTATTATTTTAATGTCTAATGTTTAATTGTGATACAACTTTCTAGTTTACAGTTGAAACAGCTTGAAAGTATGAAATTAAAGTATGTCTTGCGTAACACAGTGGCATAGAGGCTCATGTGCCACAGCTATGGAGGGTTAAACTGAGGTGACGATGAGGAAGCTGAGGCTCCTCTGTCTCGACAGTATCTAGCTGAAGTTGCATTAAGTGATGAATGGGTATGCTCACTTCTCAGCTGTATGAGAGGAGCTAGCCACAGGAAACAGCTCATTTGTGTATCAACAAGACATTCAACTGCATTAATGGATGTCATGAGATACTAGTTACAATAGCAAAGCATGTGCACATTCTTCTGTGCAATAGTTAACTCTGTTAGAAGCAACTGATCTATTCTATTGAGTCACAAATCACATGTCAATAAAATCCCATCAGTGGACAAGTAAGAGAAAAACATAATTTGTTTGGGAAGCTAGCTCTATTTATTTTCATAAACAAAGGCTGAGGGTGAGTACCAGGTACTGAGTTAGTACCAGTTGACATTATGCCAGAAGCCATGTCAGTAACAGACATTTGATGACTCCTCAGACAAAAGCCTATTCATGAAGAGGAGCTGCGACATCATCACATGACTGCAACAACTGCTAGCTGACACAAACTGTAATTCTAGGTTTCTAAAATATTGTAATTGTAAAATAAAACTAGGCTTGATATTTATTTTAATTTACTCACTTAGTCCCAATAGGAATTTAACATCTCTATTGTGTACAATTGTTCTATTGTTTAACGTTTATTTATGAAAATGCACCAAAATTAAGTCCACAATTTAGTTTGGCCCTAAGCGTAATGTACAGTATCTTTCATTATAAAGTTGAATACGTAGATTTCCAACTGGTGATGTTTTGATGTTAATATTTTGTCAGCAAAATTGATGCAAATAAATAAATGTTGTTTTAAGATAAAAGGAATACGGTAGCTACTATGTGTAAGCCTTCGGTCCAAGCCCTTGACCCCTGGGGAACAGAGAAGGCCCTGTCCAGACAAGCTGTGTATAAACTGCCTACAGTAAGGAGATAAGACGATGACTCAACATGAGAATAATCCTGGGGGCAAAGCTGTATTGTGTGGTGATAGTGAATGTGTGAGAGTGGATTAAGGCAGCCTTGGTGTCTCATTCAGGGTAGGAGAATAAACGGGCTGTAATCCAACTGGCTGCCAGAAATATTTTTATAGTCGAGATTAGATAAGTGATGAGGTGCTCTATTTTTGGAAGTGTCATATTATCTATAGTTTTGACATCTTTCTACATACAACCAGATGTTGGGGCAGTTTAATATGGGGGGAGGGGCGTGGGGAGGGGGGATTTCACCATTAGGTGGGGTTAAGACTTTAAACTGACAGTAGTAATCAAGGATAATTTCCTTCCTCTATTATTAACACTCACAAGGGAGGAAGAGGAAATAGGAGTAGAAAGAAAAGAGTTTGTTTTGATATCAGGAATGCTTTTCCAAACTCACACCCCAGCTCATGTCATGTTGTTATCACTGGTTAGCTTGGTAGACCTGCATGTTTAACTGTATTTAATGGGACAGGAGATGGAACCTGCATCCGCAAATGCACTTTGAGTAATCCCAAAAACTTTTTAGAAGAGCAAAAATATGTAAAAAAATAATAATAATAATAACAATGTAAAAATGTATTTTTGATTTGGTATAATACAATAGAGAAACCATTAATTCAGGGACACGGGTAACAAGTAAATGTTTCATGAAACATATACCTTTATATGAGGGTGTGCAGTATTCTTACCTTCAGGGAGTCAAAGCAGGCAACAACTCTCCCATTGTCAACTTGGCAGCTCTTCGGTGGATGAGCAAATTTGCATTCCTCATCACTACGTGAACAGTTTCCTCGCTGAAACTGTCGACAGACTTCCAGAGTTAGCCATTTTGTGTCTCTTACTGAAGACATGTTCAACGCCATGTCCAAAAGGTTATAATCATAAATTATTTTAAGTCAATCTTATTGTGCCTAATACACCAAAAGCTGTAGGTTGGCTCTATGTGCAAAGTCCTCTTTTAAAACAACCTGGTGAGTCCTCCATCAACTGGAGCAGAAAGATCAGATGGCTGGTCAATCACTGAGAAATCACCCATCAAAAAGAAACAACTGCAGATGTATGTTTTTCTGTGACACATTCAGGTGTATATTCCACAAATGATGGTGCCCATAAATATCAGACAAGTGAGGGGAATTTAATTCTCATTCATTCTCAGGTCATTATCTCTGTCCTCTTATATTATGGCTTAGGTGCTGACGTTGTGCAAAGTGGTAGCAGAGGACTTGCAGCTGAGGTATCCTGTGTGGGTGCTTAATTGAGTCTGGCCTTGAAAAAAGCAAAGACCAGCAATGTAGACGGACCAACTTCAAGCTGGGGATCTGAAAGACAAAAACATGAATATTACAGAATTTGTATCCAAATAAGCATTACAATTATGTGCCATTACTCTACAATTGGCACATTTAGAGCTACCATAAACACTGATAGCATCTCATGTACTTTCTTCTATTTACTAGAGACCACTTATTCTCTAGAGTAATCTGTTCTTTAGCAGAGACTAATCATTTGAGTCATTTCTTAAACACAGCTCCAGTCATTCTCTGGTTCCAACTTCTCAAATGTGAGCATTCACTGCTTTTGTCTCTTTTATGACACTGTAAACTATTTGGGCTTTTGTACTGCACAAAACAAAACAGATCACTAGCTCAATAACACTATGTAGTATGTACTCTACAATAATTCCTCATCATGTAGATCTCTCTCAGTCATGTTGCTTTCTTTCTGCCCTGTGTCTGCACAGTGCACACACATCTCAACATGAACATCTAGATGTATCTTTTGCCAGCCTAATGTTGCTAATGGTAGCTAGTTAACAGATAATACAATGTACAGATGCTCACTATTTTGACGTACCATTCTAAACTTCAGAAATGTTGTGATGGTTGTTGTTGATGCAATATTATGTCTGCACATTCCACAATTTATTTCACAAGGCCGTGCCTCTTCATTAAAAAAACAGAGCCAGTTGTGCTAGTCTGGGCCCAGGCTGTGTAGCTGGGATGTGTCATGGTAATCAATCAATCAATAACGGCAGGCCTATATGAACATTTCCAAAGCTTAAATCCATAGAACCATAAGATGGATGTTATGCTACATTTGTAATACATTTTGTTGATCAGTATACACTACAACAGACTGCCAATTAAAACTAGATTTCATCTTCCACACATTTTCCTCTATCACACATATTCTGTATGCTCTCTCTGCTCACTATAACCTATTTTCCACCACACGGTTACTCTCTACTTGCTAATACTGTGGGGCACTTGGTGCCAAATTGCTACCGCCAGATATGCTGACTATTGGCCCACCAAAGCACATACAGAATAAAAGGAAAGCAAGACAAAGCTTAAACACACGTCATGTTGGGAGTCAAAGACAGGGCGGTATAGCCAGACCAGCCCATTAACTGGTAAAACACACAGGAAGTTGCTGAGCAGGCAGAAAAGGTGGTTAACTTGAGAGCTGAATAAATATTTACCAGAGTTGAGAGGTTTCTCCACTGAGAGCAAGTTAAATTGTCTACAAATGTACAAAGACACAAAAGGCACAGCTTTAGAATAAACTCTGCTGTTGTTAACCCAGATCTTCGGCTATAACAGCCGCTCAGCTTCAGTGCATGCTATCCCACAGCATACTGCAGCAAATTCCTCTGGGCGCAAGTCAGGAAACAGAGAAATGGAAACCTACCTCTCTCACTTCATGTAGCACTAAAGAACTTCTGTCCCAAACCGAGAATCTTGGTTAGAGACCAACTTTTGAGCAGGTAACTTGGCAATATAATGACGGCAACAACCGCTTTTAACCCCCTCTTTGTCCTACGGATTCAGTGAGCAAAGATTTTCTCTTCACAACAGTAAAAATTGCCTGTCCAACTCTGGCTGAAGCATTTTCAGCCACCCCCCTTCCTGCCTGCCTGCCTGCCAGCCCCCAGGAAGATCCTCCCAGTCAGATATTGGCCAATAGAAAACCAGGAGCTGATGCACTGTTTGTGCACAGCTTGGAGCAAGACGCTATTGGCACTTGACCATTTATCCTTTATCTATGAATAAAATTATATTATTTAGAAGTGACTGAATTCAACACTTAAAGTATAAACACAAGAAATTATATATCTACTAACACTGAACAAACATTTTGCCCCAATTAGACCATGTAGCTCATCCATGAGTGTCCTGAACATACTTTACAAAGTACAATTTCTGTAATAGGCCCAAATCAATTGCATTATTTGGACGTCTGCCATTTCAATTGTGTAATTACAACTGCTTAATAAGCCAGGTTTCAATATTGATACCAGAGTACGTCAGAGCTTTTGTATAAAGTGTATGGATAGTCCTGCACCATCATATTTACTGTTGTACCATCATTCCACTTCTAAAAGGTGTGCAACAGAACAAGTGTTAAATGTAAAGCATCATGCAATGTAATTTACCCACCATACAAAATATGGTAATTTTTCATAATACACTTTTGTGTAGTACCTTCACGCATATTAAATATTCAAACCCACTCAATAATCCTAATTCAAAATTTTCAGCCTATTTTGCAAAAATGCATACATAATTAATTCATCTCCCATGCATACTGACTTCTGATATGTAACTTCTCACTCAAAAAGAGTTTCATGTGAAATTGAGCAGGATAAATCCCAACATTGACAAGATAAACTCTCAAAATTGACCACAATTGTTGCTGTGTATAATAGAGAATATTTTTACAGTAAAATATATTGAGTTCATGACATGATGGTGTGCTGTTTAGCCAGAACAGTTCATTTAAAACTCTGCCACATCACTACTTTTTAGTACTGATATTTAAACATTATTTTTGGTATTTGCTAAATTAAGCAGAGAGTCCTGTTGCTTACATTGTATTTTATGAATGCCATTATTCTTGGTGATACATTTTTTCCAGTTTGAACAGTAGGTCAGTCTTTATTGCTGACAGATGCTGCCGTATTCAGTTAATTCAAAATGAGAAGATGCACACATGATATTGCACCACAATATCACCAGCAGTTAGAAAATACTTTAAATTGATTGTGAACGTTTGTCCATATTTCATGAAAGGGGAAATGTGAATTTCGATGGTCTGAATATGGATGTACCGCCCATATACCACGTTACTGTAACGTTATATACAGTTGTCTCTCAATTAGCAAGCAGCAGAAAATAGGCTAACGTTACAATACCACGTTACAATGACTGTCTTTGACGTTAACGTTGACTGACACTATCGTCTTATTTGTAGTTTGGTACTTCGAGGGGTAGCTAACGTTAGCATGTTTCACGTAGTTAGATTTGCATTCTCATCCTCGGCTACTTTAGCTAGCTAACGTTAATCACGAATACTTAGCTAGCAAGCTAAAGACACCGCTGTCATTGGACTAATGGTATAAAGAACATAAACATTAACGTTTATTAGCCTACGTCAGCCACACCGTTAGCTAAGAAGTGCACCTGCTTACCTCACCATCAAGGATGAACCGCTTCAGGAAACAGCAATCACGCACCAGCTAGGACAGACGACACTGCAGTCCAAGTGAAGTAACGTTAACAAAAACAAGATGGCAAGGGCTCCCAAAATGCCTGTTTAACAAACCATGTAATTATCGCTCTGTTCGTAGAATTATAGTTCGTTATTTCGACCTCGTTGCTTCATTACTTTACTGTAGCGCTGCACAGATTTAAGCAACAAGCTTTTGACAGCTTACTGTACGATCGTCAGTTTAATTTGATTACGGGGGTTTCCAGGGTTCGCTTAGAATCCTAAAGGCGATCGATAATTGAATATACAACATTTAAATCAAAGAGCCGCAAACGACATGTTATGTCGCAGTTTTAGATGCATTACGTTGATTTTAACGTAATACGTTTTTGGCAAAAAGAGGTAATTCTATAACTTATATCTCCGATGAACCCCCCTACGACCACAAAGTGGTACGATCCACACGAATGCCAGTAGGCTAAGGGCAAGGGTTTGCTTGTTACCAAGGGAACAACAATAAAACCATGTGAGTTTTTCTGGATTAGTCTAATGAAAACACGCTTTCACTCACAAATATAAACATCTAATTTACAATTTATATTATATGAATTCGACAAAAATAGAGTGAGCTCAGCATTAAAAAAAATAGTAATAAAATAGCCCATGTTTCCTAAATAGATGTGTATCATATCTATATTTGTATAAGAAATAATGGTAATGAAAGGATATTTAAGAGTTATAATAAACAACTTTTGAGTTGTACAATCAGAATAAGAAGCAAAGCAGTAGCCCTGCCTTTTAGGTCTACTCAAGGTCAAATAAGATGGATACTAACCCAGATGATCAGTCAGGGAGGGTGAGAGGGAGAGACAGAGAAGGGAGGAAGATTTTGCTATTATAATTGCAAAATCTTCCTCCCTTCTCTGTCTCTCCCTCCCTTCTCTGTCTCTCCCTTTTACAACTCCCTTCTCTGTCTCTCCCTCTCACCCTAACATATATGTTTAACAAGATATTTCTGCAGTAAAGAACAAAAATAACTTTCTGTCAGTGCCACGTCCCATGGGGACATTCTATGCTCTCTGGTTTGTGCTGGACATTATAAAGTAGGCCTAATGTGCCTTAGTTGTATAGCTAGCTATTTTTTTCTTGCCATTCATTTTTTAACAAATTGGTTGGATATATTAGGAAAGTATTTATAGAAATCACCTCCCCCTTGTTCCAGTAGATTTAAAGTGGTATAGAAGATATATAGAATAGAATTTGTCTGAACACATCAGAACATAGAAAAAGATCGGCAGCCTGTAATTTCATACTGTGGCAGTGATGGTTATGCTACGCCTAAATGGCATACAGCAATCTCTGTGTGCTGAGGATGATGTTAGGAGTGCCTCTGCCTTGCTGTGTACCAGAGGAATGTGAAAACATCACAGGAAACATTTGAGTTTGCTTTGCTGAATGCTTTGAGTGGCATGTCAATGTTTATTCAGGGGAAAAAAAGCCAAATAAACCTAGCATATTAATTTAGTAATTCAAACATGTTATGACCTTTGTGTTCACCACCTGGCATTAAATCAAAATTATGCATACACAGTTTTTTGTTTTTTTTTTAAATTAAAAAACGTATAGTGGCAAATGTAACATTTTATCCATAACACACACACACACACACACACACACACACACACACACACACACACACACACACACACACACACACACACACACACACACACACACACACACACACACACACACACACACGCACACACTATGTTTGTAGTTAAGTGTTTGTCTTTTGATGTTGTTTTAGCCTAAATCACTGATTTGTAAGTGTATTTTATTTTTGTATTACCCTGTGGCTAATGCGCCATGTACAGCACTTTGGTCAGCGTGAGCTGTTTTTAAATGTGCTATAGAAAAAAACTTTACTTACTTACTTACTTACTTACTTATACACACACACACACACACACACACACACACACACACACACACACATACAATGAAGTTATGACTGATTGATTACCTCCCTTTTGTATTCCTCCAGGCTTCTTAAGGCAACAGATGAGATTTATCTGACCTGTCATACTGACAGATCACTTCAACAAACTAGAGATGTGGCATCGAGTGCACGGGGAAAGGTCACCTTAATGCTCCCTTTGAGGAAAATGTCAGAGTGAGTCAGAGATAAGAACAAAGAGAATGTGGAAATCCATGATTTCATTTCTTTGACCTTAACCCTGTTTGTTGTTCACATAATTTATTATTATTATTTATTATTATTTACACTGCATTTAATATTGCTTGGCATATGGCTTTTATAATTGTCACATTCTGAGTGTCTTTCATGTCACATACACTTTCATGAAACTTCAGTTACTGTAAACTAAACTGTGCATTGTTGGTTAACAAGCACTTTTCAACAGGCTACTGTACATCAGTAGTCAGTACTCAGTCACCTACTTTGAAATGGTACTTACTTGGGAAGTCGCTGCTACTAATTTCCTGAAAAGATTGTTGTTCAGGGGAAAATGTAGGCCTACTTGTTTTCTATGTACTTGTATAGCATCTTGTACTTGTTGTTATGACACTTCTGATAAAACAAGATATCCACTATAGCAGGGGTCTTCAACATTTTTTAAGCCAAGGACCCCTTAACTGAAAGAAAGATGGAGCAGGGACCCCCTACTACATATATTTTATAAAATAAAGTTGCATATTAACTACAATAGCTCTACAGTAACGTGTAGGGCAGCCTAAATTCTTTATACATACATTTTTTTGCATATAATAAGCTATTCAGATTAATAATTGTTGGTATGATTTTATAAATCATGTTTTAACGTTAAACATACATGTGGCACACATCTGTGGATGGCCTTAGTGACTACCTTGGCTATAGGCCAGTAAGCAGTGGGGATTTATATTTGCTAATAATATGTTGGATTCATGTTAAGACTTTTACAACTTTTGAAAAAACAATAATTTTGAGGCCCCCCTGCATTGACTCTGCGGACCCCCTAGGGGTCCTGGACCCCCTGTTGAAGATCCCTGCACTATAGATCTCTTTTACAAATAAAACCAGCGTTAAAATAGTTTTAGCCAGCTTAAAGTTATGATATGAACTTAAACTTTTATGACATTTTAATAATCTCAAATGTAAAAAGATTGAATGAAAATGAAAATGTAAAATATTTCTTGTACTGTACACAGTATACTGTACTTGCAACACATTCAATTGTTGAGAGCAACACTCCCATCTTGTGGTAAGCAGAACTAATGTTTGTGTTTGAGAAACAGACCGTTTTGAATATGAGACAGGCTCATTTCTTCTTACATTCATTATTGTTGCTGTAAAAATGTCGTATGGAAAACTGGGGGTTTCTTGAGTGTTTATAGGAATTTACAGTCCATAGATCAGGAGACACAAGATAAGCAGCAATTCTATATTTGGCCTGTAGATGTCAGTCTTCACTAAAATATATTTTCATGACTTGACAAACCCAGAGGCATCATGGGGGGCACGGCTGGTTCAGAAACCCAACTGTGAGGTGTTAGTTTTGTGATGCAAGCTATGTCACAATCTGTGCTCAATGAGGGTGTGCACAGTGGGTAAATAAATGACTTGCATGTTGAAATGAGGCTCAATATGCTTTAATTTTGTTTTTTTTATTCTTACTTATACTGTTCTCTGCTCTAGTGCCAACAGTCCAGCTCAGTCTGGTTCAGATGGACTAAATGGATGTAAATATGAACTTTAGTAGAAACAAAAGCAAACCAAATGAACTTTTATTTTTATTAAAAAATTATTTATTTTCCTACCAAGGCTATATTTTGTCTTTTAAGGGGGTATAATTTGGGCTAACATTATTGTGATTCCATGCTAATTTTAGAGTAGATCTGATCTTGTGATATTTTTTTACCTGTTTTATTTCGTTTTGTGATGTTATTTAATAGTACACACAGCAAAATTATTGTTTTGTTTCCAGTGTTGAATGTAAAATCACTGTTGATAATGATGTTCATTCTAAATGTTTTAATTACCAGCGTATCAGTATCAGGCACCAGATTTTGTGCTGACTATAAAAGAAAATAGAGCAACTGTCTTCGAGCAATGCTGCATTTTTTTTTCAAGTCTTACACACTTCCTACAGTTAAACATCTAAAATAATACAGTCATACCATCTGGGCGGAAATGACTTGCTGCAGTTACTGCGAAATGCTGAGCCAGCCATCCATACTGTACAACCTGAGGGGAAGCGAAAGTTTTTGTATGTCAGTAGATACAGAGTCATAATGTGAAGTGTGTCTTGGAAAACACCAAGTTAACTCAATATACTGTAAACACTGAGGCACTTTAATGTGAAGGGAAATGTATTTTCCTGGCAATATTATTGCGCTTATTAACACCAAATCAGTGATCTAATAACAATAAAATAATCAATTTATTACACTTCACGCTGCTTTTCAGGGTGCCATTTTTCAGGGTGCCATTTTTCAAAAACACACCCTATTTTAATGACACAAAGTTTGCTTTGCTATAATGTACAATACATGTGTCATGTTATCAATATATCTCTCAATTTAACAAATTGTTATCTGGCCTAAAAGGAATGTAAATGTCTTGCTTATTTGAACTGAAATACATTTAAATAAGAGAAAATACCATGCCAGTTCCTAAGAAATGCACTGGATGAGCTTATCTTTCATTAGGCCTTATGAAAGTGCCAGGTACCTGCTTACCTTGTTATTTCTTCATATCCGAAGAAATGAAAATATTTAAATAAATATCCACTCTGTAATTGTGTAGAGGGGGCTATTTCTGAGTCTCAACATAGATTCTGCGTAAATCCTTTTTGACCTTTGGCAGGATAAAAAAACAGCTTGCAGTCTTGCAGTTTGTTCTACAATGTTCTACATTTTTCTTTAAATTGGTTGACAGACGCTAAGTAAATTACAGTCAACATAGTTAAGGAATAAATCTGTCTGTTGCATATGGGCTAAACTGTTATATCAGACTCACTTCTCTGTATCCTTAAAGTTGCTTTGACATGGTTCACAAAGCAACTTTCTGGAATCAAATGCATATATGGGAAGCTCTTGCAAAACACTTACAAACACATAGTCATTAGTGATAAATATCTAGATAGACAATATATAAGCAACACACATCAGCATGTCATGGCCATTCAATGCATTTATTTCATTTTTTTCAGGTCTGACAAGAAAAATGGCAGATTAAATATTACAAGCCAAAAGGCTTTAAGACTGTTCATTTCATCACAAGACTTTTAACATGTACATAGAAATGCTTACACTAAGAAAGCTCTCTTCCATTATCACTGAGGTGTTGGTAATAATGGTATTTTCCATCAGGCAAAGCCATTCTTTAGCAACAGTTGAAATTATATACGTAAATAAACAAATAAATAGGGATAAATCTGCTTCTCAGAGATATGAAGTGGCAGTACAAATTTAATGTTCTTTTAACAAAGCGACATGTCATTTTTTGGCAATGTCAGTAAAATTTAGAATGAAATCTGTGTTGGCTTTTTTCCCCCATCACTTTATTTACACCATAGTCTGAGAGTTTTCACTTTTTCAATTTCAAAATTGGTGTAAAGTCTTAAGGACATCATTTAGTGGAATAAATATTAAGAAGTCACAGAAATAATATGCCTACAACTGAGAAAGAAATAAACTCTGACCTCTGTAAACAATTTGTTCATGAGTTGACTAGATTTTAGTCTTTAAATGTGAAATTTCTATCTACATATGTTGTTGATTATGCTAAGGCAATGGATGCACATATAACTTTAATTGAATTTGTGGGATTGTTGACAGCAATGTTCTTCTGTGTTTTTGGCACTTAACTACTTCAGCTCCTAAGTAAAAACTTCCTTTTTCTTCATTTTCATGTTCAAGTGGTTCAGCTCAGCTAAAAAAACATCGGAAGTACTTTTAGTGTTTGTATCTTACGGAGCCCCGGAAGCGATATTACAAATCCCACTATGGCCACGCCAAGACTCGCCCTTCAATAGCATTTATTGGCCAGGCGTCCATGAGAACGCAAGGTAACGTAACCCCATTTGTTCAGGTCCTATCCCCTGACCAATCGGCTATCCTAACCTTAACCACTCGAGGTGAAATGCCTAACTCCAACCAATCGAGCTGCTTCGTAGGGTGGGTCTTGGCGTGGCCATAGTGGGATTCGTAATTTCGCGCCCCGGAAGGGTCCGAATTATTTAATTTTTTTTGTGAATTCTTCGCCTATTCAAATGAATGGACGGAATGAAAAAAAATTGTCCTTTTTCAAACAATGCAACTATCTAAGCAAAGATACTTACACATTTTGCGCTATGAGCCTCAAAGTGACAGGAGAGCCATTGAACTGCCCTATTGATTGCCATGTTAACTGAGACCTAAAATTCCAGAAGAAGGGACATTTTTTAGCTCGCTCTACTTCCCACATTGTTGACGCTATAACACAGATTGTGGGGTGGGGGACTGTAGTCGCTGGCTGGGGAGACTAACGATGGCTGTGTCCCTGGGCCTGTTGTCCGCTCTCACTCTGACGAGGTGTGGGCAGTAAGGCAGATGGGTTGGCCGGGTTGCGCTAGCTAACGCTATAGTCTAACATTACTGTACAGTTTAGCCACCAAGGATTAGCATGAGCCAAGTGTCATCAGAAAACATCGTAGTAAACTGGATTGCTTCCGGGCGTGTGCCGTGTTTAGCCAGAAGTTCTTCTTTTTGTTAGAGCAACTACAGGGGTCAAAGATTATATGACACCATTGACAAGCGACTAAATGACACGCTCCGCGTCAATGATTAAAATTATAGATATCTCTGGGTTTGAACATTGTTGGAAACATTTAGGATAATGTAAGTACACAACCAAACAAAATATATAACATAGGTATGGTCGCTTTTAGATATTTTAATGCAGAAATATTACATATTATATCTTTAAGTGAACTGTCTGACCCAGGAGTCACATAACAGCACCATCGCCATGGCAACCATTAATTGCAGGTGGGAACACAGCTGACTGAGATGTGCTAATTAGACTTCTTCTATGATCTCTGTCACAGTAGCTTTATTACAGTACACATGAACACAGGTGTTATTTACATTTTAACATTTTTTTTACTATTTGAGTTCCTTTCGTTGCTCTCTGCCTCTCAAGTGAATCTGTAGTAAGTGATCAGTCTGTATACTGTATCTCACAGAAGGCTTTAAGGCAGCGCAAAACAGGTGTTATTGACAACAATAACACACAGACACGTGATATTTAACACACTTAGACACACCTCAGGCGTCAGCATTTTTTGGCCAGCTATCCAACAGCAGTTTCTCTAGTTTACAATATTTCAATGATAACGCATGCACACACACGCACGCACGCATGCACGCACACAGACACACACACACACACACACACACACACACACACACACACACACACACACACACACACACACACACACAAACACACACACAAATATAACTTAGGTATACAGCACATTTACAACATTAGAAGAGATTCATTAGTGTTTCATTAACAGCTATTTGGTACTTCTACTGTTCATGCAGTGCTCATGCCATCTGTCACTGGGGAACATTATAATTCCTACAGCTTGTCACACAGCAGTGCTGCAAGTTGGTTTATTAAAAACATAAATAGAAAATAAACGCCCTTTTGGCAATTACCATCTAAAAAAGAAATGCTCCTGGTCTAATAGCTATAGAATTAGCAGTTAATGCATACATTCTGTCTGTGGTTAAATAAGTTTTCAGATACTCTTCAGATTCTTTACCTAAGTAATAGTAATAATATCACAATAGGCCTTTTCAGGAGCAGACAAAAAATGCAGGTGTTACTAATAATAAGTACCAATACCAGAACCCTGAAACTGACATAACTAAATGGAATTCAGCCATCATTCATTTTACATTTACACCTGTGCTACTGTGACATGCCAAAATGCTCGCATGTCCATAGAATACCCTATTACAAGTAATGATCCTGCATTCACATTTTACTTAAGGCCCACTTTAACATATTTTCTCAATCATGAGATTATGACTATACTATGACTATACTATGACTATGAGCAATGGGGTCTTACATGAACACACAATTCTTTTTTTACTACTTACTTTTTAGTAGGATTTTGAAGTGAGTTATTTGCATGGAGTATTTTTACATTGACATTTTGGCACTAAAGTCTGATCAAACCACACCCACACAGAGTTTCTGAGGGTTAAATTAATAATGAATTCATGGTAAACAATTTTTTTGTTTTCCCCCCAAACTTTGATTGTTGTTTATTTAGTCAGAAATATTTAATGTTATATAGCAGAATTAAGCATTTACCGAATTATTCTTGACACAACATATTAGCAATATTTTAATGTTGCACATAAAGTTGGCAATGCTATAGCTTTAGTTTAAAGTACCTTTGAAATGTATAGAGTATAAAATGGAGAGAAAAAAATCCCAAATAAACCTTTACAATAACTTGACATGAAATTTGAAACTTTTGTCATCAATCTAGGTCACTGCTACAACACAAACTTTATGAATTCAGCTATAAATTCTACACAGTGATTAAATATTCAGAGCTGTAGCTCAAGTGTTATCAATGTGCTATACACCTAGTCTTTGTTCTTTTCCATCCATCCACACACTCACTGAACTCAGACTAAGTGCATCCATACAGACAAGTGCACCCATACAACGCCTGACAGCTCAAACCTGTATTCATTCAACACATTCACTGCACGAGCTGAATGAATCACTCAAGACAAAACACAGGTGATTCCTTAAAATAAAACAATACTGTGCCATCTGAGGTATTTATAAGTAACTGCAATCAGAGAAGAAACATGAGAAATGACTGTTAAAATAGCAGCAGCTCTTCCACTTCAATGTTGACATTTAGTTAACATTTAATTTGATAAGCAGGGATTTTAGTAAATATGAGATAAGAGGCATAAAAAGCATCACTGAGACCAATTTAAGCAGATAAAACAAGCTCTCTTTCATCTTCACATATTGCCGTGCTGATTGTATTTGAGGGACTGGAAACTATCGGGCAGAGGAAATGACAGACATGTTTTATTTCTCGACTATCTGCTTTGAGGCTGGTCTTTGTGGGCTGGCGCTCTGCTGGCATTAAAGTGGTTTTGCTGCCCACAGTGCAGTTGCCCTCAGCTCTACAAACATGTAAAAGCAGCCAGTGTGACGGGGAAGGCCGTGAGAGCTGAATGCTGATCATCTAATTCACAGTCCGGCCACACACCAGCCACACTGACACATATCATCACCTGTACTATTTACCAAATTTTTATCTCTGCAACCCACTACTTTAAAAACGAATTACTCACAAAATATGCCTTTCTCATCACAAAGAACTTTCATTTTCTCATGTGAAAAGCAAAATGTTCTACCACTGTACGGGGAACGATATAGTTGCTGCTCAGCAAGATACCCTCTTTGTGATTTTAGCCTTGTGTGTGCATGTTATCTTTGGGAGGGAGACGTGTTATGTCTGCTAGGTATATCACTTGAGAAAATAATATCTATTGGACTGTAACCAAAATATAAGCATCAGATATAGTCTTCTACAATTTGGTTTAAAACATGGGCATTGCATGCATACAACATGGTATTTAGAGAGGGTTTCATTGTCATCAAATAAAAAATACAATAAATACATTGTGTAAACTTTGGCTTACAGTACTGCATACCTTTTGGAAATCCCGCTCCCCAATTGTCAGTATAGTGTGGACGTGTGACATGCAACCATCAGTTCTTCTACAACTACACCTTTCAAATGGTTTTGTACCCGTTGCAACAAAGACTATAATAACATTCATCAAAGTTGCTTTGAATGTCAAAATTAAAAGCAATACAGTCTATGGCAGCTTCTTTTGATAGTTTTTTTCTTCTTCTTTCACCTCAGTTTACTGTCTTATTATACAACACATGATAAATAACCAAGTCAAAAATCAAATGAATTTAATTAAATGAATGTATTAAAAAAAAAAAGTATAAACAGCATTTAAAGATTTAAGACACCAAAGGGCACTCCAAGGCAGAGCTACTGTGAGACTCACAGACTTGGCAGTCTTCATAAAGAAACAGCAGAGCACTTGGATCACACTGAAGCTGAGAAACAGACAGATGCAGGAGACAGATTAATGGTGAGAAAGAAAGAGAGAGTCTAAGGATGTGTGTGTGTGAGAGAGAGAGAGTCAAAGGTTTAAACAAGTCTGTGAGGAATCTCTCTCTTGCTCCTCTCTCTTTCGATCAGAGGCTCACCAACGGGCCACTTGGCTTGTGTAGTCCTCAGTGGTGGTGGGGAAGTCACCGTCAGTCCCTTTCTCCAACCCTCCTTCCCTTCTTCCGCCTCCATTTCCTCCCCCTCTGTGTTTGGCTGGCCATGGCCTGCCCTGCTCTTTTTGCTCCCTCAGCCAACGCCTCTCCTCGCGCCTCTTCAAGCGCACCTCCTGGTGCTCCCTCTGGCGGGTGAACTGGAAACGCTGGAGGAACAGGTCCTTCGCGTACTCGTACAACTGCACGTCCAAATAGTTGAGCTCCTCGATGCGCCTGCGCACGGGCTCGCTCAGGTCCACGTTGGCAGCTCGCGTGCTGTTGATCTGCATGAAAGCGGAAATGAAGCGCAGGCTGAACGTCCGCTCAAACAGGTACTGCGTCTTGCGTTGAAACTCAGTCAGGCCGTAGAAAGCCATGTTCTTCAGGTTGCTCATGGCGCTGCTCAAAAGGATGTGGTTACGCTGACTCTCGTTCATAGAGGATAAGTTGTAGCAGCCCACCAAGCTCAGGTCAGCCAGCATGCGGACCTGCCGGTTATTGGCCAGGTTGGACGGGCAGTTCATGAACTCAGTCAGGGTGACACCGGACCAGTCATCCCCACTATAGCAGGTGGGCAGCTCGTCCTGCGTGGGCGAGCGTCCATCACACATATGGAGGGCGGTCTTCCACGTGGCTCCGCGCTGGACGTGCTTCCACTCGCTCAGGTAGCGGGAGACTGGGTCTCGCAGCATGGTGATGTAGTAGAAGTTCCTGAAGCCAAAACAAACATAGTTAGAGAGCTGTGAGCACATCATCATCATCATTATCATCATCATCATCATCATCATCATCATCATCACAGAGGGCTGCCCTCCATTGTGCTGACAGATGGTGACTTTTGTCTGTGTATGAAACTTCAAGGTTGTATGCTAATTGGCAAACTGGAAGTCTCACTAATGAGATTATTATAGAGTATCTATATGTTGCCCTTGAAAATTGCATCAGAGTAATGTTTTTACAAAATTGAGCTAGAACCGTTTCCATTGCTTTCTCTCACCTGCCAACATGGAGAATAATTGGGAATCAAGACATATGGTTATCCATGGACACACAGAAAGTGAGTAAAACTGACCCAACTGAATCCCAAACATGTCACTGTTAGAAAATAATGAGGTTTCAGTTTTGGTGCCTCACATTTGTTGCACTTTTAACTGGGTATCCTACCAATCATTTGTCACCAAATCACAGCAGGGCATTTAACATCTGGCTGGCATTTTGGAAGTGAAAAACTGGTAAATGAGTGCTGTTATTTTTTTACACAAAATTCCCCTAGAGAGTGAGTATGTCCCCAATCATTGCAAAAATGATAGCTAGTGAACGTGGAAGCTTAGTATCCGTATAGATTCATCAGTTTTCTGCAGTGTCAACTAAGGGAAATTCAAGCTTTTTGGTTAAGCCAAAATAGCCAGCTAATTAAAAAAAAAGTAAGGTTACACTTTACTTGACGGTATCTACATAAGAGTGACATGACACTGCCATGAACTTGTCATAAACATTATAAACGTATAAATGTTTATGACATAACGGTTCTTTTAGTCATTCGGTTTTTGTCATGACAAGTTATGGTTAGGGTTATGGTTAGAGTTAGGGTTCATGTGTCATGACAGTGTCATGTGTTCATGACAGTGCCATATCTCTCTTATGTAGATACCTTCAAGTAAAGTGTTACCAAAAGTAAAAATGTCAAATATAACTGGTTCAAATCCCATTTGATTGTGAAGCTGTTTTTTTGCTTGAGAGTGCCCGCCCACACACGGGAGGCCTCCAAGGAGATCTACTCTGCTGAACCGCAGGTATGTCAATGCGCACTCTGATGGAAAACAAAGATTGGACAGGTGTTGGCCAGGTAAACCTTTCCTACAGTGATGTCCTGTGAGTGCCATGTGAATATTTAATGATGTCACCCCCTCCCCAGGGAACAGTCAGTGCGGCTCTGAGATTTCACACTGACTCCAAAGCTGTTCTCAGTGCTGCTTCACTTCTTTCAACACAACAAACATCCACACAGTCTCACCCAGGAGTGGAAATAAAAGAGCTACGCAAACAGTATCCTGTTCCTACACTTTCTTGTCCTTCAAGGTTGGATTCACACTGGAATACTTTGTCCAAACTTCATACAGTTTGTTTTTAAGGGAGGATCTACTGTTTCTTGGATTTTTGTATTTCTTTTTTCACAACTACTTGTTCCATTTTTGTCCTGACCAGTTCTGTTAAAGCAGAGTCTGAATCTGCTTCACTGATGAAGTTGGGGGATGTCTCAAGGAGCTGAAACAATTAAACTTAGTTGATTGGTTGATTTAATTGCCAACCTTTTTGATAAAGCATTAATCTTTCTTTCTTTTTTTAACCCAGAACATGACATTGGTTTAGTACACTGAGAGAATAATAATCTGTCAGGGCATAGGAATGGTATAATATATCACATAAACATGGTTTGAGATGAGTGCTCACTGAAAAACAGGAAAATGTTTGAGTGTATTCAAGTTTCCAACATTATTGGAATGAACAAACCCCAAGACTGCCAATAATATGTCTCAAGTTTATCTAGGGAAGATTTGTCCTAACCGTTCTACCGCTGTCAAAGTTACCCGATATGAGTCAGACAAGAAGCTGTGATTACAGCCCCGGTGGCAGCGGCTGCATCCTGGCACTTGCTCCTGGTGTTGGCGGGCTGCAGATACATCCTCATTAGTCTGTCTCTGGGACATAAACACATGCAGCAAGTGTTGTTCGAGTGCACTCGACAGCCCAAAGGTCAGTTGTGTGCACCATCAGTGTCAAAATGCATCAGGATCAGCGGGTCTGCAGAGCTGTCTCGAGGAGGCTTTCCCTGAGTGATACAGATGGCTGACAAGGAGGGGGAGGGGGTAAATTATCAGGCTTTTCTTACCTCTGGCCTGCGTTATCATCAATAACTCTTACACTTAATTGACACTCCCTTTCAAGAGTTTTAGAAAAGTTGAGACTGTGATGCTTTCCAGGGGATAGTTGTTATAAAAGCACGGCACATACTGTAGGAAGCAGCTAGAACTGTATTTTATGGAAACAGTGTAACAGAGCCACATCCCAAGATTTCCCAGAATATTATAGTGTGTTGACATTGGGAGTGGGTGAAAAAAAGAAGAAGCACGGTTTGTAAAAGTGAACACACACTAAGTATTTCTCTGGATTTTCAATATCAAGTCTTTAACCAGTAGCTACATGTTCAGTAAAACACAAACATTTCCATATTCCTACACTGAGGGGTACTTGGACCCCCCTACCCCTCTCGGCCTTTATGCACTTGGTTGGAATCAAGAACCCTGTTGAACTCTACTTAATCATGGATCAATACTGGATACAAGGCATATTGCAACTCATTCCACACTAGACACATCTCTAAAGCAGCAGCAGCCTGACTTCACTGGAGCATACACTAAATTGGAGCCATTGAGCAGAGATTGAAGAGGAATTCAAAAGTGCATATAAAAATGGAAACTAAAGCAAGGAATGATAAAGGGAGCAGACAATGGAGCTGCTGCAGATGGGAATACTGAAGCTTGGTGTAATTTAAATAGATGTAGATGTGGTAAGAGTTTGATAAATAAAGCATGCATGAAAGCTATGTTGACTGATACATTTAAAAAAAACACCACATATTTATGTAAACACGCTCTGTGCTCTCAACTAACTATTTAAGGGCTACTTTGAGCATTAGGAAAACAAGATATACTAAATATTCATTCTAAGCAGGTTTTTAGTGTGTTCACACTAGAAAACTGCCAAAAAACATTATTAAAAACAGTCAGAATGCACACTAAAAACACGTAACTTTTGATTGTGCTGCACAGTAGATGGACAATATTCTCACACAATGGAATGCACAAAGGAGAAGAAGGAGCTAGTCACAGCAGGAAACCATCAAAACTAATTCTGGATGGTAATTAAATAGTTCCAGGAACACCTCAGAAGACAAGAGATAACTTGAATTTTTGGAAAAACATTTTGCTGTCTCTTTGTTACAGTAAGCTTAGCATTCTGAAGTCACAGTACAAATTGCATCATTTCCTGTTAGTATAAAACAGTTAAGTATGTTGATTACCTGTGTACTAACTGCTGAAACAGTATACTATGAAGATTAATACACAATACTGTATACAATTATTAGTATATAATTAGGACACAGAGTCAACAGCCATACTAGCGACTCTGTATGGCACAGCAGTGTTTTAAGCTAAATGCTAAACGCTAACATGATAATGCTGATGTTTAGCAAGTATAATGTGTACCATGTTCAACATGTTAGTTTAGCAAATTTAATAATTAGCATTAAATAAAAATAATTACAATGTCATAAATTGTGCAGGTATTTTGAACCAAATTATTGGACAAATAGAAATTGGATCTGATGATGGCGCTTGTGGAAAAGTCAGAGAATCAAGTTATTACAAACCATCCTGAGTGGCACATGAATGTGTGTACCAAATTGTATGGCAATCCTTCCAATGTAGTGAACAACAGAAAAACTGACATTATAGTACAATGCAGCTTGTATGGCTAAAAAACCAGCCATCTCCCTGTGAATATCGTCACTTAAACAGCCCCTAAACCCACAAAGGAACCGTTTTAGCCAATGTCAGAGTGAGAGGCAACTTGCTTTTAATTGCCCATAATTACCCTTGATGACACAATTTTAGCCCACTGCTTCTCCCTGATTGCAGGCTGCTAAAAGGGACATTGTGCTATCAGCCTGAGCGCATGGTGCTGAATTCACTCATCAGGATTCATGTGTGGGAGGTGGATATCGTTGCAGGTGCTTGACGGTGGGCTAGACAATAGGGAAGAGCAAAAAAATATATTTCTGTGAGCCGGGCAGAAAGTTGTTAAGAGCAAAGGCTAACAAATTAATCAGTAAATTAGTAAAGACAGACCATGTCCCAGTACAACAATAGGACTGACTGATGTTGGGATGTAGAGTGGTAGACACTGTGTATGTGTGTGTGTGTGTGTGTGTGTGTGTGTGTGTGTGTGTGTGTGAGTGTGTTCTACCTGTTTAAAGTCTACTGACTTGTCTGATTATTCTCACAATGTATCCGCCTTGATCTCTTTACATTGCTCCTCTGCAGCCCACGAGTATTAAGAAAAACCTTTTTTAAACACCATTTTACTGCCACTCAGTCGAGAGAGACAGGCATTACAGTGAATAACATGTTACATCACAATTACATCATGGTATGCTGCTAAACAACTGAAATCACATTTTGATTCTATTTATGCAAAAAATTCTTACTGCTTTCCCTACAGTACACTGTGTTGTTTATTCCCACAATGACATTTTGAGACACTCAGCATTATACATTAAAATGTTTTCCTTTTTTTCTTCATTTTTGCAGTGCAACATACAACAGAGAAATACCTATAACTATATCGAAATTATCAGATGCTTTAACGAGAAAAACTCTTATGTGTTAAACAAATCCACCTTAACAAGTATAACTGTAACATGCTGCTATCTGTAATTTACTTAACATTACCAGGGCCACTTTACTGTTACTGATGTCTGACAAAACTTAGTGCAGCTACACAGAAGTTAGTATGCAAAATAGCAAGAATTATGTTATGTCACATTGGTCATCACATACTATAACTGAATGTTTTTTTTTAAATTAATTATAATTCATACGTTCAACATTCAGTATCATCACTAAGAAGGTAAAATATACCAAAGGTTGAGATGTATGTTTCCAGGAGCACGGAGTACAGTACGCCATGAGAATGGGGTATTCCTGTAATTTTGTACCTCACTTGACTCCTGCCCTTTTCTCCACTCGGCTTCTCCTCCATGTCTTACATTAGTGTTAGACATTAGTGTTCCCTCCGGATCCATAACCTTTTCTTAAAGGTTGTCACATTAATCACGCTGCTGATTTCACTCGTCAATCTTCCTCTGTATCTTCTCTGTTTATCTCCCGCAATGCCGTGCATCGTCTCACCTCACTGCCCTCCACTTGAGGCACTGCATGTAAACAACCATTACTCTCCTTCTTCACTCTTTATTTTTATGGCATTTTCCATGAGACTCCTCATTCAGGTAAATCATGGTAATGATAAAGGTTTATGAGAGAGGAAAGCAACACGGTGATGTCTGATTGTATCTCAATAATCCATTTAAGGCTTTAATAGTTTTGTATTTTAAGATGTGAAATCAAAGAGTGGAACATGTTGCAAGCTGCTCCTGATAAAATCTGTTTATTTTATTGAAAACCATGGTGACATGAAGTGTATTACAAAACAGGGCTACTGAGAGCACAAACACAGTTTATATAATGTTATCAAAACTGTCTAAGAAAGTATGTTTACATATGTAGTGACCCTGAAAATATAATTATAAATTGTGTGTGTATATTTACATTGAGTACCATTGTTTGAAAAAAAAAACCCTGCTTGTATGTACTGGTCAGTTAAATTCAGTAGTATAACGGGTTAAAAATAATACGCCATTTATTTCATGATGTTCACTTGATAACAACATGAAGAGACATGTTGACCAGTAATGATGTGCATGGTTTGGCCTATTACCAGACATTATTTTGGTCCAATCACATTTGTGGTAGGGCTGGAGTTGACAGTTCACCAGATATCACCACATACTCACCACATATACAAACCCCAATTCCAATAAAGTTGGGACGTTGCGTAAACATGTTTACAGCCTATATTTAACATTTTAAACTGATAAACTTTATTGGTTTTTTTTGCAAATATTTACTCATTTTGAATTTGATGCCTGCAACATGTTCCAAAAAAGCTGGGACAGGGGCAACAAAAGGGAAAGTTGAGGAATGCTAAAAAAAAAACACCTGTTTGGAACATTCCACAGGTGAACAGGTTAATTGGTCATGATTGGGTATAAAAGGAGCATACCCAAAAAGGCTCAGTTGTTCACAAGCAAGGATGGGGAGAGGTTCACCACTTTGTGAACAACTGCATGAGCAAATAGTCCAACAGTTTAAGAACGTTTGTCAACGTACAATTGCAAGGAATTTAGGGATTTCATCATCCACAGTCCATAATATCATCAAAAGATCCAGAGAATCTGGAGAAATCTCTGCACATAAGTGGCAAGGCCAAAAACCAACATGGAATGCCCGTGACCTTCGATCCCTCAGGCGGCACTGCATTAAAAACCGACATCATTATGTTAAGGATAGTACCACGTGGGCTCAGGAACACTTCGAAAAACCGCTGTCAGTTAACACAATTCGTCGCTACATGCAAGTTAAAACTCTGAAAAGCCATATATCAGCAACACCCAGAAACGCCAACAGCTTCTCTGGGCCCGAGCTCAAAAGTGTGCTGTGGTCTGATGAGTCCAACTTTCAAATTGTTTTTGGAAATCATGGACGTCATGTCCATGTAAGAGGTACATCAAGCAAGAATGGGAAAGAATTCCACCTACAAAGCTTCAACAATAAGTGTCCTCAGTTCCCAAATGCGTATTGAGTGTCTTTAAAAGGAAAGGTGATGCCCCCTGTCCCAGCTTTTTTGGAACGTGTTGCAGGCATTGAATTCAAAATCAGTGAATATTTGCAAAAAAACAATAAAGTTTAATAGTTTGAACAAATCATGGTCTGGTGTAATGCAGAAAAAGCAGTGAATTGAGTCAAGTGTTCATTAACATTTAAATTGTATAGTACTTGCCTCCTTAATTGGCTCTCTATGGTCCCAGAAAAAGTTTTCTATCAAATGGTGTTGAGGAGAAATAAAAAAGCATATAACAGGAGGATAATCCAGAAATGCTTTGTTTAGCAAAATAATTTTCTTTGGACACTTGGATAATGCTGAACAGGAATTTTCAGAAAGTTTTCGGATTTTTTATAGCTTTTTTGTTGTCTATTGTGCGGACTTGTTTGCTTTCATTTTTGGGGGTGCTACGCTACGTAGGGACATTTTCTGGGACTATAGAGAGCCTAGGGAGGTGAGTACTATATACCAGGGTTCTTCAACGTTTTTTAAGCCAAGGACCCCTTAACTGAAAGAAAGATGCAGGGACCCCCTACTACATATATTTTATAAAATAAAGTTGCATATTAACTACAATAGCTACCAATAATGTGTAGGGCAGCCTAAATCCTTTATACATACCTTTTTTTGCATATAATAAGCTATTCAGATTAATAATTGTTGGTATGATTTTATAAATCATGTTTTAATGTTAAACATACATGTGGCACACATCTGTGGATGGCCTTAGTGACTACCTTGGCTATAGGCCAGTAAGCAGTGGGGATTTATATTTGCTAATAATATGTTGGATTCATGTTAAGACTTTTACAACTTTTGAAAAAACTTAAAAAAAATTAACAATGATTTTGAGGCCCCCCTGCATTGACTCTGAGGACCCCCTAGGGGTTGATATTGTTTTTGGGTGAACTATTCCTTTTACCAAAGCCACAATCTTTATTACCTTAACCAAAGTGCTTTTGTTGTCTAAACCTGACCACCTCTTTGCAACTGTGTTGTGGTAAATAAATGTAGTGCTTCATTCAATCAAAAGTTATCTGTAATTCATGCAGCTATTACATTTGTCACCACAATCTTTAATGGGAAGTTGTTACCCCATAGTCCTCAAACATAATCTGAGCAGGGCCGCCTGGATAGCTCACCTGGTAAAGCGTGCGCCCCATGTACAAAGGCTCAGTCCTTGTCGCTGCAGCCGCAGGTTCTTCTCCAACCTGCAGCACTTTGCTACATGTCATTCTCTCTCTCTCTCTCTCTCCCCTTTCACATCTTCAGCTGTCCTGCATAATAAAGGCCTAAAACAATCTTTTAAAACATGATTTGATCAGAGTCAGGTTAAGCTGCCTCCGGCAGGACAGAACAGCAATATGGGTATGCCAGTGGCACTGCCCTCAGCTCAACTACCTCAGCTCTCAGAGAGATGGCCCCAGTGCTTCCCTTTAACCAATAAACAACCGTAGAATTTGCTCTCTAACTAAATACAGTGGTATATATGGATATATGGGTGATGTAAAGGACAAACTGTTCTGGCCCTTAATAAACAGGCTGAATCATGAAGAAAAAACGTGCTCCACAGCAGGTGTGACTGCATAATGTTATGACTCACCTGTACAGCTTTATGTTAGAGAGACCATAAAAAATACTTAGCTGGGCTTTCCTTAAGCAAAATCTGAGGACTCTGCTAAAGTGCTTTTTGCTCTGCCAGTATTGAAGGGTAGGCTCTTATGGTGTAGTTTTACCATCAGTGTGGCCATGTAGCCTGGGGTGAGGTACTATGAATATACAGTACTCTCCTGCTACTTTTCAGTACCAGCAAGTGAGAAAGTGCAAATAATAAGCAGACAGAGTAATGTTTACCACCTAACAACTATAACCATTTCTTACATTAGTTAAAATAGCTGAAAAGCCTTAAAAATGGTGTATGGCCCCATCTGATTGTGTATTTTAAGATATAACATACTCAAGGCACTAAACCCTTTGTTCCATACAGAAAAGCAGAATCAGTCAGACCAAAGAAAACAATCAGATCACAGCTCTTTAGAGGAAGTTTCAATTTACAGCCTCCTGAGAAAGAAAAAATAACCTTATAATTAATAATTACCGACCAGATGCTGCAATTACTTACTGTATTTTATTCATCAATGTCTGCCCACTGTAGTACCAAGGACAAATGATTAGACTTAGCTGCTTATGTTTTTTCGATCAGAGAATGTAAAAAAAAATTCAACTACAACTACACAAATGAGTTTGCTATGCGTTTTAGAAATATTGAAGGTTTTGTAAGAAACCTTTTACAGACAATACATACATATATATATATATATATATATATATATATATATATATATATATATATTTATAACAGTATATCCCAATGAACAGCTTATTCAACTTAAGACTGATCTGGACGAGTGTCTCATCCAAACATTGCTGTAAATGAATTGAAAACCCTACACACCATTACTATAGCAAATATGGCCTGATGTAAATGAAAGTACAATAAACCTTATGGTAACTATGAGCAAATGGACAGCAAATTGACATTGGATTCTGTAGTTGACAGAAGCGCCTGGGAAAAAAGAAGAGAAAAGAAAAAACTTCTGAATAGATGAATGTTTCTAATCTATTTAGCACCAAATTATGACGTCCCAGTCGTACAGCCCCTGAACAAAGCTTGTATGCTTATAAAAAAACATGTAGCCTACTATTATAAACTTCTAAGATCTTTGTTAAATTTTAACATAAATCAATAGATCCTATCACCATTTACAGGCACAGACAAGAATGTTTTCTGAAAATGATGGACCATGACTACATGCATCTTGAATTGTTATATTGAAATCAATACGCTACCTTGGTTTAAAGCTTTAGTGCGTAACTTTTTGCTATTAATGAACGTCTGTCACATTCAAGCCATTGCCAATTGAGTTGCTACAAAGCTAATTAAGACTCAGCTCCACAAAACTCTCTCTGAATTTCTCAGTATGGCTATGTTCAGAAACTGGTGTTGTCCGGCGACTTTCATGTGCAGAAACTCAAGTGAAGATAATTACCTCTTCTGAAGAGTTCATCATGTTTTTTTAATCCTACGTGTCCTCCTTGGCTACTAGCAACTGCGTGGGGTAGGGGTGGTGCGGGATCAAGGAAGGCTTGTATCATGTGGATGTGCTGACAGTTTTATTGTCATTACTTAGAAAGGGAAGGGGGGTGGGGGGGGGGGGCAGAAATGACGCACTATAGCTTAAGCTACATGGTATAATTATCCTAGGATTAATGTCTACCAAATGGTATCCAAATCTGTTTCCTCTTCACGCTGACAAAGAAAAATGACAGAATACAACAGAACACAGAGCTAAGTTCATTCCTGGCCTTGAAAATATTAGTTTGACAATATAACGGGCACTTAAGGTCCATATATTAGTTTTTTTTCTGGAGCTTTCAACCCCATCTCACAGTCTTCCAACAGCAGATGGAGTTTACTCAGTTGTCACAAAGGTGGCTTAGTTGTGAACACATCACATTAAAGAAGTTCCTTGTGATGGCAAGTGAGCCATCGCCATCATAACTGAACAAAGTCCATTCGCTAGTAGGCGGCCCTTGGGTTAAGATTACCACTATGTGTTAACCCATGTTTGCATGATATGCTGCATGTACAGTAAATGTAAAAAGTGTTAAAGGTAGAGAGGGGATTTTGGGATTTGTGCCAGTATTAAATGACTGATACCCTCTGCTGTATCAAAATCCTGGCTGTGTGAAGATGTTTCGGATATAACTCAGCAGTGTGTCTTGTCATTCCTGATCAAGAGAATACAGCTGAATGAATATTTGGTACAGTGTGACTGTTGCACTGAAGCAAATTTTCATATCTTACATCATTCTTGTGACACGCACTGCAATGACAACGTTGCGTGCTAGTCGACTTCTGTATCTTGTTCATTACAATTTAAATATTTTCCAGCAGTACTCTTCATCACGTGGTCATCAGTGTGAATCCTGATGCTGCAGCCCGTGGCCCCACAATGTGCCGGGGAACATTTAGTCGTCTACTTGACATTCATAGTCTGCAAGGCTTTCATTTGCACAAAAATCACTGCGTATAAAGGCAATTTAGCTCTCTCATTAAAAAGACATAAACGCCTCAGAACCTAATGGCATCTCATAGTAAAAGAGTGAGCCTTTAAAATTTTGAGATTACATCTTGAGATTGTCACGCGCATAAAAGCGGATGAGCTGGTATCGGCTCAGCGTCGACCTTCATCGCCGTTTGAATAAAAAAGGCCAACAATACAAGCTAGCTGTCATCCAGCTTTTTATCTGTGAACTTCTGCAGACATTGTGTGAGGTGCTTGGCAAAAGCTCGCACTTTGCAACAATGACTTTTAACTTTTAATTTTGTCTGCACAGATATAATGTAAAAGAGATAGGTGAACCCGTATCAGTGATTGTGATCTTAATCGACCATAAACCAGCATGTTACATTTTGTTATCTGCACCTTTCATTATAAAAATCTACAACAGGGAGATAATGCA
Source organism: Perca flavescens (assembly GCF_004354835.1). NCBI lineage: Eukaryota > Metazoa > Chordata > Actinopteri > Perciformes > Percidae > Perca > Perca flavescens. The sequence continues at coordinate 19,626,993 of NC_041341.1, read as the reverse complement.
GTGTAGTGCAAGCTTCATGGGAAGGATTTTCTGAACAGGCTGACTTCTCACAGTGTTACAAGAAGCTTTAACAAATGCATTTGATTATAATTCATCTTGATTAGTGCATCTTTTACCACTTTAGAGATGTTACAATACGTGCTATGTGCCTAACCTTGTGAGAAAACCTTGAGTGCTGCACCATACGCCATGTGATAAGATGTTTAAAGAGAAATCACTTCTCTAGGTAATGACTTCCTCCATCCCTGTGGTCTTTAATTTCAGCAGTAAATAAAAGAGACATTGATATTACCAGCGGTAAGGTGATTGAGACTCATAAGGTCTCTCCTTTCTCATTCCACTTTATGAACTGTAACATTCCCAAAGCAGAACAATAAAGACAATCACAATATGCTGCAATAAACGGGGCACACAAGTCTGGTGTGCTTTGAACGCAAATGCCGTAGGTTTGTTCCAGCTGACCATAACTCGTTTTAATGACTTTCAAGTGGGATAATGTGTCCAGCTCTTGCCTGAATCCTGTCTTCACCATCTCTCTGGTGAGCAGATGTCCTTGGTCTGTAAGAGCGAGGGTGTTATTCAGCATGCAAGGTCTCTGTGGATCATCTGTACATCTTGTCTGTCCTGTTTCTCGCAGACAAGATGAGATTGAGACTGGAGACATGCATTATTTGTAACCGATACCATTCCTTAATGGTGTCTGCGCTCCCTCTGGCAGCCCATAATGGACCGTTTTTGAGGTTCTCGGCATCTTGTTCGGCTTTTTGATGGTGACGGAATGGGGACAGTGGGTGTCACCTGGGAAGAAACAAGAAGAACGATGGGACCTTTCATTTACTTGTCAGGAAGCTGGCATTGCTAGCACTTGACATGATGTGCATACAGAGAGTACTTTTACCGGGAGTGGCAGATAACAACAAGGGAAGCAATTGCCCTTCAAAAGGGAAACGTTTCAGTCTTTCTTTTATATGACTTAAACAGGATAAAAACAAAATGTCACATATCCAAGGGAAGATTTAATGGCTCAGTTCTCACACCAATAATCATTAAAAGCCCTTAAACAATATTTAAGAGTGAAATGTGCTGATTTTGCACATTAGAGTCTATTTACAGGTTTGGGGGAGTACTGCTGCATACAGCATGTGGAAAGAAGTTGTATAAAGCTTTTTGTGGCTCCAGTGGGAGCTGCACAAAGTCAAGTCACATCAGCTGAAGAGTACAATTTTCAAAAAAAAAAAAATGGAGATGTTAAGTTGAAAATATGTAAGCTTACCATACCTCATCTCTGCTTGAGGACAGGGGCGAGATGAGAAACTTTTGAATAGGGGGACCAGACTGGGGCACAGTCTTAAAGAAGGGGGGGACATTTATAAAATGAGTAAATGTTTTTATAAGCTCTGTTTCCTGGCAACACTAAACTGTACATTATTACTATTACTAGTTACATTGTTTATTTAGTGCAATAAATGACTGCCAAATAACAACAACTAAATATTCTAATATAAAATAACGTGAATAAATAGCTGATACTTTTTAACTCCAAAAAGCCTACAGCCAGAGATAGATTATGAGAAAATGGACTCCTGGACGCAAAAGACACAAAATGATGCTTTGGCTTTGTTTTTCCGCGTTTTTAGTCTCTTTGTGGTCGTTTTGCATTTCTCTATACAGTAGTTTTTTTGACTACAAAAAAATTTTAACTTCATAGGCTACGGACGTTCTGGTAATAGGTATCTGGGCCTGTAAGTCTGTTTAGTAACCCATCCATGAAACTAACAAGCCAACTACTTATCGCTTTCTGATTCTGACTGAATTGTTGGTGGTCGAGTTGCATTGTGTGTAATGTAGGCACCAAGTTTTGGCAAAGAAGAACAATGTGCGGTATTGTATACAAAAGTACAATACTATTCAATTACCTAATTCTGCGACTTTGGGACTTTGTGAAGCTAAAAACAACAACACAGCAGCTCATAGAAAAATCTTCCTTAGCTGAGACATAAGAAGCCACTTCATGTATGGTAGGCAGCGATAAGAAACAGAACCATGTACTGCCTGAACACAGTGAGTGTGGAAGGAAGTCTCAGATAACCTACTGCTTCATCCAAATAAAATGTTGTTTGAGTTGAAATCAGCACACACTGTTTGGATATGAAATACATTGCAAGCTGGGTCATCGCAAGCCTCCATGCCTTTTATGCTCTTTGTAATGTCCATGCACCCCTCAGTCTGACACAAACATCTGATTCACAAACACAAAATCTAGCCTTGCTGCAATGATCAGCAGTATATAAGAGCATGGAGGAAAAACATCTTTACCAAAGGCAAGACCTAAATTACAAGCTGAATGCACCGCTAGAGGAATCAGCTGAGGATGCAGCTCTGGGATGGCACCATCTTTTATTTATTTATTGATTTTTTATTATTTTGTGGCATTTTTAGGCCTTTATTTGACAGGACAACTGAAGACATGAAAGGGGAGAGAGGGGGGAATGACATGCAGCAAAGGGCCGCAGGTCAGAGTCGACCCAGGGCCAGCTGCGTCGAGGAGTAAACCTCTATATATGGGCGCCCGCTCTACCAACTGAGCTATCCGGGCACCCAGGGATGGCACCATCTTTACTCAAATCTGTATGGCTGTGTATCTTTAACGAGATCTGTCATCTCATTTCAGCTCCTGGGAGGGCACCTGTTTGACCTCCTCTGCTTCTCAGGCAGCAGAGAACAAAGATTTAAGTAGCACTTAAGCAGTGTTGATGCAGCCCCATAAATGGAACATTTATAAATGGATTGTGGAACAATCATAGTAGATCTCGCATGCTACCTCCTAATGGTATAGTATAGTTGAAATGCACAAATGCAACTCTATTTACTGCCACTTCTAAGTGGGGTGTTTGGATTCAAGTGTCTCTACAGAGAAAATGACTGCACGATAACTGGACAAGACGTATAGGTTAGACATGAAATCTAAATGTCCTTTTACAACGGTAAGTGACTCTCTGCTGTCGTAATTGCTTTTCTGTAATTTCAGACCAATTAGACATTGTAATATGACAGCACAGCTTCAATTACCATTATAGTGAAAATCCTCCTGTCTAATTATGCCCTCCTTTTAATCTTTCTCTTTCAAAGATCTCTCCACAAGACAGCGGAGGAGGAGACAAGGCGTGTACTCGCATGGTCTTTGAATTAATAATACAGCTAGAGGAGAGACACAAGTACACAGGCTGGCAGTGGAAACCACAGTACATGTCACATCACATAACACAGTGCTGGACACACTGAGAGCTTTGCAAGCTGCTATGAGAGTCTTTCGTCTATTCACACACACACACACACACACACACACACACACACACACACACACACTAACACACACACACACAACTTCAGCTTTTCATCCTCTCAGTCCAGTCATTTAATGTCCCACAAATTTCATTTAAATTCAACCGTAATAGTTTTTAACCTCATTATGGAATCTCATTATCATCATCATCACCTTCATCATCATCATTATTGGAGCAATACAATAATTGCTGAGGTAGCTCTCTCTCTCTCTCTCTCTCTCTCTCTCTCTCTCTCTGGGTGAGTGAAAAGAAGGATGGGGGAATTATTAATGATATCAGCAGCTATTCACAAGCTCTGACATACAAATACTATCTAGTGATACTACTTACTTTTAGCTCCTGTTACTGTATCCCTACACACTGTTTTTAGGCATGGCTTAAGGATGGAAATGTCAGTCTGTCGGTCCCCCACTTCTAATATCTCGACAGCTATCGGCTGGATTGCCATCAAATTTGGTTCATGACTTTGGTGATCCCTGACTTTTCCTCAAGTGCCACCATTTTGACATTTTTCTTTTTTAGTAAAACGTCTCAACAACTACGGGATGGCTTGCCAATGGAATTTGGTGCAGGCATTCATGTCCTACTCAGCATGGATTCTAATAACTTCGATGATTTCTTGACTTTTCTTGTAGTGCCTTCAGGTCAAAATACCTGCAAAGTAACTTCAACAATCTGAAGCGCTTTTAGTGTTCCTGCTTATTGAGCCAGACTAAGTTATAATGAGTACTTTTAATTAAGATCAATGGAGCTGGCATTGATTTTTTGACCATATTATTACTGAGTGGTCTGCTTTATTTGAACTGCACCGGCCGAGAGCTTATAACCTCTGTGAGGAGGAGATTGTAATACGACTACTAAATATTTTCATGTTATTCTCGCAAATACCATAATGCTACGATCAATAAAACCTCCCATAATTACTTTTATGTGGTTCTTCCAAATTATAGAGTGGCTGTAATCATGATACATAAAAGTTTTAATTTCCTTTAATGCACATTTCTAATGGACAGACTCCTCTGCCAATTTAGCTGTCGGCCGTGGTGAGCAAATTAAAGGAAAATGGATGTGGAAACATTTCCCAGCACAAGAGGTCTGATTTGGAATTGGCTCCTTTTACTTGATTCTTCCATGTTCTCCAGCAATGGTTATTTGCAAATTCCACAAGCTACTACTTCAGACACTGGACTTGATACTGATTTTCAGTGTTTTCAGAATTTATTATTATCTTCAAGATTTAATCTCCCCAAACATCTAGGCAGGTGGGGCTCAAAGTTTAACAGTGTAATGAAGTGAGTGCCTCTTAAATATTAGCTGAGAGAGAGTCATGTAGATGAGGCCGATTATCTAACTTTCTGAAGCTCATTTTAGTCTCTACTTGGCACAGAGGATCAAGCCAGCAGCACTGGAAAGGTTTTAACCATGGCTATAATCCCTGCCCTGCTGAGAGACTGGATTTAGAGGGAAGAGTGCTTGTGTGTGTGTGTGTGTGTGTGTGTGTGTGTGTGTGTGTGTGTGTGTGTGTGTGTGTGTGTGTGTGTGTGTGTGTGTGTGTGTGTGTGTGTGTGAATAAATAAATGCAAGACTGAGAAAAAGGGAGGGCTAGAGAGGAAAGGTTGGGTAGAAAAAATAAAATAGAGAAAATAAGATATAGAAATTGAGAGTATAAAGTAAACATTTGGAGTGTAAAACTGGTTCTGTTTTTCATTCAGATAGATTTAGAGCTGAAACAATTAGATGATTAATCAATAAGTTGATCCACAGAAAATGAACGACAACTATTTTGACAATGTTTGACAATGTCAAAGTAAATTTTTTTATTTTATTCATTCTATTCATTTAATGTTTCTTTTTATAGGGACCAGTGTATCGCATGAACCAACGCCACATACCACAGCATCTACGGTCTAAGCTAGTTTCCAATGCCCGTCACCCGGCCTTTAAAATACACAAAACTCAAAAAACACAACATTCTTAGGATCCAAATTTTCAAATGTGCAGCTTTTCTTTGTCTGTAATTGTAAACTGATCATTTTCTGATTTTGGACAATTGTTTGAACAAAAACAAGCAATTTGAAGACATCACCTTAGGTTTCTGGGATATTGTGATATCCCCTCTTTCTGACATTTCATAGAGCACACTAGTTATTTAGAAAATAATTGCCGATTAATCTGAAACACTTTACTTTGAGACCCCCCTATTTAGCATTTATAAGTATTATATACATATTTAATACATGTTTTGTAACAGAGTATAATGTAGTTGTTAGCAGATATTCAGCATCCAGAAGTCTTCCAGTGGGTACCCATGAGTGGAGGCTGATGTATAACACTGTTGGACAATATAGCAAAACACAGTTGTACTAATATCAAATATGTCTTCATAGGTGAAGTTATTATTGCTGAAAAATACAGTAATAAACACTTTTCTGTTGTTTCTGTTGCGTGTCAGTTGCGTGGCGTTTTCTGTCTTTGCACACCAGAAACGTGTCTGATGCGGCGCTGCTGCTGCTAGCTTTGTCTGTCCACATGTATGTTTCCCATTGATTTACTGCACTCAAGCAGTAGTATACTTCATGTTAAACATAAATATATACTGATCTGATTACAGCAAAGATAACATCGGTAGTATTGACGGCAAAATAGGCTACAGAATATTTTGTTCTGTATTGAGAGGTGCAATATTAGAAAATCTTAAAATTTTAAATTAAATTTATATCTGCATTTATGTCAAAACCTAGAGACTTTCAAACATCAAAATGTCATTTATTAAATGTATTTGTGTCAAAATGACATATAACCATCTTTTCCTATTCTATTTTGAATGGAAAATAGGTGTCTGTCCTATTTCTAGCATGCATGCGTTTTCGGCGCGTCAGGCAGGTGTGTAAGTTGTGTGCAAGTTCTAACCTGTTAACATGGGAGCCAAAATAAAAACGGACACGCCACGCAGCTGACACGCTCACACCATGCATCCAGTGTGTAGCCGGCCTAAAGTGTTACTGCACTTATTCATTGATAGTGAAAATAATTGTTAGTTGCAACCAGATAGATAGATAGATAGATAGATAGATAGATAGATAGATAGATAGATAGATAGATAGATACAGTACTTATTGGTCTAATGAGCACTGTGTTCGATGATATAGTGAGGATACCGTGTCTGTGCAATTCTAGCACAGACTCAAGATTCAGCCTCATGGTTCAGATCGTGCTTTGCTTTTATCACTTATGTGATAACTGCAGAGTAAATAATTCATAAACTACGGCTGCTCTCTGTTTGAGGAACCATAGCTATAATCAAAGTGATGCTATCTGCCAGCCAACTCTGTAAATCATTAACTCATCAAGCCTTAAATCATTTCTCAAGGAATGATCAAAGGACACTCACGTAAACACATTTGTTCCATACAGTGAGCCATCATCTCAAAGCCTGGTCTTTCTGTGACATACGATACGATACAATACAACTTTATTGTCAGCCAAAGGCTGAAATTCTTTGTACATCCCTGGGTAGCTCGTTTAAAAATGAGGCCGTACACATACATCCAAACAATGAATGACATACACATACATCCAAATGAGGACATACACATACATCCAAAAACATCCAAACATACATGGGACATGAACATGTGAAATAGTAATGAGATGGGTTTCACTGTGGACTGTATGTGCAGATGAGATGAGTGTGGGTCCCCCTTTACTACAATTCATGGTGGAACAAAATTGGATTTATAGTCAAAAATATGCTCATGGAAGAGAATAACACATATTGTTATAACATTGAAGCTTTTCATTCATTTATTCTGACACCTCTTCCTTACTGGACACAACGCAAGCAAGCAAACGAGTGAACATCAGATTGTTTCAGTGTTTCTCAATGAAAATGTCCTAACCTGCTGTCAGTACTGCATCTGTAAATCGTTCTATTGAATTCTCTTTAAGAAAATGTTCTGAGGGTAAATTCCAACAAAGAAGATCTATGTCTACAACTATATCGGGCAACTTACTTACTGAAAATATAAAATACTCATTAAAAAGTAATTACTTCACTATTCATTTATTTATTGGCAAAAGTAATTAGTTACATTATATATATATATATGAAGTATATTATGAAATCAAATGTGTGTTTAAACATCTCAGAAGATGTCAGATCTTATGTGTGTGTGGAAAGAGAAAGGGAGACATTGGTCTAAGGTAGTCCTAATCTCACAGTGAAGTTTATGAACCCTTGAACTTCTAGCAAAAACCAGGTGATTCCTGAATGTGTCTACTAGCAAGCTAGCCAACGAGACACAATATTTAAACTCATTTTAAGTTATGCCAACTTTTCCTCTTTTGGTAGAGGCTAACCGCCTCCCCACATTTCTAGGCTTTGCACGAAGCTTACATGTTGGGGAGAAGCCATTTGGTCACCATCACCACACATATTTCTGATTTATATTATGAGTTTTAGCAACCACCATAATAGCAGTAAATCCATGTTCAAAACTGTTAACTTTAATCTGCAGATTAACAACTTTTCTAAATGCAACACTAGGGATTAATTTAATTAGTATTGTATTAGTGACACATCTTCAAAAGCTTGGTTAAGGCTTCATGCTAAGCTGCCCTCTTGAGTTCTTTCTGGCACTGAGTGGGCAGAATGTGCAAGCTGAGACTCCTGCCCTGTGCAAAGCAACTACTTTAAGCCTGTATTTACAGACACCAGACAGAGAAATCCTCTTCAGTCCGTCAGATCATAGGGTTAATCAAACAACAGACTGAAATAAATGATTCACAACAGTGACAGACTGAAGAGAGCTGGTAGTGTTGGAGATCAAGGTGACATGGTGTGTGTGTGTGTGTGTGTGTGTGTGCGCGCCTGCAAGTCGCTGTATGTCTCTTCAATGGAAGGGAAAGCAGGCTCTCTTTTTTGGGTGGGGGAGGGTGGAAATAAGTAATTTCAATCATCATACATTATACACATAATTCACACAAGAATCCTCTTGAGTTATCAGCAGAAGAGGTTCTAGCAGCTCTAAGTGTTTTTGGCTCAAGTGGATAAGAGAAGAATTTGTACCACGGCAAGGGGCATTTTGAGAGCTTAAGGCTGACAATCAAAGCTCTGATACATTGGTAGTTATTCATTTATTGTAACACACATAACCTCCCGCATTTTCTTTTTTTTAAACAGACTAAACTTTGACTAAAATCAAAACCTTATTTATTCAATATTTCTGAATGCCTAAAGACACATCAGGGCTTATAGAGCAGCCTGAGAGCAATGAAATATGCACATGCATAAAAAAACAAAGAACAGCAAAATCCTACAAAACACAATATTCACAGTGATGAGAATACTGTTAAGACTACTCGATCATTGCTGTACAAGTACTGAGTGAAATGGAAAAGCAAGAGGATCTCAAGTGGAAATAACTGTCTGTTATCTAATGAAATACAGATTTATTTCAGAGACAGGTATACAGGTTTATTTGAGAGAGGTTTATTTTTACATTACATGTCATTTAGTTGACGCTTTTATCCAAAGCAACTTCCAATTAAGTGCTTTCAACCATGAAGGTAAAAACTCCGGACAGCAAAAATCAAGTGCAAGCACATTAGCTTCAAATAGGCCAAACTACAATGAGTCACATGTAAGTGCAACTGTAACTGCAAATTTTTTTGTTTTTTTTCCAGAGAGGGACAGGTTTATTTCAGAGAGGTCCCTAGAAGGGTTTTTCGATACACTTGGCCTCTGAATTTGTGTAAAATAATAACCACGTCAGCATTATTCGTAGAGAAAAACGACTGTATTGGTGCAGGGGAAGTATTGTTTGGACTATTTCTGCTAGGTGATTTGTTAAAGCACCCATATTATGCTCATTTTCAGGTTCATAATTGTATTTTAAGGTTGTACCAGAACAGGTTTACATGGTTTAATTTTCAAAAAACACCATATTTTTGTTGTACTGCACTGCTGCAGATCCTCTTTTCACCTGGTCTCTGTTTTAACTACAGAGTGAGACCTCTTTTCTTCTTCTTCTTCTGTACTATCTTTGATTGCACTTGCACATGCTCAGTAGCTCAGATGTAGAGCATGTCAGCTAGCTAGCTCCATAGACAGTAAAAGAAAGGCTATTTCTCCAACTTCGGTCAGTTACAAGGCAGGATTAGCTGGGAGACTTCTTCTAAACGAGGGCACACATGTAAGTAGTTCTTTTGTAGATTATGGTGAACTTGTGTGTGTTGTAGCAGTGCTTTGCTATTGAGAACGAAGTAGCATGCTAACGTTAGCCGCTAGCCTGCTAACAGTTGTGGTTAGCCAGCTCGTTTTGGCTTGTGACGTCACAAGCCGTGCAGATTTTGACCAGCTCACCCGGAGACTGAAGGCAGGACACATTCAGAAACCGTATCTCACTCAAAACAGCATGGATGGATTTTTTCAAAGTTTGTATGCGTGTGGAAGCACCAGAGACACAAAATAACACCCCAAATCCCAGAAAAAGTGTTTTTTTCATAATATGGGCACTTTAATTATTAAATGTCAGTAAAGTCAGAAAACATTGATCTTGTCATGTTTGTCAGTAGTGTGGTTCTGCCACATTAAGCAATTATTCACACTTTGATGTGTGATGTCAGGCTGACGGCCGGGCAGACTCAACGCTCCTCTTTGCTCCACTGACTCCATCAGCCAAAAAAAACACTGAGCCTCAGTGGACCGACAGCTCCGCACAAGTTCACCACCCAACTGACTGTCAACCCTTTACAGCTCACAGGTAGAATACTGCTCCACTTATCAAGCCCTAATGTTTCACTTTCTTTGTCACATGGGAAACATCTGACACGCCTGTTTTTATATCGCTTCTTAAAACCTATGTCTTCTTCGTGGCCTTTGACACCACCTGATGTTGACATTTTATTGTATGGCTGTTTTCTCATGTTTTATGTCTCTTAATTTGTTTAATTTTTATGTTATGCCTGTGTGAGTTAGGTATTTTATGTCTATTATTTATTCTTCTGTACAGCACTCTGGTCAACTTTGGTTGTTTTATAGTGCTCTATAAATAAAGTTTGATTGATTGCTTTTCGTTATAAAAAAAGGTTACATGCAAATCACATCTGCTTGTATGCATACTGTACAAACACATTTTTGCTACAAATTTGCAACCTAAAACAATTATTTAGAATATTTGTGCCTCTGTAAATTTGGTTCAATATCATTTAGACCAACTCTGACATTTTCATAGAAGACTCCAAAGAGGTAGCCTGGTTCCGCCCTCCTACGTACTTACGCTCAATTTTCATTTACCTTCAGTACTACGTCTGGGTTCGCCGTATAGTCTTGGGTTTTCTCCAGCCATTGGCGGTCCAATCAGCGAACAGAGGGAGTGGCTGAGAACGATGACGTTGAGGCCATGCGCTTACTGCGCTAGAGTTGCGGCGGAGAAAGATGCGAGCGAAGCCATTCGGTCCGTTGTGGCAACGCTGGCGAATATCCAGAAGTTAAAGCCTGAGCGAGAACAATCTTTGCTGAGTTGTGTTGGTGGACATGATGTTGTGGCCCTCCTCCCCACGGGGTTCGGGAAAAGTTTGATTTTCCAGCTCGCTCCGTTAGTGGTGAAGGAGATGGCTAAGTTAACAAGTGTTAACTTCAAGGAAGTTAACACTTGTCAATGGAGAGTGGCCAGACTCTCTGTACAAATGAAATGTACGAGAGTCTGGTAGGACCAGGCTACCAAAGAGGTACCTTTCAGAAGATTTTGAGTAGGCCTGTGTATTTGTTGAGCACACAAAAGAAGGTACTTGTGGTTAAGGCTGCTAAAGGTTGACTGAAAACTCAACATACAATAACCAAGAATAAAGTATTTTCACAGACTCTTGCTGTTCCAATAATGATGCTGTTGTTGGTGTGTACTCGTACAAAAGCTTTTCATTGGTGAAAAATAGTTTGACCTGCAGACATTTCTGTATTTTTAAAGGTCCAATGTGTAGGAATTTCTTCCATCTAGTGTTGAGATCATATATAGCAATAAACTCTCTCGCACCACGCAGTTCAAAGTATGTATTACAGCTACGGTAGCCTTCACGCTTCAAAAAGCCGGTCTCTTGCTCTTTTCAATATCCTTTTCTTTTTCTGGGCGAAGAAGAAGACTCCTGTTCCTGAAATTTGGATTTTGAATATATGTGGTCCTCCATGTTTCCTTCTTCAAACTTGCCGGGGCCAGGAAGCTACGATACCCATTAGCAGCATAAGCAGCTCCTGTGAGTTGATCATGTGACAGCGAAAATGCGAAAGGCGGAGCAGTATGTCCTGTATGTCGCTTACCGGCTAACGTATTTCGAGATGACGCATGAATATGGAGCGTCTACCCCAGTTCTTGCGAATGCAAATGTAAAATTTCAAGCCAAAAGGAATACTTGGAATTGATGGTGGAGGTAAATATTCATGAAAAAGGACAAGTTTGTGAACGGGCAACACAGATTCTGATAATGATTTGATAAAGTAAACACGTTACACACTGGACCTTTAATGAGTCTCGTCCCTTGTTTCATTCATGGTGGGAAGAGTGTATCATTAGAAATTAAATTAACATTTACAACTGCTATTTTATTTCTATTTATTTCATTTTTAGTTAGTTTACTGCTAACAGTAATCAGTAATGTGACTTTGTACCACACACTAATGAACATTTGAAAATATATTCTGCCTGTTTTATGTTTGCAGGTTTTGGTTTCTAATTAATATTACATGAATAATCACGACCATCATAATGTTCAGTGTTACTAGTGACTGTGCTTACCATAGAAATAGAATGAGAGACAGACATTGAACTGTTTGCCATGATCATTTGAGTAGTTCAAGAAAAAAATAGCAATTGTTGTCAATTGTCATGGTGACAACACACGTCAGTGGGGCTGTCAAGTGCGTCACACTCACTATCATTTAAACAGTGGTGGAAGAGGTATTCAGATAATTGACTTAAAAGTAAAAGTGCAGGGCACCTGGGTAGCTCACCTGGTAGAGCATACACCCATATATAGAGGTTTACTCGTTGATGCAGTGGCCATGGGTTCGACTCTGACCTGCAGCCCAGGTTGTAAACGTGCTTTTAGCCTCTTAACATGTTTGAGATGTCATGACAAGTGCCTTGCCATGTGAAGTGATTCCTTCCGAGAGAACACAGTGAATATGGTTGCAGTAGATGTGAAAGAAATGCATAAAAGTTGTGCTAATTCATACCTCTGTTTAGTTCCGGTGTTGAGACAGAAAGACAAGTGCTTAGGGACCTTCTACAAACTACAACACCGAAAAGCGATACAAAAATATTTTCAAAAATAGGCATATGCTTATTTTTTTTAAAGTAAGTGCTGTAGTACAACGAGCAGGAGACAAGTTATAACTGATGTAAGGTTTGGAGACACTACCTTATCTAATCATTAAATTAATATATATTTTTGTAGTATCTCTTTTCAGTGTTGTAGTTTGTAGACGGTCCCTAAGCACTCGTCTTGCCATCTCAACACCGGAACTAAACAGAGCTGAATTAGCAAAACTTTTATGTATTTCTTTCACATCTACTGCAGCCATATTCACTGTGTTCACTCGGAAGGAATCACTTCACATGGGTAGGCATCTCGACCATGTTAAGAGGCTAAAAGCATGTTTAAAACCTGCCCTGTTTCAGCCTCCTGGGTGTGAAAGCTAGCAGTAGCATAATTCATTGTAGGCAACACTGATTATTTTCATTTTTCTCGCTACTGACAGCACTACATGACAACAAACAACATAGCTACGTGTTGAAATCGACCGGAATTCTCCTTTAATGCACTCAGTTACATTCCACCACTGCATTTAATATATAGAATTTGATGGCTTACCAATAGGAATATGAAGCAATTAATACATCTAGCGGCAACAGGTATAGTGCATAAAAGACGCCTCTGAATGCTTTATACTACTCCACTGCAAAACTTCTCCTCAGTGAATCCGCAACTTTCCGCAATTTGGTTTACATAAGTTTATGTGAAAGTTAGCCCGTTATAAGGTGACAGTTTTTTGCAGTGGCAACGGTACACATCAAATAGACACCGCTCTTACCATCCTGCTATGTTGATTTAAATGGGAATGTCCATTCTTCTTTCATTCTATTTCTACGGTGCACAGATACATGATTGAGGAACAATTGAAGTAATGTATGTGCACGCAATCCTGTGTGCAATGTTCAGGTATTCTCTTAAGGGCATTATTACCACAAACTGTAGGCTGATTTTCTCACACTGATTGACAACTGAAGATGGTATTTTCATGAAGAAATTAACTGTGGCACCAATCTCTTGTTTTGCAAATGGAATTCTATTGATTGTAAGAAACGTGTTATCAGGGTTTTAAATGGCTTCTCTTTTTGTTCCACTGCCTCAACGCTTTTTGAGGACTCTGCAATTGTGAAATGAAGCCTGTGAAATCAATATGTGCCACAGTCAATTTTTACTCATTATCATCAAGATCCTGGGAATTATTAGGAGTCAATGTCAGGAAAATGCCTTCATCAACAAATACAGGAGTAGCAAACTGTAGTGTTCAGCTCATAATTAACACACAAGATCTCTTCAGATATGCGCGCCCATGGTCAAATGAGAGTAAATGAGAGGAATTAATCTTAGTCTGTCATGTAAATGTTGCCAAAGACTTTATCAGTACTCACACATTTATTGTATTTCAAATGTGCAAATATGAACTTTCTATTCCAATACATTTAGGAGAATAATAAAGATCCAAGGGAATGAGTTCAAATTCAAATGAGAAAAATAAAATGTTCTCACTTAAAATGGTGTCTTTTCAAAGACATTGCTCCCATTATAAACAGAATGGGCTGTCAACAGTTTTCATATAGACTGTCTCTTCAGTAGGAAGTAGTTACAATTATAATGAGTTTTTGTAAGTGTTATTTTTCAATGCTATGCACCATTATGTCGGTGTGGAAGCAGAAAACCCATATCTCAAATAACAAATACTGCCCAAACTATCTGCATGGCACAAGACACCACTGAAGGTACAGTAAGTGAGAAGTGAGTGTTTTGTCATTTGGCTGAACTGACTCTTTAAATGCAGATGAGATGATGTCAGTGTATGTATATATGACACTGTTTACATGCCTGTTAGTGTGTGTGTGTGTGTGTGTGTGTGTGTGTGTGTGTGTGTGTGTGTGTGTGTGTGTGTGTGTGAATTTTATGATTACAGGATTTTTTGAGAATCCCCCTTTCTCTGTTTCATTATTACGAAGCCAAATCACCAGTAAACACTCAATAGCTACTTGTTAATTTTGTGGGATGATGCTTTACTTTACTTTGGGCGGCACAAAAAAAGGGAAAGTAATGCGTGATGAGGTACTACTTGGTAACTATTCAGTATGATGTATCACTTTCCTTGAGGAGTCACAAACAGTAACTAATGTAAGTAATTAGTAAGTCATAGTTTGCTCCTCACTCATTCTTACTAACGACTCACCATTTTATGTACCATATTTTTAAAGTGTTACAAATCTGTTATTATGTTTGAGGAGTTTTGGAGTCTTTGTTTCAGGCTAGAAACCCTCTGTCGGGCTGATCTCCATCATTGGGTTGACTTTGACCGTCACAACAACAAAACAAAGCCAAAGTTGCGACCTCCGGGTCCTGCTGTTTTTTCTTGTTTTTTTTCCAGGGCTGTCAGCTCAGGTCAGGGTGCAGGGGAACATGGCCGCAGCACGGTCAAATGCCACAAGAGTGGAAAAGCTATCAAACTGCTCTGTCTTTGAGAGTTTCAACAGAGTACTGACACGTGGTCTTGGCTATAATGTAGTGTACTGTATGGTACTGAGTGGAAGCACTTAAAACAACTATTAGAGGTGCCACCTTTAGCCCATGTAGAGGGGCAGAGTAGTTTCATTACTATATATAGTATATTGACTCAACCCAAAAGACTGGATGCCATCTAAAGCTCAGTTTAACCGACAGAAAGAAAAAATATCCTGCCACAACTCAATCTGCATAAAAATTATCATCAAAATCTTGAAATAACATTTAAACTTTGGAAACTTGCATGCGTGTTGCTTTAGATATTTGCAGGTATGGAGAAATGAGAATGAGAGCAACCTTGGTACGCGATAATCCATCACATCCCAATATCAGAGTTAATGAGTCCAATAAACCTTTGAAGACCTGTTTCTAGCTGTATTATTGATGTTACAAATATAGCTCTGCCGTGCTATCAGTTAATAAGAGATGTGAGCTATCTGTCACAGCACATTTCCCAGAGTTAAATTGAGTAGTAGAGGCCAGATTGATACAAATAACTACTGTTTTAATTATTTAGGATCATCATGGTGAAATGAAGATTGGTCTGTCTTTATTGCATTGCAGTGAGACTGATGAGCTTGCACGAATGACAGAATGCATATTTAATGTCTGCATATAACGTTTTTTTTTTTCTTTCAGCTCTTTACCTTAAATTGTGTTCAAGGATAATTCCCCCTCTGCTAAGTGCTATGGAATACATAACAACATAACAAACATTCATTATGGGCGGATTATTATATGCTCTTTGGGTTACTTCAAGGCTTGCTAAATTATCTCCCTCTAGTTTGGGGAGGAACTAGTGAAGCTTACCAATGGCAGAGCTGTTTTCTTAATCCTGAAACTCAACAGGAGGCACTAATCCTGCTGTAAAGTTGTTTACTGGGTAGTATTACTTAGCCGTCACCATGAATGCCAAAGTACCCTAGCGCAAGGCATATTGTTTCAGGGGCATTGCACTGCCAGGGACACTGTGCCCTGATCGTGTTGTTGAATACTTATTTGTAGAAAGCCACATTTCCTTCATTTTTCAGCTTTATTCTAATCCTGAAAACGCAATATTAACGCTTCAGACGCTTAACTTTCTGATTATTTTCACACAGTTCCCCTTTTTTTCTTTTCACGGAATGATTACAAAGAAAGTCACAGCCTGTGAAACATTTACCACAAGTGCAGACACTTAATATTCTCAAGTTTTATCACAATGATGAGAAATCTGCTCCTGCTGTGTCAGCTTGTTCTCTGTGGGAAAATATGCACAGGCACAAAATGCTTGACTCCATAAACAGTATGAAGTCACATGCCAAGACACGCACATGTACCAGGCTGGTTACCTGTGCAATGGGTTTGGAATATCAATGGTTTATCCTCAATGAAAGTGAGGATTTTATTTTGCAGTAATGCTAAGGTTGTCTTTGTAATATTGTGTAAAAAATGTTTTATCCAATTACTGCAAGGTGTCTGACCAGATAGAATACTGTAACATAGATCATGAAAATCAATATCTTTATATACTTGACAGACAAGATATATGAAGCCAGCAGTGGAACGTCCCCCTACAGTCCCACTGTAGTTGTTATAATATATAAGCAGCCAAATCTTTCTTTGTTTCATTTCACATCTTCCCCCGAGAGTTTATTGTTTAGTAGTGTATGTGATAGTGATTCGCAAACAGTAGTTAGCTGTGCCTTGTGGTTATAGCGTTAATCAATCGTGTACACTAACCACATTTTACCGTTTCCTGTGTTTCTGTAGGAGTAGGAATAAAGGTGGATTTTTTGTCATTTCTAAGCATACACTCAGCCCGTGGACCAATTCCAGTTCTTTTTGTCAGTGCCTTTTTAGTGGCGGTTGGAGGAAACGGGAGCACCCGAAGGAAACCCACGTGAACTAGAGGATGGATGCCCGACGGAACAAGACGGGACCCGATGGACCAGGCCGGGTTCAGACAGACAGTTCGGGTTCGGGTTGGGCTCGGTCACATCAGCACGATATTACTGGGCCTCTTGTGCGCGCCTGTGTTAACGTGTGCTTGTTTCTCCGTGTGTGCTGATGCGCTCATCTGTTGACATTTCCGAATGCCTTCCTACAGTTGCTTTATAAAAGTGGGCTTTCCACACAAACAAACGCACATGTGTCATTAGTATGGGAAAAAAAAATTATTTTAACTGTGTCAGTCTCGGTTCGGGCTCGGACATAAATATCTTAATGCCTGTCGGGCTCGGGTCGGTTCGGTTACTGCTCTGTTGGACGCGGGCCAGGCTCGGACAGAAAAATGCGGCCCGATCTGCACTCTAACGTGAACACAGTAAGAACATGAAAGGCCAGTACTCAGCAATACTGTGAGGAGACAGTGATAACCACTATTACTTACTGGTGATAAACCGAAGTCATATATCAGGAGATACATTTTCATCCATGTCACACAAACTGTAATATTCACAGACACCTTGGATGAAAAAAAGCTTTGCCTGTCTACCATCACCACGTTGTTTTTGTCAATTTCCTAAGTGACAAAAGTGTCTCCTGAGTATGATGATACCTTACAGTTTCTAACATAACTGTAACAGTTATGTACATCTATTAACACATCCCTGTGCTTCACAGTTGCATTTTTTTTCTCTCTCTCTCTCTGTTACCATTTTATGAGATATGGTAATACCGGTAACCAACAAACGATGTGTCTGCTCACATGACACTTCATCCTGATTATGGAGTCAAAGGTTTTGTACCTTTTCATATTTTCACACAGTTTTTTTCTGGTTAGCATTTTGTAACCTTGTTAAGAAAAGTGCTATAGAAATAAAGTTTATTATTATTATATTAAGCCAATAGAGCAGGTTAGAGCAGCTTTCTCTTCATTACAAACAAGATTGTGAACACTGTGAGCAGAAGACTTTCAGGTGAAAACTACAGTCAGTGCACTCACTTTGGAAAACCACAAATTATTAGACGCCAAGTGAAAGCACTTGAAGTTTCACTTTTTTGCAGAGTAAGAGCACATTTGGCATAAGTGCATCTGAAAAACTTATGTTTGGACCTATGTCCAACTTGAGCTTACAGTAAAAGTTTATTCTTGACCTTGGATATAGTAGCTTAACAAAATAATCTTAACTCAATGTCTGCTTAGTGGCTTTTTTCAGTAAATCCACCAAATAATTGGAGGTACTGTGTGTCTTGAGAATTACACCATAGTAATTTTTCTTGATTGTATGAAGAGGTTTGAGAACATGACTTAAATTAAAGCATGCATTTACAAACTTAAATGCAGTTTAGATCTTTATGTAAATTGTTCCACAAAAGGGGGTCTTGCGTTTCTCACAAAACACATCCAAACAATCACGTTAAATTCAACATCTGAGAGAAAAACCTGAATATTTTTCTTCGGCAAAATACATTCGAGGAACAACATGACACTTGGAATCTGAGGCATACTGAGCAAGACTATATTTAAAGTGCTCATATTATGCTTTTGGGCTTTTTCCCTTTCCTGTATACAGCGGATGTAAACATACATCCGTTCTTATCGCGAGAACGTGCGATACTATCGCGAGAACGTCACATGCGTGAAAAAAAAGGTTGCATTTAGAAAAAGAACATTGGGAAAGGCTTTAGTAACACAAAAACATGACGGGGACCAACGTCACACGCTTAGGAAAACAATAAGGGGGAAGGCTTAAAAAAAAAAATTGTTGAAAAACACAACACGCAGGACGCGATCCCAGCTCTCCTGGGTGAAAGTCACCCAGTGTGTGCTGTGTTTTACCCAGCCACCACCCACACCAACATCCCTCTGCGGACTTACGTCCTTTCATACTACTTGCTACGGCGAAAATTCACATGTAATGTAGGTCAATGTTTTTCAATGGCGGCCGAACGGCATTGATAAACATGCTAAAAAGCAATTATGCATCTTGATAACACGCAAAAATGGCATACGAATTGGCGTGTCATACATACGCCACTTTATGAGATCAGTCTGACACACAGCGTGAAAAGAGGAGCTGCAGCAATGTGTAGTACAACAAAAATATGGTGTTTTTTGAAAATTAAACCATGTAAACCTATATATATATATATATATATATAATACCTCTAAATACAATTATGAACCTGAAAATGAGCATAATATGAGCACTTTAAATCAATTGTTGACATATTCTCTTTGCCTCTTTGTACATGTTAACTTCCTAGGACTGAAGGTAAGGGACTAATGAGATTGGAATAATAGCTTTGACTGATTACCACCTTTTCACCTCAGCCCGCCCTGCCATTTAGCATCTGTGACCCCTCAGCCAATTACTACTTGTACTGTGTACCACTGCAATCTCTGGGAGGAAGTGAGGTCCCTGCCAGCCGTGGCTCAGGATGACTTTTTTTGTGAAGCTGATGAGCATCCAGCTAATCCATCTCCTCATGCCTCATCTTTTCCTCAGACTACATGGAGCTCAAAGAGCCCAATGCTCAGTCATATTAGAGCAGTCCTCCATGGACCATATGCAAAATGAGGAAATATTCAGATGGATTGTTTTTTTGATGTATGTTCTGCACGCTGTATCTCACCACATCCTTCCTGGAGAGAGAAGTTGTCACCGTATTCATGAGAATGCATGAATTCCCTCACATAAATCTTATACTATCTCGCTCCCTTTTTCTGTTTTCAGCCTCAAAAACCAATTCAGCATGTGCTTTGAATATGTATATAAAGCAAAACAGGATATAAGGTGGGTTGTGTTGAAGGATGAAATGACCTATACTGTAATGTATCACTCATTTCCTCTGTGCTACATGGAGACCATGGAGATCCAATATGGACTAATGTAGCATTTTAGATAGAAATCAGAGAATGAAGCTCCATTTCACAACAATGTCCCCCAGGCAGCATTCAGTGAGAGCAATGAAGGCGTTTGTAAAGGTGGAAAGAGAGAGCTGTCGGTACTGTGAGAATTGTGTCCTTGAGTTAGTCAGGGTTATAGAACTCCGTCGCCAATTACCACATGCTGCTCTGTTTGACACTTCTCTTCGCAACGTGCTGAGATATCAACACAAACACTGACACATTCAAAAGGTTAAAATACCCCTATCATCAGAAAAACGCAATAACCCAACAATAATCAATAACCCAGGAAACAAGTTGTTTCTGGGAGATTGTATCACGATACAGTTTTTAATCGTTAATGTTACAGGTTCATATCTTCTGCCGACTCTATTATTATATGGGCTACTATGTGTAAAACGACTATGCTCTGACGTACAGCTGTAAGTCACAGACCACAAAGGGATGAGTGGCACGGCAGGTTAGGTATCTCTGATTCAACAACCCATCTCTCTCTGTATCCTACTCAGGCCAAGCTGAACCCCACAGCTTTCCTAAAGCTCCACTTTGCCACGAATTAAGCCTTAATGCGACTCTTCTGTCTATTGATTTGTTAGCCATGCATTTCCTGTCCTGCTTTGATGTCATTGTGGTGTCAGTGGATGGAAGATTCCAGATAAAATTATGGAGGGTTTTAGCTTTTAAGCTTGTTATTTCAGGGGATTATTCGGCCGCAGTTGAATTAACATTTTTATTCTTTTTTTGGCCACAAACTGGATTATGCGACACTGTTCTGCAGAGGCGATATCAAATGCCCATCACTGATATGCTACTGCCATGAACCCCCACTAACGCAGAGGAGACCAGTGCTGATTGAGTCTGGGGAGAGCTCTGTGTAGAGGATTTCACCAGCTTGGCCTACAAGCTCAGCAGCACAGTGGAGTAAAAACTGGGCCGTAGAGCCGGGGATCTGAGCAAAATAATACACATGCACTAAATGCAGAACAAAGAGATCTTTATGTATTATAGTGGAATATTCACTGATGCTGCAATTCTGCAGCTCTGTGTGTACAATATTTCTATGCAGTGGCATTTCTATTACTTATTGACTGAACTAACCAAAAATGTCCTGTTGTTTTGGTTCCCTGTTTGAGTGGAAAGAAATGAGTTTTGGTTTCTTTGACCCACAGGGGCACTGTCACAGCTAGCTGGAAGGAGCTAAACTTCTGCAAGAAAATAACCCCCGCCTGTGTTCAACACACAGGGTGTGTTCCACTGGTCTCTCTGCAGAACTCAATACACTGCATGGGAACAGAGTGAGCCACAGTGCAAAGCACCAGTATACAATACAAACAAAAGGCAGATTAATGGCCAGGATAATCACAACGCAGAGATTTGTCCCTATTTGTGTTTGTATTTTTCTGACTCAACTATTTCTACCCAGTACTGAACTTTTCTCAAAGCTGTGAACAGCAGCTGGGCTTCAGCTTCTCATTCCTGTCCTTACACGATGCAGCACATTGTCATCAAAAGCACCACTGAGCTGCAAAATTTACATTGAACACAATCATATCACTTGAGGATTATTTTTTGGCAACATACAAGGGACTGTATGTTAATTATTAGGGGGGAGACAAAGTCAGAAAAGGTGGAAGGTGCTGTTTTTTTCTTGTCCTAGATTTATATTTTATCATTTTTGTGTGATATGAACAAGACCTGAAACAGTGAAAACTAATTGGAAACTAACAATGGTATTTTGATAATCAATTCATTTAATTTCAAGTTTTTTTTCAGAGAAAAGGTAAAACATTCTTTGGTCTCAGCTTCTCAGTTGTGAAGATGTGTGACATTACTTCACCTCGTGTGATAGTCAGTTGAATACCTTTGGGTTTTGGACTGTTCTTTGTTCAAAACAAGAATCGTGAAGATTAAAGTGAGAGACATTTTTCCCCATTGTCTGACCTTTTATATGCAAAGAAGCATTAGTTGCTGCCCTAATATAAACATAATAGTTCTTGGCATTATGTAATAGCCACCTTTATAGCTACTTATTGTCTGCTTTAGTGTGGTGGTACAGTATGTCTGAGCTCTACAATCATTCTATGTAAATGAATAGACCCTTACTTCACTTGAAGCAGTCAGTGAGCTGCCATTAATGTTTTACGGCAAGCACATTTTCCCTTCATTACAGCAAAAAAAGCACCCTTACTGAAATAAAACCTTATGACCTTTTATGCTACATGGGTGGAGTGATGGGCAACTGTTGTACTTAACTATGTAAAGTATTATACTTAATCACTTTTAGGATACAACATCATACAACTATGAAAGCTTACAGCAGAGCTATAGGCTCAATTGAAAGTGCTACTTTCATTCTTTGGAACTTAATAAATAATTGATTTTCAAATCAACCATACTCACTGGAGGCTTCTTCATTGATTATTGGTGTCCAGTTAAAACCATTTCAGCTTGAAGACACTTTGAACTATATGCAGTATGTATGGGAGAAATATTGTAAAATTTCTCTATTTTGTGTTAAGTGTGTTTTGATATTTCAAAGTAAGAGCAAAGATCTCCGGAGCTCTTTTTATGCAGGTTTTGATTTGGGTTGAAACTGGTGCTTTTGTGTAGCTGCGATTTTATGTTTATCAACATTTATGCAAATTGGATATTTTTCACCATGAGTTGAATATATAAGCTCAGTGAAAACACAAAGGGGAGAACATGAAATTAAATAAAAGAAGGGAAATGAAAAACTCTGATGAATGGAAAAATTATTTCCTCTGGGCAGAGCGTAGTTAATTCTATACGAGTAAAAAGAGTTCCTGCCATTACCTATAAAACAGTCACATTTTCAACAAAGTGATAGACAATGAGACTGGCAGGTTCATTTCTCATTCTTAACAGCATGATGTTTTCAGGTACAACCTTTAATACACATGGAAAGTTGTTGAGGTGAAAGGTCAGAGGAAGATAAAATATTCTTGTATTTATTGGTGCATCATTTTTAGCTATGTGGCTCTAGGAATGCCAGTCTATCAGAAATGTATGAAATGTACAAGTTAACAACTATTAGATGAATTGCTATGCATTTTGGTACACACATTTATAATCCCCAGAGGATGAATCCTACTAGTGTCGGTGAACCAATCAGTCATCTGGAAGTAGACCATCACAGAGTCGGTAGCATGACTCAGACATATATAATGAGTTATGTTATTAGCTATTGGGTCTTTGTGGCTGATTAACAATTAACAAAAAAAAGCTCTTTGGTGGACAAATTTTGCAATGGCATCATTGTTTTAAAACTATTTTTAAACATATCTTTGGCATATGTGCTGAAAATATATGTTCCCTCTCGTCAGACATATAAACATATACAATTAAGTCACAATGTGCTAATGCTGGCCAATACATCAGCCTGGCCAATTTATCAGGTTAGGCTCTATTATGTTAGCCTGGTCCTACCAGACTACCGTACATTTCATTTGTACAGAGAGTAGTACTGAAGGGAAATGAGAATTGAGCAGAAGTACGTAGGAGGGCGGAGTCAGGCTACTATTATGTGACAGAAAAAGACAAAAGGTTGCAGTAACTCTGACATTAAAGCCCATATAGCAGAGAGTGTTTTGTACCTTTGTATAAAAAGGTGTAATTCATCACACATCTGCTTGTTGGGCACCGGCTGTCTTGCTTTGTTGTTGCTGTGTTAAATGCACAGTTTCTTTTGTGCATGATCACAAACAAATCTAACCAATATAATCTGCTGCTTAACAGCTCGTGTTGTTATCAGTGCAGCTATGTCTGAGACTGACAACCATCATGTAATGCCCTTGGACTGAACTAAAATGCCATCATGTTTCGCCCTTGCTGTGAGCAGAGTGGGTCTCCAGCTTGCGCTCTACTCTGTGTGAGGTAAAAATATGACACTGTCAAAATGACCTTTCCCTACGACTCACAGGGACTGTTCTAATTGGCACATTTTATTGTTATCAACTGAGGCAAACAAAAATGTTCTCCTGGGCACTGCTATGTCGCTGTTTCATAAAAAAAAAGAAATAAAAGAAAGGTATTCTGAAATGTCTGGGTAAAGATGAAATATAATATTATAAGTTGCTCTGTATCGACCCACGTAATGTCTCACAGATAAAAATCCTCATACTGGTTTATTTCACTACTTTGTCTTGAAATGATACAAGATCAATACCAAAGGAGAAAAATAAACGGTGTTCTTCATTGATATAATGTGTAGAGCTATAATCGATCTCATCATGCAACACTATAAGAAAGGTCATGCCTCGCAAACAGTGAAGCTTCTCCTCAACCGTTCAATCAATACTGACATTTTATTCACAGAAATAGAGTTGGGAGACATTTGGCTTCTGCACTGTAGCTAGTTAGCCAGACATTTAACATTTACACATAAGAAAACACACTTCCAACCACAAACAAATTCAAAGCATAATCAGAAAAGATAGACTTCAACCACATATCTGCTCCCTAAACTGTGTTGAAATGAAATCTGTCACACTTCCAGCTTAGCTATTCTATTGTGTGCTTTTCTGTGCTCATCTCATGTTAGGTCATGTCGCATAATCTTGATGTTGGATTTTGCGTCCTCAATTAGATGGCTGCTCTTAGCTGTGCTTTCATTCTCCGTCACACCAGATGGACCCGCAGATGGACACAGCGACGTTCTCAGCCAGCACGTCATGCTCATTCGGCAGCCAGCACGTCATGCTTCAGTCTAACATATCTTGCCGTCCAAATCCCCAAATTAGATTTCTATTTGCCTGTAAATCACAGATTCGTTGTCAACTCACATATGAAAAACAATAAAACTGAAAGAGGCAGAGCATGCTGTGACGCTCAGCAGATGTCTGACACCTCCAGCATAGCACACAACAGCCACAAATGGATCCTATTCTGTTTTGATGGCTATGCTTCAGATGCTTGTTAGTGTAGTGATTCTGTGGAGTATGTCTAGGGCTCTGACAGGGTCAAGCGAATCTCTCTCTCACAGCTCTTACTACTTGGAGTGATGCCGGTGTCAGATCCCCCCTCCTGCCTCCTGCTCTGCTGTGGACAGTTGGCATCCGCCGAGATCCACTGGAGAGATAGGAGTTTCTGACCACCATTATCAGACAAATGTAGCCAGGGCTCAGTCTTGCGTAGCGGCATTTGATAGCTGATTTTGCGTAGTGCCCTGTGGCGTTTATAGCTATCAGCTTAGGGCATCTCTTAGGAGCAGGGCTGTTCAACTTCCCTGAACACCTAGAGAGCAAAAGAGCACCAGCGTGGCCCCGGATCTTAACCCGATAACATCCATGATTTATCTTCTTTGTGTCATGCTGCTATATAATACAGTCTAGAGGGAGACAGCAGCCAGGCCATGGGCTGACAGCCCCACAGCTCCTTCAGCTTTTGTTGCTGCCCGATCAGCTCTGATTACAGGAGGAGATTCAAAGAGTATCCCAGACATGTAACCTAAACTACTGTACGGGTAAAAAGAGGATATCATGGCGTGCCACAAGTTGAGGCAGTTAAATGTAAATCTTAATCTTAGTCTATTTAAACCATCACAAAAGAAGAATAGCAACACTACTTTGTGGTGTACACTGTAAAAGGAGTTCACCTTTGTTTCCCAGTTGGCACATACTACAATTGCAATACCCATGAGGCCATGAGTTAATGATACCATACCACAATTTTAAGCTCTGTGATTGGGTGTTTCTTGTCAAAATGCACCTTGTGAGTCGTTAACTTGTCCTTGGATGTTTTTAGGTACCTGTGTTTTGTAACGCAGCTGTTCATATTTTGGACTGATGATTCAACCAGGTGAGTTTCATGCCCATCCAAGCTGTGTCAGTCATGTAACATTGTCTATGGGAAAATGAATGGGACTTTGACTTTAGGAACTAGGGTTAAATTAGTCCCTCTCACTTTGCAACTCTATGCCACTGCTATTATGCTGGTGCTCAACATTTGCTAATTAGCGTAAAACACAAAATAAAACTGATGGGAATGTCATCCGTAAACCATTGGACAGTTTAAAATTTTAAGTAAAGGAATCATCAATGTCTTTACAATTTATCCCAAGGGGGACATGCATATCTGAACCAAATTTAATTGGAGATACATCCAATAGTTACAGTAGAAACATAAAGAGAAAGATGTCAAATGTCAACCTCATGGTGTAAAGAGTAAAAGTCTGGAGATCAATAAAGTCAGTAGGGTTCATCCTCTAGGGATCATGATTGTCTGTAGCCAATCCATTAAGTAAATATTTCAGTCCGGGCCAAAGTGGTGGACCAACAGACAGATCATTTTAAGTCCCAAACACATAGCTTCTCTACCCTGTATAAAAACCACAAGCAAACTCAAAAGAATATACAAAATCAAAAATAACAAAGCCTTATAGAAATGACGAGTGATGATCAACAGCACAACAGCATATAACACTATTTCACCCAGCTTCATAAAACCGGAAGCCTCACAAAAATTCCCTGCTTTGTTTGCCAACTTTGAGAACACAGATCAGTAAAATATTTGTATTTCAGTATTGCATGTACGCACAGGCCCACAACTGCAATTTAATGACTTACTCCTTAATACCTGATACTTCAGTCGTGCTGCAAACTTCATGAATACCAGTTAATAACCAAACCCCCGTTGTGTATTCTGTTCAATAACAAGGCAGACTTTGATTCGTGGGCATATATTAACGACATGGCTGGTTCAATTAAAGTTCAGGTCAAAACGTACGCCCAAATATTTGTACTGCTCCACCTGCTCAACACACATCAATTATTTCACAATGAATTACTCATGAATAGTTGAAAAGAGCTAACAGCTGCTGCCCCCCCAATAGTCTCGCTATCATAAAGGCAGAGTGTAACTGCTGTGTCTGACAGATGAGTAGGACTTTGAGTGCTTAGCTTGCTCACAGACACAAAGTTTCATTGACAATCTGAGTTGAACGACTTGCGCAGTGAACAAAGGCGTTGGCAGTGCTGGCAAGCTGATCATAGGGCTGCAGGGAGAATAAGACAGGAAGGGACACAGAGAAAGAAACAAAGACAGAAAGAGAGTGAGAGAGCGAAAGAAGGAGACTGACATGTCTGTATAATATCTTTGTTGCTCACTTGTGTCTGATCCTCTCGCTGCTCTGCAGATGATGAAACTTCATCATCTGCAACAAGTAATGCAGGACTTGCCATCTTCGGAGCAACCAGGGAAAACTGACACTTTGGTTATTGCCATTCCCCAGTGAGGAAAACCGTCCCCTCCGTCACACTGCTGTCTCAATTATACTGCACATCACCTCTGCAAAGCTCTCGCTTAGTTCTTGCGAAGCAAAAACTGCTCAAAGTCTGATGTGTGCAGAGTCGTAACAGTTCAGGAGTGCTGAACAAACACCCGGGCTGATAGATATAATACTGTGAAGGGGGCATGAAACAATCTTTGTTGCTCTTTTTGTGACACTGCACATGATGAAACACAAAACAGAAATGACTCCTCGTCCTCCCTATTCCTCCCTTGTTCCTCTCCAACCCGAGTAAAGCTATGGAATACACGCACACTTCATTTCATCTACTGTGGCAGCACCTTTATGACTCTTATAGGGCAGTGCAATGTTGTTTTTTGCAGCTCAGCAGAAACCTTACTGCTCCACTATAGGCCTTTAATCCATAGGTACCAGGGTTGTATCAGCAAAACTTAATTGGCAACTATTTGGCTAATCAATCTGTGCGATTTTTCAAAGAAAACCTCCGGTTTCAGTTTTTGTAACATGACGACTTGGCGCCTTTCTCTGTTTTATATCATCGTAAAATTGATATTGGATAGTTTCCTAGACTAAAGGACAGTATTTTAATTATTATCAGACATAACAGACTTAACATGTTATAGAACATTTTATTCTGACACGGTAAAGACCAAACATTTATTTGAAAATGGGCTTATTTTTATAATTTATTAATTGAAAATTCTTTTCTTGATCGATTAACCGAATTGAATTGTCCGAAATAAAAAAAAATTACTTTAAGCCCAAGACGATGTCATTAAACAGCTTGTTTTGTCAGACCAACACTCCAAAAAAAATTCAATTCACTATGATGTGAAACACAGAAAGGCAACAAATCATCATCATTTGAGAAGCTAGAAGAAGTAAAGTATTTGTTTTGCCATTTTTGCTTAAAAAATGACATAATCGATTATCAAATCAGTTTTTGATTGAGTAATTGATTAATCAACTAATCGTCGCAGCTCTAAATGAAAATGTTTATTAGTTGCAGCCCTACAACACATACATAAAAAGTTGAGCAACTTAAAGTGCCCATATTATGAAAAAATCACTTTTTCTGGGATTTGGGGTGTTATTTTGTGTTTCTGGTGCATCCACACGCATACAAACTTGGAAAAAAAAAACATCCATGCTGTTTTGAGTGAGATACGGGTTTCTGAATGTAACCTGCCTTCAGTCTCCAGGGTAGCTGGTCAAAATCCGCAGGGCCATCTACGTCACTAGCCGAAATGAAGGGGCTAACCGTAGCATGCTAGCTCGTTCTCAATGGCAAAACACTGCTACAACACACACTAATTCACCATAATCTACAAAAGAACTACTGACATGTCCCTGTTCTGCAGGTATTCCACGCAAAGTTGGATGTGCGCCCTCATTTAGAAGAAGTCTCCCGGCTAATCCTGCATTGTAACTGACCGAAGTTGTTTAAACAGCTAGCTAGCTGATGTGATCCTTACCTGGTTACTGCGCATGTGCGACTGCCAACAGTGAGATGTCTCACTCTGTAGCTAAAACAGAGACCTGAACACAGGGTGAAAAGAAGAGCTGCAGCAATGTGCAGCACATCAAAAAGATAGTGTTTTTTGAAAATTAAACCATGTAAACCTATTCTGGTACAACCTCAAAATGCAATTATGAACCTGAAAAGGAGCATAATATGGGCGCTTTAAAGTGTTTGTAGAACACAGCCCTAACTAAATAATTTCACGGCTCACAGGAGAAATAAGGTGTATACAGCTGGAACAAACGGCTGTGTTTCCATGCACTGCATGTTTTCATTGTGAATTGTATAATAGTAAGACAAATTGAGCTGATTTGCTGCATCACTGTTAAACCACAGCTGGCTAGGATGTATACTAAGGCTACCAACCTATTCTAATCACGCTAAACTAAAGTCATCTGTGACACAGAAATAAAAGAAAATCAAAGGCTGTAATATTTCTGCAACCAGTGTGCCAGCTCTGACAAAATACCTGAACCATGCCACAGGCATAATATGCCACAAAGATTCAGAGCCAAATTGTTTGTTAAACTGTTTTCAGTAAAAAATGGAGGTTAACAGTTAAAAGGCTGTTATATTTTGACTTTTATTCAATAATGGACCAAAGTTTTGCCAGTTAAGTGGCATATGAGGATTTGAGGACAACATCTTTACACTTTCTCCCCTCTGGCATTTTGCATGAAACACACTTCCAAGCACATTGATCTTGCCTCACAGGGGAGACTTTATGGTACCTGCTTCCCAATTACTTGCATAGGCTTATTCCTCTGACACCGTCTCAGGGAAAACAGACCGGATTGGCTGCAAGTCATGACAGAAAAGCTTAGTGGAGGTAAATTTGTGGGCAGGGTGGGAGAACTGCCAGCTTCCAAACATGCAGTGCACTCAGAGAGGCAGATTTACGTCTGTGCTCTTCTACAGGCCTCTGTGTTTGTCCTGTCTCCAGTGGCTGACTGAAGACCTTGCTCGCCCAACAAAAACACTGTCAGAGATAGCTCAGCCAGCCATGAAATTGATTTTGTATTAACAAACAAGGGGATCTGTTTCTCCCATGCTGTTAATCAAATCATTTCGAGGAATGAGGGGAAGATGAGAGTAAAATCATTAACTTCCAACAGTAAATCAGGTTCACTGCCAACCTGTTGTCCCATTAACCCTGAAACCTGTTCAATAGCTAATTAAGGCAATTACTTCAGGCATGACACGCCAGTTAATCATGAATGACTAGCCCATTTATAGTGGTGGCTTCATTACCATTGGCAGCACTCCCCCCTCATTCTCCACACACACACACACACACACACACACACACGCACGCACGCACACACACACACACACACACAAACACACACACACACACACAGCAAGAAGACTGAGGATAAAAGGTGAATCTTGGTCTGTCTCCCGCCCATTTACAGGACTATTACTGGAATGGATGCATCAAAAAAGAGCACGGCAGATTGTGTGCTTAGATTCCCGTTGCTCTATCTCCCATCAGGTTTAGTCTGTGATATTGAGCTTTAAAGTTTTTAATGTCAGTTGTGATCAGACACTCAATTTATTACCTAGTAAACATTTCAATCGCTATTTTAAAGTCTTCTTCAATAGGGTATAGCATGATGTTTAGTAAATTATGGTTCTGTTAGAGTATACTAGACGATAAGGCAGGGCATACTTTAGGGCGTGGCTACTAGGGGTGGGGGAAAAAATCTATACAGCATAGTATCGCAATATTTTCCGTGGCAATACTGTATTGATACACAGACGCCAAGTATCGATCTTTTATTATATATGTGTTGGTCATTTTGTCTGCTTGACAATCCCATTTTGCAGCAATAAAATTTAAGTGAGATGAACAAACTTCTTTTAGAAATTAATCTTTATGGATAAAACAGATGTTGACAAAGTTTTCTTTTGGGGACATAATTTGAAATTGGGTAAGATTTGAAGTTGGAAAAAAGGTAATAAATTGCAATATATCGCAGAATATTGCAATATCTTTAAAATCGCAATAATATTGTATTGTGACATAAGTATCGTGATGATATCGTATCGTGAGGCCTCTGGTGATTCCCACCCCTAGTGGCTACCTCGTGATTGACAAGTTGCTACCACTGCAACCTGTCAATCAGGATAGAGGCTTAGCAATGCGTATCCACGGCACTGTGTACATTTAAATAGCTGTGAACTTTTTTTGGGTGTCTGTGTTTTTGCCTTAGAACTTTGACCCTTTCGCAGTGTGTTTTCAGTTCATAAAGGATTTTTGTCACCTAAAAATGTCTTGTTCAGCATTCGGTTGTAAGGAGTCGACTTTTGTTTTAAGCCTCTTTTTTTGGTAGTCAAAATTAGCATCCTAATTCATATTTTAACATGAATTACGGATGCAAATGAATTACTAACCAAGCTAGTTAGCTAGCTTGGTTAGTAATAATATGGTCATTTCTTGTTACAAAACCCCAACATGGCGATGACCAAAATACCTAAATCCACAAACCAATGGGTGACGTCATGGTGGCTACGTCTACTTCTTTTATACGGTCTATGCCTAGGGCCAACGTTTTGCCTGTCTGGAGCAGTCCATGGTGCTAAACAAGACTTTAGTCGCTCTCTAACAGTGTGATCAGTGTGCTCTGACACCTTCCTTGTCAGCAGTTCCCATCCCATCCTGCTTGAGGGACTGACTCTGACAGATAGCTGCATTGAGGAAAGGCCCTTGTAGTGAACTGTCCTGAGTGTGAGTATTGATTTTCCTGTTTATCTCCCCTGACTGCAGCAAGGCGAAGGCTAGCTGAAATGATTCCCTCAGCTCTGAGGCCCATTCCTCTCAGCTCCCCTCAGTTCCCTGTAAAGACTACAGTGTACTACAGCCTGATTCTATATGTGCCAGGTCATCTGCTGCAGAGTATCCAGGCTGGTCAGAGACTGCTCATCCTCTTGCTCCTAAATGTCGCTCTCTCCCCTCCACTGCACATCAATAATTGGCCCTGGCACTGCAGGAGACCCCTCTTGGTTGTTCCATTTCCATTTGCAGCCATGAATACAAATTTCTGGACGACCTGCCACACTTGTCAACACAAGGGGAATTTCATTCTGCGACTGTCCCACTGAGCAGAGGCCTCCAAATGCTGGGTGACATTAAAAGAGCTACACTGTATATTTCCCTGTAGCTCTCACATAAGAAAAAACAGCAAAAGGCTCAACTCAAATTCAAACTGCTGGCACAGCTTTGACATTGATCTACTTTCACAAGACAACAACGCAGACACATTTATTGCTGTGATTGCAAGTGTGGTGCGTTAATTAAAAATGGCAGTGGATACATTCGCTTAGACATTGTTTGTCTTCTTAACGTGACAAAACACTGCCGCTCATCAAAGCCGTGTATAAACAGGCGTCTGTTTGCTCTTACTTATCAAGCATCAGCGCTAAGGTCCTGAGGGAGTGTGGTTCTGTGCCTTCACTTTTAAACAATTACACCAGGAGTCAGACATGCAACCCCAATCGGTCACACTTTCCATTTCAATGTAAATGTCAGACTGATACATCTTGTGCAAAGACTCCCTGTGGACAAACTTGTTGTCTATAGTGCAGTTTTTCTTGTTCTGTTCATACCACACGCAACAAATGCGACAAAACACTAGCAAAGAGAACACCAGGCATGAAGTGAAGTTAATTAACAGACTAGAGAAAATGCAATAGCCTTGGTATGGCTTTATCCGAGAGGAACCAGCAGACCAGCTCACACAAACTGATCAAAGATGAAGCTGTAAATCATCAGAAACCTGCATGACCTCAAAGGCACCTGCAAATATACAAATCTCAAATGCTGTTGACCATTTTCCAAAAAATGTGAACATGCGTCCCAATTGAAGGCTTAACATTTCTTTAACAATTGTAGCTTTTAGTATACATACAAGCTTTTACTTTAGCTTTCACTCAGGACAAAGGGAGAGCCTGCTGCACAAACTAAACCCCCTACTGGGAACACTATTATCATGACAGTTGTTAGAAGGTGTGAGTGCAGCCTGTACATGTGCATCCTGGGGGCCAGTTATCAGCTAAAATGTTATGTGGAGCTGTGGGGGAAAGATTAAAAACCCTGTGTACAGTATGGAAAAAATTACTTTTAAGTTAACTAGGAATAGGCAAGGCAAGGCAGTTGTATTTATAAAGCACATTTCATACACAGAGGTGGATTCAAGGTGCTTTACAGAGAGGTACAGAGGATAGGGATTCATGATCATGGCCAAGAAGAAAGTTTAGCAGCACCCACTGCTTGTGGGGCCCTCATTGCCATCCCCCATGGAATATGATTTAAAGCGGATTTAATTATTTAGGGATTTCAACTAGGCTGTCAATCGATTCAAATATTTCATCGTGACTATTCGCATGATTGTCCATAGTTAACTAGTGATTAATCGAAAATTAATCCCACATTTTCTATCTGTCTATCTAAATGTACTTTAAAAGGGATATTTTTCAAGCTTTTAATGCTCTTATCAACATGGGAGCAGACAAACATACTTGCTTGGATACAGTGGTGGCTCCCAAAGGTAATTCATACGTGCAGTCGTTGGATGCAGTGCAAATTATTTCAAGCAGACCCTTGTCCTCTACAGTGTTAATCGGCCTGCAAGCTGTAGTCACCCATTTAGCTATCGCTGTCACTCCAAAACAACAAACTACCGGAACGCCTTTTTCCCAACTCGCGTTCCACTCCCCACACCTCTGTCTTTGGACAAGAAGTCACCTCGTGAGATCTTGTTGTCAGACAATTACAATCTGAGCTTGTCAATGGCAAAAACATTAATTTTTAGTGGACAAAAATCCAGGGTGCACAATTGCCTCATTTGGTTACATTGCAGCTCGGTCTGCACCGGCCCGTTACTGCGTTCTCGCTCAATACTGGACCAATTTCAAAGATTGTTGGTCACATCAGTCTATTAGACACAAATGCATGGGGCAATGTGGTCCAGTTTGAAGAAAAAAAAATAACGAATTTACCCTTTAAAAGGAATTTGTCAATCAATTTTTACAGCCCTAATTTCAACACAAATAATTTACATTTTCATTCCATCTTGTTTATGTCTTGAAACAATATATCCAGAATAGGAAACTAAAAAAATCCTTTACCTGCCAGACAGATGGATAGACAAAAATCTCCTGATTCATAACATTACCTGTCAACAAACCAAGTAAGATGATGTAGCTACACAGAATCAGTGAATATAACATCAATCCAGGTAAATTACTGCTGGATATTTTATTTTTATTTTTTTTATTTTACCTTTATTTAACCAGGAAGAGACATTGAGATTAAAAATCTCTTTTTCAAGAGTGTCCTGGCCAAGACAGGCAGCAGTACAACCATACATACAGTACATACAAACACAAAATACGCAAAAACATCAGAAACATAAAACAACTGACACAGCAAATCTTTCAAAGTCAACCACAATCCTAAACACATCAGGCAAAACAGATGTGGCTGCCTCCAAGTCAATCAACATCCTCTTAAAAGTGACCAATGAGACTAGCTCAGTAAGTTTCATGGATTTCTGTAAATTGTTCCAAGCAGAGGGAGCAGCAAACTTAAAGGCCTTTTTTCCCAGCTCAGTTCTAACCTTTGGAACAGACAGAAGGAAAAGATCCTGGGAACGAAGATTGTAAGTCCCGGTACTATTTACACTGATATAGGTCAGAAAGTAGGATGGAAGGAGACCTAAAATAGCCTTGTATATGAAGTTATGCCAGTGTTGAAGTCTCCGTGTTGATAGAGAAGGCCATCCAACACGTTCATACAGTTCACAATGGTGAGTGAGGGCTTTCATACCAGTGATGAACCTCAGAGATCCATGGTATACAGTGTCCAGTGCATGTAAAATTTGAGACAAAGCATGCATGTATAAAACATCACCATAACACCATAAACAGTAAAGAAGCCTTTAGTCATTCAGTCCAGCATTGCTATGTAGTTCAACTATGATTTATGAACGTTATGGACCAAATTACAACATTCCTGGTAGAATACTTAATACTGAACACCATATTTCTACTGTTAACCTTTGTTGCAACCAAATGTGAAAAGTATTTTGTCATCTCACCTGTGCCTAAAACAACAAGCCCCCACACCACTTGTTTTAACACAAGGCTGTTTTAGATGCTATGCTTGCACTCCATGATGTGACACCATCACCACACAAGGCTGCGACATTGGATGAGGATAAAAAAAACAAAAAACACAAAGGGCTTCCCAAGGTCCCAAAGTCTCTTCAAACCCCTCCTTTCCTCTCTGTTCTTTGCCTCCTACTTTTTCTTTGGAACATCCCCCTCTTACAGAGAAAATGGATGTGGTAGTGCTCAACAAGGCTGCTTTTCGTGGACCTGGATGGATTGCATGTAAGCGATGAGATTGGTTTCAGTGTTCCCCGTGGACTGAAGCCTTTGGTGTTTGGTGATAAATGCCTCCTGTGTGGTAATACAGTGTGATTAACGGACACAGCCCAAAGGCTGATCCCTCCTCTCCCTCCTCACCCCACCTGAATCAATCATCTACATGGAAAGGCCACAGTCTTGTGCTAGAACAGCTGCTTAGAGCTCAGCTCTCTCCTTTCACACTTCAGGAGAGCAGAGATGGCTGTAGGACTCACTTTCAAACACAGTGAATACAAATAGATGAAGCATACCTGCTGACGCCTACGCTGTTGAGCAGGTAAGCAATTTCAAAAGCATGTTCAATCTAATAACAAATTAAAAATGTTGAGGTGAATCTAACTTACTGCAGTTCTACTTTAAAGGATTGGTGGTACCCCTTTTTATTTAATTTCATATTGTGAGTGCTGATGAAGTTCCATGAAAAACTGAAGTAACCTGACCACTGATATTTATAAGGAAAGAATAAAATGCTATCAAAAAGACTTTGACAACTTGGAAAATTGTGTATCTGTTTTTTCTTGGCCTTAATGATTTTGCTTGTCTTCATATTCAATCTTTTGTAATGCTGCTGCTTTCCTTTAACTGTGTGGTCAAATAGATACAGTAAAATAAAATAATGCGGCATCCTCAGTAATCATCATATACATTATTTTATGTGCATATTTTAGTTTGTTAAGTCTCTAAACCCACTTCCAAAACACCCACAGAACAAATACATCCGTCCAATCTTGTAACGCTGAGGTGACAAGGCATGTTAAATTTAAAAGCGTAACTCGACACATGGAGCACCGACATGATCAGATTTGATATTATGACCGACATAAAAAAAAGGCTGCAGCAGCAGTTTTACAAATAGCCGTGAAACCATATCATTGGAGGGGAGATTATGGCAGTGGCATAAGCAGTCAAATCAATCCCTGAGTATTTCTGTGCAAGTCGATATAGGATCCAGGTTAGGCCCATTAGTCATGTTGGCACCATGCATTGCATTCCCAGGCCTGAAATGACCCTGCAACTTCTCTGCACATTGTTGCTAAAAGCTCTCAACACACGCAAATTGGCATTTGCAATACACTGGCTTTTATAGATGTGTAAAAACTTGGAATCAATGCTAATTTATGTCATATGGCATTAATATGCATTGGTTTATACTCCATCTTGAAATATTTAACAAAGGCATAATCTGCTTCTTGATGACAGCGAGAGGGCAAAGCCATTTGCTGATAATTTATATGTACTGTTCAAAAGAAAGCACTCAAAGACACATATTTTTCCTCCCTCTGTAACTTGTTATGATTCACAGACATGCCTTGCATTACAAGTGAAACAAATGCCTCCAGTGTTAGGACAACCACCCTCGAAGTGAAAGTATAAACAAATTCCCAGCTCAGATTCCAAACCTGAGAGGGGAGGCTTACACAGAATAATGAATGAAGCAAAGTCCAGTATCCATATCAGAATGGGGACTGATGAGAAGTTAAGTGATCTCTGGATTTAAAGCTCTGTTTGGTAGCCATTCGTCTGGCACCTTGAGAGGACTCACTCCCATTGAGGGACATTGGATTCCTATGATGAGGTTGATGTGCTGTATCACAACACGAGCAGGGACATAATGCTATTTGTTCCACACCAGCACTCTGTGATGCCACAAGATGTTATTCTACTCTCTAGTGCCGTGCTGTTGTTAGGACGGATTTCCAATCCATACTTATTATTACACTGTGGCCTGGGACCCAATTTATACTGCAATATTGTAGGTGGCTGTGAACATAAATTGATCTAAAGAGGGAAATCCTTTTCCAGTGGGAAATAAAAATATTGTTCAGTCAGCATAACATACAACAAAACATCATATGTGATGTTTTCTGCCTTTATCGTAATCAAAGAATAAAGAGGATTTAAAATATATAACATAATAGTCAAGTCAGGCGGAATTTCATAAGTTTCATAAATATCATAAGATTGTTTTATATTAAATTATATATTGACCATTAATGAAAACAAGTTTCTGCTTTTAATCATGTGCAGTGCTGATCAAATATCTATAATGATTTTTCCAAATAAAACAAGACTGAGCCCCTATTTATAAATGTAGAAATTTAAGAAGCAATCTGGACTGCAATCTGTTGCAGTCAGTGAGATTATTCAAATCTCTCTCACATTAAGTCTGACTGATGCCACAGCACTGGGAAGATGCAGATGACACCACCAGTAAAGATTTCATTGATTGAATATGTTTTATGGATTACCATTTTATTACATACATGCATGCCGTTACTGATTTGGTATATCTTTAACTCAAGGTACCTTCTCCCTGTAGTGAAGCCATTCTAAAGTGTTTAATTTTGACATATTTTACCACATCACCAGCAGACACGGCCCGCAACAACATCAAAACATCGAGAGCTTCATCCCATCAAACGACTTTGGGGTTGCACAGTCTTGCAAGCGGAGATTAGGCCGTGTGAAGGTGACTCTACCTGTGCTTACACTTAAAGTGTGCCAGGTGCTCAGTCAACCCCTGAATCCAAATTGGGGAGCGGTGTGAGGCAGGCAGCCTTAGCTAGCCTCCCCACAGTATAGCTTACCTGTCACCAGCTAGCCCCAGATAAGGACAGATGACCTTTCTCCAGGTTGTTACAATAAATCAACTCCAGAGGCGGTTATTCCTGGCACGGTCGGCATCAATTGAGAAATAAAGCCAGGCACCTCTGCTGGCATTTTCCACATTACTGGTTGATATGTCAATCTGTCATGTACACGAGTCTCAACAAAACGCATGCATGCACACACACACACACACACACACACACACACACACACACACACACACACACACACACACACACACACAAAGGCAAGGAAGTTCTCCTATTAATTAACACAGAGGCTAACCTGGTCTGCCTTGCTTATATGATTGTCGAACATTTTTCTTTTCATTATTTTTTATGTTCTCTTGCAGTGATTTTCCAAAAGTACAAAGTAAGCTTTAATCATAATATAATGCACACATTTTTTTGGGTCTTGCATTTAAAAATGGGTGACACTAAATTGGAAAAAAGAGCCAGCCAAATATTTTTGCAACACAGCACAAAAAGCTGTAGCAGCGGTATAAGGCCAACATCTAGTGTCTTCAAAGCAATATTCACGAACTTGCTGATCAGGCAGCTCTTGATCGGCAAACACTAAAGAATTTATGGTAAAAATCTTCAAGTTTTGCACAATTACTTTTTTTATGGACTGTTTGTAGTAGAGAACTAGCATGCTCTTTTCTCAATTAGAGGGAAAACAGAGCCAAAGTTAATTGTCCCTCTGATAAAAGAAGCATTTGAGCAGCTCAGCTACCAAACAGGCCTCTTGGGGACATTAAACACCGAATCTTGGAATCACTGCACCAGCTGACTCATTCTTATCACACTGATGACTACATTTAACTAAATCAGTTGTGAGGTGCTTTGCTTCTCTTCTTCTTTACTTCAGTCTAGGGTGTGATCTCACACTGATCAAAAGTTGACTGGGAAGTAGGAGTTCAGCTTCACGACAGCACGTCTGGGATCTGAGAGTTCATAAAGGCAGGTGATTCAGTGTTAGAGCAAGGTATTCATCATATGTGATGGCATGGATCAAATGAAAAAATGAAAATTTCTGACTCAAGCTACAACATTTTAACAGCAGAATCTTCACAGTGCCATTGCTTTCAGTGAGGAAATGGTGCCATTAAAATAAAGCAAAAATGTGCTACTTTGCAGTGGTTCAACATTTCTTACCACAGGATGATCTAAGTTTACTCAAGTCTTATCGGCTTCCAGAAAACTGTGACACGAGGGTCCTTGCCAATCACTCGACCAAATGCCACCCTTTAATCACATTATAAGAGCTGAATCAGACAGTTGGAGATTCATATTTGCCGAACCAGCAAGTATTTGACAGCAGCATCAGAGAAGCTGCAAGCCTGCTCTGGCAAGCTGCATGGCTTTCATTACCTAGAGTGGCTTTTATAGAAAGACGGTAAGCTCCATCCACACTACATCTCGAACAGTTCCAAGCCAATTGGACAATGACAAATATCCACAATAAGCCAAACGCATGCAAAGCTTTACATTTTCTCCAAATGCTAATATTGAAATGGTCTGTAAGGGCTCAGTTATTTAATCAATGTGCACTGAACAATAATGTGCAAAGACAACTTGGGCCTCCCTGTTTGGTGAATCATGTATCAAGCAGCAGATTTCCGGATAGAACTGGGACACTAATCCCCTTTCCAATACAAGAGACATCACATGGCAAAACAAATTATAATCTTACTAAAAGTGATTAAAACTTCTGAAAACTTGGTACACACATAAAGTACAACACATTGTTACTAGGATAAACATTGTGTGACAAAATGAGAATTACAGAGAAGACCCTAGAGATTGTAGTCAATGGCAAGGCTTATTTTAACTCAGGGTCTAAAGTTTGTCACATAATCTCAATTTAATGTGTTCTGCATTTTGTATGCAGAGAAAAAGAAAATAATTTTCTACTAAAAATCTAACCCATATTATACTTTCAACTTCTACGATCAACTTTCTGCATTACTTTCTGCTTTATTACTTAAACTTTTTTTTTATAACTTTGTATTTAAGATGATGAGTGTGATGGCAAACAGTTACACATCCATCAGATACGGAGCAACATTCATTGTTGTATTTGAGTTGTGTTTCTGGCCATCTGATGAATGTATGACCAATATTCACTCTTTTTTAGCTGTTTTTGGTCTCCATCAACTCCTGAGGGAAATATCTGGCTCTTTAGCTTCTAAATTCTCCACTTAGTATAAATCATCTTGAGCATTCATTTCTGAGCCCTAACCAACAATCTGACATGGTTGAGTTAAGCCTCACCTCTCTCTTTCTCTCTCTTGCAGAAATATTATATCAATATAGCATAATGACAACTGACATCAGTAAATGTAACAAACTATTATAGTATTATGACAATATTTTTAATTGGATGTTAAGAATCAAAATGAGGGTGCCCGGGTAGCTCAGTTGCCAGAGCGGGCGCTCACTCCTTGACTCCGACCTGTGGCCCTTTGCAGCATGTCGTTCCCCCTCTCTCTATCCTTTCATGTCTTTAGCTGTCCTGTCAAAATAAAGGCCTAAAAAGAATGAAAGTAGGTAGAATACTGCTTGTAGGCTTTATAAAATGTTCTTATGCTAACTACATCTTTCTGTAAGGACACTTAAAAGTTTCTATTGAAAAATAAAAAAACTCATTTCCTTCTGCATAGTCGAATTTGAATCACATTTAATGACTTCCTTGATTGTTCTCATTTTCTTTGTCATGACGGTGAACAAGTGCTTGACATATGCTGTTGCACTCTCTGTAGAGGTAACACTTAATTATCAAACCAATTGGATTACTGCTCAGGCCTGCCAGCAATGACTACTTGAATTAATGACACATGAAAAGCAATCTCCACATCCTGGAAGTCCAACGCCTGCAAGGGCACCCACACCTCCGAACATAATAAACATCCCATCATTGGGATGAGCACTTTGCCTCCTACATCTAAAGATACGACCAGAACTGTAAATCTGCTCAACTTCCTCTTTCGAGTTCATCTGTGTCTGGAGGGCATCCATTGCCCTGCTGCTTTACTGTGTCTCATGGAGGTCCTGTGCTTTCTCTTTTTCGCTACGCGAGAGGCTTCAGAGTCCATAAAGTGCAGAAAAATGTATACATTTACGGGTATTACTGTATTTCATTTAAGTTCCAAATGTTAGCTATTATTTCTAGTCTTTGGAGTCTGTAAGAGTCATATTTTCTGACTGGTGTGCCAAGTTGAGCAAAAACAGAGTGAAACTTGTAATTTTATTTAGAGTAAACATTTGAAATTAAGTTACTGCATCTATCATTTACTATCTAAACACAGACTGTAAAGGTAGTTGTAATGCGGATTACCTAATGGAGATAACATTGCCGCTACAGAGTCTTTGTTCAATACACATTAGATATCATCAGAAAAAAAAACTACTAATACTTGTAATACTTTATGATTCTTAAACCTGCAATAATCTTTTTGACCACCTGAGGGAAGTGGAAACAACTTGTGGTAAACATTGACATGACATCACCTTTTAAGTTGATAAGGTGTTAGTGTTAGCAAACAGTTGCTTATTTACACATCCAAAAGCAACATTATCATTCATTTGGAGTCGTGTTTGTGTCCACCTGATTAATGTAAGTCCAATATTGACTCTCTTTTAGCTCTATTTTTGGTCTCCACCTACTAAGGTAAATATATTGGTCTTTACTAAATGCTCCACTGGTTACTATGGTTGGTGCTGAGCAGTTAGTGTAGCGTATTTTTCTTTTTTTTTAGAGCATTATCACTGAAAACTGCTGCCTGCTGCAGCCGAGAACAACGCTATGAGAGCAATGAGAGGGAACCAAAACAGTCTCTGTAAAGTCGAGAGGAGCTGCAGATTCAGGTGACAATCCTCTGGAGCTTAATCCCTACAAGCTACGCCTCTCACATTACACACTCATTTTATACATTATAAAAATATTGATTAGTTGCTTTTAAGTGCTCATAAACATTTGATATTTGTAGAATTTTTATGACAACTGGGCTAACTTTATCTGATGAACATGTAATGTTCATGTGATTGAAAGCTTCAAAAGAGTTTTCTCAACTGCCATTTCCAACTATGACCTCAACTATGACAGACTAAAAACAACATAATAATCAAACTGAGAAAGTGCCCACATAGCCTATTGTGTAATAAAATGAATTTAATCAGTAATGCCAAAATGAAAAATACCAGTGATGTCTGCAAGTTTAAGTTCATTAAGGTCGGGTTGGTAATAACTCCCTCCCACATGCTGATACAGGGAGATGCCCAACATTGTCATGTGCAGGTAGTAGATAGAGTGAGACATGCACGGTTCAATGATCTGAGCTGTAAGTGGTAACAACCACGCATTAATTGCTGCTCTCTCTGCATCACTTACTATGAATAAAATGTGATGTGGGGTGTTATTCAGCAAAGGATTAAAGCAACACTACA
Source organism: Perca flavescens (assembly GCF_004354835.1). Lineage (NCBI taxonomy): Eukaryota > Metazoa > Chordata > Actinopteri > Perciformes > Percidae > Perca > Perca flavescens. The sequence continues at coordinate 19,584,713 of NC_041341.1, read as the reverse complement.
TAACTTTTCCCGCTTCGGTCCCCCTACAGGTTAGAATCAGAATTGTCCATTACATGCAAGTTTGCCAGATCGGGTACTGGATCTGTAGTTCGAATGAACTGGACAATGTAATGTAATGGACAATTCCGCTGCCAACCTGTAGGGTGACCAAAGCAGGAAAAGTTCTCTAGTGTTGCTTTAAGGCATGTCATTGCCATGTAATTAATAACAGTATATTACTACTCCTGTAGGACTGTTGTAGAAACAAAGGGAATGTGAATATGTAATTTTTATGACTGGTGGAGAAAACATACTGTAGGCGAGAGCTTTATTTGGTTTTGCAGTACCCGCCCTTCATTGGTTAACCATTAATGGTAATACTGGTGACCTACAACACACTGGAACACAAACACATCAGGCCATAATGCACACAGGACTTGTCCTTCACCTTTCAGAAGACTGACAGCAATTACTGTAGGTATATGAGCACTGTAAAGTAGCATTTAAATCAAATGTACAGCAACTAGGCTATACAGTATAAAAACTGCTAAAATAAACATCCATCAGATAGCGATATTAAGAAAGCAAAGAATTTACAAAAAAGTAATCATTAAAAATCAAAATACAGTAGTTGCCAATTTATGTTCACAACTTTCAAGACAGCTTTTCAGTGCACATAACATACAAACCTTGAGGACACAGTGATCTAAACATCATTATCCAGAATCACAGCAGAGGACATCCTCTGTCATTGTTACATAGGCACATCTCTCTCTCTCTCTCTCTCTCTCTCTCTCTCTCTCTCTCTCTCTGTGCTTAATCAAAGGAGAATATCGAAGAGCGTCCGTACTGTACTTGTGTTTTGGCTTTGGTCTCTTTGTACTTCTGAACTGAGCATTCATTATGCATAAGCAACAAGAAAGCTGCTAATGAAGATTTCATAAAATGATAAAAACTGCAACATCAGCATGCATAAAATTAACACGAAGCCACAGTTAAAAGGGGAATAACTAACATGATATGGACAGGAAAAAAGCTATACATACTTAACAATTGTATATTAAACGTATTATTTATTCATTGGTTTGAATGTTTATGGCCTATATAAATGAATGTACTTGCTAAATATGTTACAAACGGATGAGGCAAGAAACAAGGCTCAAATAAGCATATGAGCAAACTAACTGTTAACTCAGTGTTGGCTTTCGCAGCTTCATGTCTTGAAGTCAATTTTATTGAAACTTGAATTTCTACCAACACATAGTGGCAAGATATGTTTTTGAAATAGAGCTGAAAGCACAGAAACAAGGATGATTTGCTTGTTTGCAACTAGAAAACTAGGTGTGATTATTATAGCTGTATATACTGTGTACAATTGCTTTCAGGGATAAAAAAGTTGTATTAAATTGACCTGAATATAATTAAGAAATCCAGGAATAACAATACTTTAAAGAACTGAACATATTCTGAAGTGAATAAAAACGGGCTGGCTCTGGATCATTCTTGGACTCAACAAATATGTATAACAGATGTTCCACCAAAGTGAGACATCAGAAAAATCAGTGAAAGGACAAGGAGAGACATGGAATAAATTAAAATCAGTTCAACCCTAATTTAAAGGCTGGCCATTAAATGTCACAAAATACAATAAATTTGAAAGTGAAACAAGCTACATAGACAGATACTGAAAGAGATGCTGACATTGTCAATAGCAGCATCACATTACAAAAAGAATGTGATGCATAATACATAATTTTATTCATGTAATATATCAAAAAACATCCATGTTTCAATGCCAACCACCAACATGTATGAAGTATAGGCTTTGGTTTGCTATTAAGGTGCATTTTCATGGATTTTCAGCACTAAGTCTACCACTGCTGCTTTATTCAAGGAGTATAATGTATGCTTCAATGTAGAGACATCTGACTGTATGTTTCATAATCAAATTTCCTCACCTTAACCTGTAGCCGTCACAATAAAGCTGTGTTGTTGTTTTATTAATCTCAGTAGTGACAGAGATTCTCACTGCACACGGATGGAAACTAATATTAGAGTGAGAAACCGCATGAGCTCATTTTTATTTCAGTGGAAAGCAACATCAAATATGTCTCTGATACTGACCTACGACCTTACGGTATACTACACAGGCAAAACAATTCTAAAGACACAGTCCATTCTTTATGCAAGGACATTTTGAAAATGAGCCCCTTGTTTAGTCATATTGAATATATCTACCCGAGTAACTCCAGACCAAACAGTTAGCTAATGAACATGCAAATCAGAAATAATTCTAGCAGCTGTCCTCAGTGAAGGGCCTCTGAAATCGCCTGAGATGAAAACAACCTTCTCAACAAGCCATCTTCATGCAGCGGACAAGACAATGCCATGACGCTCTCCACAGAGCAACTTAAGAGGACAGCACTTAGAGGTATGTTTCTCCAAAAAGTCCCTGAAGAGAGGCAGGCTTGCCCGCTCCACTTCTCCCCTGACTGACAGCACACTCCAGAGGAGCCACGCCGCAGGACACGCACACTGATCCAGTCTGACACGCCTGACCTTTCCTGGGCCGCACGGCTGGCTCACCGTGCGAGCACACCCTGCCCGGCTGAAAAGGCCAAACAATGCCACGCAGGCAGTGCCATGGCTGCCTACCTCTGCCCCCCTCCCCCCTACTGCCATCTCAAGAGCTGGCAAGGTCAATGCCTGGGACAGCGGGAAGACAGCCACTCAATATGAAAGGCTCTCGACCACAAAACAAGGGTATGCCAACTGAATTTGGCAGTGATGTACAATTGGTATTTTCCATTGCACCCTTAGGTGGAGTTAGGATTTTTGTAACAAGTGGATTATATATTACAAATTACGCATATTATTGTACAAGTGCATTTTTTTACTTTGACCTAATACCATTTAATATATTTCAATTAAGGCATTGCACAAAAAACAATTTATGAAGGTGAAATTTGCATAATATATATATATATATATAGTATTATATAATAGTATTAGTAATAATAATACTATTAGTTATCTCACTTAGTAAATGTGTTGTGTGCAGTGACTGGTTAGTGAGGGGGGTCTAACGTATTGTGTCTACCATCAGCCTTGGTCAAGGCAGAATGATCTCAGAATAGATGCTGCGGGAGCCCGCTAAAGAACAAGGGATGGGAGGACCAGTAAGTGCAGAATAGATGCTGCAGCTGTGAAATGAAGAGCTGTCACATCCAGTGAGCACTTTCCTGAGTAAAGGAAACACTTGCACTTCTGCACAGCAGAAATAAATCATGTGCTCATGTACTTAAGTGTAAGACTGTATTTTTCCAAACAGAGAAGGGAATTCTTGTGTGCTTGTGTGACACATTTGGTGCTTTTTCTACATGCGAAAAATAGATTTGAAAATATGCTGTAACTGAGTTATAGACTTTTATACCTAAACTGTAGTGCAATTTAAAGAATCAGTGACTCCAGAAGCATTAACTGCATTGCAAAATACACACATCCACTCTGCTGAGTGAAAACACATGCGCACACGCACGCGCACACGCACACGCACACGCACAGTTCATTACAATGCGGCCCCCTTTAGTAATTGTACTGTATCTCACATTTGTACAAGCAATTGCAAATGTCTTTTCCACTGAAATTACAACAGAAAATATTGTAGCGATAATGCATATCAAGTTCTACTTTGCTGTTTATCTCTGATAACTACTGTGCATCATACAACAAACATATTGGGATAATTTAAACTCAGTCCTGAGATAAGATGGCATCAAATGTAAAGATTTTGTGTAATATAACAGTAGTGCACCTGTTCTGTAAGCCAACGAGAACACCTGAAAGGGACTTATTACAAAAGACACTAAGGCCAAGGATGCAGGGGGAGTGTACTGGTACTGGTGTATGGGTCAGGTATAAATATGTCACATTCAGTCAGTTTTCAATAGGTGCAATTGGAGCTTTGATCCAGTGACAATGAAATCACCACAGTGTGCCAGAACATTTGGACTGCAGGCTCACAAACACTGTTACTGCAGTGAAAGGGGAGTTCTGTAAATGCTTCAGAACAATTGGTTAATGGCACAAATTGGCAAAATAACAGGACTGGCACAGCTGGACAGGAAACAGTTCATTGTGAGGGGCTGATGTGAACACAAAGGACAAACACAAACAATATGTCTGAAGGTCAAGCACATTACATTTTTTTTTTTGTTTTATCTGTTTATACTACATTATCTTCAGTCTAACACACTTGTGTGTACACACCCACCTATTACAAGTGAGCTGATTGCTGGGTGATTGGTTGCAATTATTTGCCTTTTTAAAATCAGTGTATATTGTTCGGTCCCATCCATCACTGCTCACTTAACTGTCCAGTTAACTGCTCACAAAAAGCTATATGCAAAAAAATTAAACCTTTAAATTGAGGGCATGGGGCTCCAGTGCATGTGTCTTGTTTGTACACACTTGCTCTGTGATCTTGGTGGTTTGGGGGCCACACAGCTTGTTTCAGCATACCTGCTCCTTAACACAAGGAACACACACACACACACACACACACACACACACACGGTGAATTAGGCATACCTTTTATTTCTCTGGGCCTCCTTCTTATCCATAATAACAGGCACACAGTTCGAAAGCTCGGTCCAGTCTGCATGAAGTCCGCAGCTCCAGCCAGTAGAGAACCGGGAGAAGAGCCAGGACTCCTCTTTCCCTGGTCGGTGACATGTGCATTTCTTCTGTCCGGGTTTGCAGTCGCACGGCTGCTCCAAGCGAATATTCCTCACCAAGTGTCTCCCGAAAGTAGTTCCCCCGGTCTTCTGGATGTGCAAAAACACTATCACGTCGTCCCCTTTGATGTTGAACTCCACGTGTCGGTCAAGGTCTCTTTCGGTGAAGTTGAATTTTGACGGTAGTTTAGGAGGGCTGTCATCCTCCAGGTCTTGATCTCTGTAGAAATCATCGCTGTCCTGGTACGGGGTGGAAAGTAGGCTTACCCCTCTTAATTTCTCCCCAGTCTTAAAGTGGCACGAATTGCTGCCAGCGGGACATATGTACTGATAACCTATCATAACAAAAAGGACAGCTAAAATAGGAACCAAGATGAGCTTACTGGACCTACCATCCATTATATCAAGATAGTGTCTTCATTCCATTACTTTGAATAATAAGTAGCACCTTGATGGGTTCTTCGGGGATCAATAGCCTAATGCTCCATGCCTCAGAAAAGACTAAAGGTGCCTATTATTTAGGTGCCACATGTTGATCAAATAACACCCTCCGGTAATCTGGACAAAAGAAGAAGTCCACCTTTTGGATTCTATAATATTGCCGTCTGCACTGCGCTGGAAATCTTGTCCAAAGTCAAGAGTCATGGCATTCACATGTCTGGCTGTCCAACTTCTAAAGCCGGAGTAGAGCTGCATCCGTGCCGACGACTCCCATACTCCGTTATCAAGTTCAAAATTAGGCAGCTGATGAGACTTTATAAATTTTCCCCTTCTTGGATTTTCAGTCTAAATCGCAGTGTGTTTCGTTTTGGCGATAGACTTACTTCAGCAGAAACGTGTCACGGCTCGGACTGTCGGGCTGGGTCCTCCGGCAGCATCCTCGGCGGGTTGGGCGGTCTGACTGACTGGGATGAAAGCAGTGCTTTTGAGAGGATGCTGCTGCATCCGAGCCGACAAATACGCGTTATGCTCTCTTCGTGGTTGGGCTGAGAGAGCTCTATCCAATTCCTGTCCATCCCATAATCGTGTTAAACACTGCAAAAGCCAGAAGCCCACACGGACACTGAATAGCCTACAACATGGAGATTCAAGCACATATGGGCTAAATACCAAATCCGCTGTAACTTTATGAAGCGCATTCATCCGAGTGTGACCTTTGATGATACAAGAGATGGCACACTATCTCTCTATCTGCAGTGTAAGGATATAGCCATATAGCCCAAATTAATGTCTAATATATGCTCAAAGACAGTAGGTTATTGTTAGGAGAGCCAAACTAAAAGTGAAACAGCGGGTTTCTGCAATAATGGTTACAGTCACACATCCATTAACACCATAAAATAGGCTATGGTGCACTGAAATGCGAGGCGTTTATAGAGTTGTGCTGTGACGAAATGGTTTTGATTAATAAGAGCAAATTGTGAACTAAACACGTTGGTCACAATACTTTTTCATGAGTTCAGTTAGGCTATTTTTTGATTAATTGATCAGTCATTTTGTCACTAGTGCCCAAAGTTTCAAAATTGAGAAAGCCATAACATGCAAAATGATAGCAAAAATTTAGTTTAAAGGGGTACTCCACCCATTTTACACAAGCATCAGTTTACTACAGGGGTCTTTTTTTAAGCCAAGGACCTCTTACTAACTGAAAGAGAGACGGAGCAGGGACCCCCTATGAAGGCTAGCCTGTATTGTAGAAATTAAGTTGCATATTAAACTTGACCTATGACGTCTAGGGTGGCCTTCACCTTTTTTTTTGCATAGAATAGCCTACTAAGTTATTAAAATAGCCTAATAATTGTTGGCATGATTTTATAAATCATGCTTTAATGTTAAACATACATTAAATCCTTACCTTTATCTGTGGATGGATATCTTAGTGACTACCTTACCTAGGCTATAGACCAGTAAGCCTATCATCAGTGGGTATTTATATTTGCTAATAATCAGTCCTTCCAGAAAAACGCAGAGTTTTTTGTGATTGTTGCGGGCAAAAATCCTTGATTCTGCGGCACGTTTTCTTAAAAAATGCAATGGATGGGTTTGATGAAAAAGTGATTACCCCAACACCCTGCTTTTTTAAAACTTAATTTCCAAAAAGAGTTTACAGATATTCAGTCATTGCAATAAGTAAACAAATAAGATACAAAAATATATACAAATAATATAATATTAAAGTAAAAATTAAAGTAATAGTCTAAACAGGGAAATAAAAGGTACAAAAGAGACAGACTTTCAAAAATCATTAATAATATAGACAGCAGGAGCACTTAAACAAAGACATTTGAGTAGACATCAGATATTAAGATAGGGTTCTTATTGGATACCAACTTAAGAGACTCAAAGTACATGTCAAATTCATTGGTCAAATTCAACCTTCAACACCCTGCTTTACGATGATGTTCATGTCGCGTAATTACGTCACTTCATAACGTTCCCATGGCAACAGGGGAAAATGGCTGCTCTTGTGTGAAGTAAAGGCAACATTTTTTCAACTTTCTGCTAAGATATATGTGACTTTTTTGAAACGATAATGCGGGATTATGAAATCATGTAAGCACCGTATATTTTGCGGCAATTTATGCGCCGAAAGTGCGGCATATTTGAAAAAATGCGGTCCATGCATGAATATGAGGACTTTGGCTGATTATGCATTGAATTATGCAATCGCATAATCGCGTTTTTCTGGAGGGACTGAATAATGTTTGATTCATGTTAAGACAATACTTTTGAGGCCCCCCTGCATTGACTCTGAGGACCCCCTAAGGGTCCACGACCCAATGTAGAAGATCCCTGGTTTACTGGGCATGGGAATCACTATAGGCTAAGTAGCCTGTGAGAACAGATGTATGATAGGCCTACCACTATTTTTTGTCCCGCTATCTCTTATGGAAGTCGGGCAATAAAATGCTACACAACCCCTTTAATATTCTGTTGACTGACTGATAGATTGACATAGCCTACAAATTGTTTTATCTATCAATAACTATGATTAATGTTGCATATTGCTATAAAATAATTACGTTATACACCTTAGCTCATCATTTAAACATAATGTAACATTGTAATTATTCAATATTTCTTTGATACACGGGTAGCCTCCCATACTGCTGCAACTGTTTGGCTACACAGTTTCACACTGACACATAGCTTTACTCACTCAGTAGCCTACCATAGCTCAGTACCTTATATACTGTCTATGCTCAGTACACAGTGCTGTAGCTGCAACATGCCACAGTGTTTGGTGGGAAAAGCGTTTGAGCGTCAGCCTCTGCCTTTTTAGCTGTCTACCGCCGTGCCAGATGAAATTACAACTTTACCACCGGGTTTGTTTAAACTTTACACTCACTGTCACTAATTGTGTCCATGCGAACACGGTGACAAATTGTGCCCAAAATCATAATACGCCATGATTTATTTTTCATTTAACGGTTGTTTCAGACACGGATAACGGTCAGCGCGAGTCACCACAATACGCGGCTACCCCGGCAACTTGCTGTTAGCTGCCCAAAATACCTACCCGAAGAAACCCTTTGCTTTGTATGGAAGCTTTCAGCATCACTAACGGGGTGAGGGATTTAATATTGGCAACGCAGTGACCAGTGTAACGTTATTTATATTGTAACGCTACACTGTTACATGTTTGTAGCAAGCGACCTTTGTAGACTTCGTTCGTTAAATCAAGCTAGTGTACCGTTTTCATTCTGGGCTGTTTACTTTTATGCTACAGCTAAGTTAACTTCAGTCTGACCCGTTTAACGTTAGTTATTTTATCCCTAACGTTAGGCACCATGTGCACTAGTACTTTTAGTGTGTATTTCTGTCTATTTATGATTGTGTTGTTTTATTATTCATTTCCTGTCTTTTTAGATTTAGATTTATGTTTACTGAATTTCGTTGTTGATTTTTGTACAATGACAATAAATCTTCTGATTCTGAGGTCTAGCTAACAAACTGGTCAACGTGATTTCTTCATGTAACGTTAGCTAGCATCTCCTGCAACGGTGTAACGTTGCTCTGAATTTCTGAGGGTTGCACCGGTGTTTTGGTTTAGTAACTTAGCCTTAGAGTAACTATAGCTAGCTAGCTACGTGGCACTGAGTGGCACTTCTCAAAAGGCAAAGGTACAGTACTCGAACGATGACAGTGTTTGCTCTCTGCCACTGTAGGTTGATGTTACGTCTCGCCAGAGATAATGAGGAACGTTATTGTGATGTCACTGCTGCTGCTGAACATACATCATGTCATATCGGCACCCAAAGGTGTCACTGCCAGTCTGAAAGCAAAGTGGAGCATGACGCCTTTCCTCCTTGAGACAAGGTAACCTACTCACCCCCTGGATTTTAATGTTGAGGTCATGAGTCCAAGCCCCCCAAATTCCCCCTATAATGTTACCCCCTTCAAAAAATAAACTTGCCACTTAACAGGAAGTATAGCCTATTCATTCTTTCTTTCTTTCTTTCTTTCTTTCTTTCTTTCTTTGTCTTAGAAGTAGTCTAACAACCAAGTTTACGTTTTAATGTTACCAGATGTTGTTCAAATGTTTAATGTCCCACTTAAAATACAGAAAACATGATCTTATTGTCCTCTATGGTAGCTACGGCCTTGTCAATACAGACATTATTCAGAGTGATTGAACATAATAGTTTCTTGTTAGTTGCCTCATATTGTAGTGGCTGGGAACAACTGAAGACTGTAAAAATTGTATATCCATTGGGGGAAAATGATTCTTAAATTGACATATTTCATTCTCAAGTCATAACAATTCTGTAAATAAGTGCCCTTTAGTGGATCATAACTTTAGTAATCATACATAATGGACTCATGGATCTCATTACCAGAAAATATAAAATAATTTCGCTTTAACTGTTGGGCAGTAAGAAAAAGGTTGCTTGGGTCCTGTGGTTACTGACTTATGGTGACTAATACTTTCATTTTCTCTTGGGCAGTGAGTTTATTGGAGAAGATGGGAATGAGAAATTCTGGCAGTTTGTTGACACTGTGAAAGAGCTCACTGTATACAAGCAAGGAGGTATGTTGTTTGAATCCAAAATACATTTGAAATATGTTTACACCTCAACAGGTGTGCTTCTCTTCTAAGAAACCTCATTATTACTAATGTTGATCTCACAGAGTCTGTGCGCTCGTACTACAATTTGATCCTGAAGAAGGCTGGCCAGTTCCTCACAGATCTTCAAGTTAATCTCCTCAAATTTGCTCTGTCCCTACGCTCATACTCACCAGCTGTTCATTCATCCCAGCAGGTATGTTGTGATCAATATAATAATAATAGTATAACTATTTCAAAACCCTCTCAAGAGCAACATGGGAATATTATGACCTGCAAGAGAGCCTATTTCCTATTAGAGGTTGTTGTTCAACTTATTCTTGACTCAAGTTGCTCTGCAGGCCTTTCTTACAGTTTTTCTCCATTTCTTTTGTGCAATCTTTAAATGACATTATTCTCAAACTATAAAATACTACACAATCAATAACTATTTTTTTCACAACAGTATTTTTATATCTCTGTGGTTTCTCACAGAATTCAAATGTGTAAGGTAATCAATCTGTAATTGATCCAGTGACAAACAGAGTTGGCGTTGGTTATCAAAATCGATAAGACTGCTTTTTGTACTGTATAACTCTGATGCATTTATCAAAATGCACATTGTGCATATTCTTATATGCAAAATATTTCATATTCTGTCTAAACTTTCAGACATAAATGTTTAATACCTGTCAAATCTGGCCCACACTTAACAACAGATCCATTTTTTGAACCATTATGTTCATTCTGATATTTGAGTTCAGCCTATCACATGTTGTCAAATGTAGATTCATTGCAAAAATACCCTATCAGAATTAAGTGAAACATTTTACATGGAAGCATTCCTTTGCTTGAAACAAGCAAATTTGTGGGGTGTTAGGTTTTATTTTGAGACTATAGTTTTGTTAGTTGCATGACTGAATAACATGACATGTCCCTTATAAACATAACCCCAAACAACATAAAATTGCCAATCAAGACAAAGCAAGTGACATTTATTTGAATTAAGTCAAACAGCCTTGCATAGCCAGCACTAGATAATCCAATCTGTACTCAAAATAATTTAAACTAGATTAAATCTAAATGATCTCTCTTACATAGTACAGTTTTTTCAGTGTTGCAGGTGCATCTAATAGAGTATCGTTTCTTAACATATAATATAATATATAGCACATTTATACAACAGGGAAGTGTTGCTACCAAAATTCCTTAATATGAACCAGGCAGACATCTGAGAGAAGCAACATTGTACTCATGCCAGTGGTAGAGGTGTAAAACTCCCTTATGGTTTGGTAAGAGAAAGAGACAGGGAAGCAAAACCTGCAATGGATGCTCTATGTGAGTACACATGACAGCAGAGGCCATAAGAGTTTTCCCACAGTCAACAGAAATAATATGTTAGGTTGGTCAAATGCTGTCGCAAGATAGACCGAAGAGTTTGAATGGACAGTTTGGTTGCAGAGAGGATTTACATTTTTTTTTTTTTATTTGTACAATGGTTCCTAATTTCTGTGACTTTATGATAGTGAGATTTTTCTCTTCACTTTACAATGTGATAACAGTTCAAGTTCTTATTTAACTTTTATATTACGGTTAAGTGCTTACTGTAAATAGGAGGGGGGATACACTGGTTATATACTGCGAAGTCTAGATATCGACGACGTTTAATTTCCGGGATTGTTTAGGTGCCGCCGGAAATTCCGCCAGATGTCCGTCACCTTTCTTTGTGTTGGCATTCTAAACTCTGGTTGATGTATGAGGACTGTGGTTAACGGCTCCTCAGATCTCTGCAGGGTAAATTGAGACACCTAGCTCTGTCCTGAGTTTTCTGTTGCACGACTAAAACAACCTTTGAATGTACTTCCCGAGGCTATTTTGCAGCGGCACCGCCAATGACGATTGCGTTTGATGTAAAGAAATGCCACTAAACCAGAGCACGTTTTTCTCTCATCCCAGAATGCTGTGTGGACTAGCCAGACCCTCCTCCGCAGTGCTGTGGAGGAAGGTTTGGCAATTCAACTGAGAGACTTATGAACCCCAGTTTGAATAAAAACATGTTTTACATGACATGAATTATAAATGGATACTACAGTTGGCTTTGAACAAAATTTGACTTTAATATTGTGCAGTGTCAGTGCACTCTGTTTACACAAATCTTTCTAATTGTTGTGGTTTCAGCAATGATAAAGAGGAATTTCATTTTGGTGACAGTGATACACCGTTGACAAAGTTCTCTAATTTTAAAATGTGTTTAACATTACAATGACTAATGGCCTTTTGCAGCTGAAATGAAGTGTTTCGCTGCACTATACTGTGCAGCGAAACACCACAACAACAAGTTATACTACTTGTTGTGGTGATTGCTGGAGAATACTGAGAATAAATCAATCACGTAACATAATAGAACATTCCTGCACTCCTCCATGCATTTAACAGATAGCCAGTGATGAGCCACCGCCTGAGGCTTGCCCTGCCTTTGTCTCCATCCATGGTCAACATAGCTGCAGTACCAAGGACATCAAGAAGCTCCTGAAGGCAGCTGCAGGCAGGTAACACAGAATAGCACCGTCTTCTGTGAATAAACTCAATCTGTAGAGCAGAACAACATGATAGGTTTACAGAATTTCTTTCATTAAAATGTTGCTTTCGCTGACTGCATTTTGCCTGTAATCAACATAGAAATGTTTTTGATACAAATCATTGTATTTCAGAAATCTCTTTAATAACATCTCCAACTGTTTGCAGGCCAAAACCATATTTATTCAAGAATGATCACACATATCCAGGGGTCAATAAAACAGATGTGCCAGTTGTGATCCTCTATGCTGAGATCGGAACCAAGAAGTTCACCTTGTTTCATAAGGTGCTGTCAGAGAAGGCTGGAGAGGGCACACTTATATATGTGCTGCGGCATTTTGTAGCGGTGAGTAGCAATGCTCTCGCAGCCATTTTAAAGTGATGTTCCACTGATTAAATGTTTCAATAAATAATGTGGTTTCCTGTTAGTCTCAGTGAAAAGTTATGCAGTAATCTAACTTGTGCTTTTATCTTTGTGTTTTTACACAGAAGAACTGTGTTAGGTTTTAAAGGATAAGGATGTGATATTCTTTATTTTTCTTATTTTCAACCAATCCCATAAAAAGATCAGAACCAACATTAATCTGTCGTACTGACAAGTATTACCTGTGCAACCAAAGCCTAATACAGCGTATTCCTCTGTGCCATGGACCTCCATTGCTTCATTTTTACTTTAGATGATGGCACTATTGCATTGATAAAACAGTGACATATTATTCATTTTAGTAGACTCCTCAAAACCTAACTGAAAACTCAAAACCTAACCAAGATACAGATGTCTTTGATGGAGCAAAAGGTGATTTTCTTTAAGATGTGAAGTGATTCCTTCCAAGTAAACACAGTGAATCTGACTGCAGTAGATGTGAAAGAAATGCATAAAAGGTTTGCCAATTCAGCTCTGTTTAGTTCCGGTGTTGAGACGGCAAGACGAGTGCTTAGGGACAGTCTACAACACCGAAAAGAGATACAAAATATTTTCAAAAATAGGCATATGCTTATTTTTTAAAAGTAAGTGCTGTAGAACAACTAGCAGGATACAAGTTAGAATTGAGTTAAGTTTGGAGACACTACCTTATTTAATCATTTAATTAATAAATATTTTTGTTGTATCTCTTTTCGGTGTTGTAGTTTGTACACCACTCTAGCCGACTCTTGGCTTTGCACGTGGTGATGTTAGGCACGTGTGCTGTTTGCTGTTCAGCCACGGAGACCCATATCATGAAGTTCCAAAAAAACAGATCATGTGCTGACGTCGCTTCCCGAGGCATTTTGGTACTCAGTAGTGACTGCTGCAACTTGCAAGTGAAGACAATTTCCCGGGCGTCAGCATTCAGCCTACTGCTGTGTAGCTAAGCTGTTGTTGCTCCCAGGCGGTTCCGTTTCACAATAACCGCACTTACAGCATACTGTGGCAATATCTAGCAGACCAGAAATCTGATTAATTTATTGGAAAGATGGCATCATATCACAGTGCCTTGTTGAATGTCTCTTGCCACCCACTCTACTCCCAATGTCTGTGAATGGAGATTACAATACAATGTTTGCATGCTTGATTTTATTTGCCTGCTAGCAATAAGTGTGGCTAAGGCAGCTAAAACCACTAATTTCAACGCATTTCCACCCTAATTGGCCAAGTGGCCATGCATTGTATATAGGTATTGGCAGCCAGAAAGCATCCCCCATGGGATGGATCTGCAGTCTTGATGAGTATTATCACAGTGCTGTTGACAGAAATGTACATGTAAACACAGCTCTAAACTGTTTTTCATTTAAGCCATTACTCTGCTTCGGACTGCTTGCAGAATCCAAAGCCTCAAAAGATGCTTTTATCTGGCTATGGTGTTGAGCTGGCTATCAAAAGCACAGAATACAAAGCTGTGGATGACACCAAAGTAAAAGGTCAGTTTGAGACTCATTAAACATTCTGTGCTGGACTTCGCTGTGTCCACGGCAATAAAACACAAATCTTGTGCTTTGTAGATTCAAAGACCGTTATAAACGCTGAGGATGATAATAATGATGAAGTCCAAGGGTTCATTTTTGGAACATTAAAGTAAGTAGATTGAATGTAACATGTCATGTCACAACATAAACATTTTTTTCCATCCATTGTATTTTCTGTTATTGCTGCTGGGCATCCTAGGCTTTGTGTGACTTGATAAGTCCTTGGATTGTATTTGCATCTTCCTCTTTTTCTTTTACCTCTCTTAAGGAAATCTCACCCTGAACTCCAAGAGCAACTCGTCGAGCTTCGCAAACATCTCCTGGAGAGTACCGATGACATGGTCCCTCTCAAAGTGTGGGAAATGCAAGGTACTGATGTTCTATTTCAGATGTTCAATGATTATTAGAAGAAGAAAAAAATACAGGAATGTACAATTGCTGCAAAGTGGATTTTTGTTTTTTTAGCTTTCAAGTAATATACCATTTGTGGAGATGCTGTTATTTTGTATTGTTGTCTTTGACTAACAGTTAAAGGTCCCATGGCATGGAAATGTCACTTTATGAGGTTTTTTAACATTCATATGGGTTCCCCCAGCCTGCCTATGGTCTCCCAGTGACTAGAAATGGCGATAGGTGTAAACCGAGCCCTGGGTATCCTGCTCTGCCTTTGAGAAAATGAAAGCTCAGATGGGCCGATCTGGAATCTTGCTCCTTATGAGGTCATAAGGAGAAAGGTTACCTCCCCTTTCTCTGCTTTGCCCGCCCAGAGAATTTGGCCCACCCATGAGAGAGAGACATCAGGGCTTTCAAACGAACAAAGTGGCAGTTGGTCAAGGCCACACCCCCACCCTCCACCTTGCCCCCCCCTTCTCTCCTCCTCAATAGCTACAGACACAGAAATGGCACATACTAAGGAAAGCTCATTCTGAGACTGGCTCTAGTGGCTGTAATTCTGCACCAAGGCTGAATTTCGGGAAAGAGACTTCAGATACAGTATTAGGGGACCACTAAGGTCTATATAAAAGCATCCAAAGAGTACCATGTCATGGGACATTTAATAATCTCAACACAGCATACTGAATGTAATCTCCTGTGATTGCATTACATGTATTTCATTTGTCTAGATAGATAAATGTTGATGATTTGATCTCCACAGATCTTAGTGTCCAGGCAGCTGCCAGAATAATGTCCGTGCCAAAGTTTGATGCCTTGAAGCTCATGCAAGACCTCAGTCAGGACTTTCCTAGCAAAGCCAGGTCAGAAAATTATTTATTATTATTATTTTCTTTTTCTGACTGACTGGCTAACACATTTGATACCATTTCAAAAGCCATATTTTTAGGAGCCCTACTCTGTGTGGCAATGTGTAAATCCAAGCAACAGATGCTGTTAATAAAGTGCACATGAAATGTCTTTTATAAACCCATTAATTTGAGCATTATCCACAATAAATACAACGTTAATACAGAGATGTAATCAGCTTCTTGACATTTGCTTATTTTAGCTCAGGCAGCTTGTAATATCACCAGAAAGTGCTGAGTAAGAGTCTGTGTTTATAGGGAATTGACTGAATTTACCATCTTGAGGGCCCACAGGTTTTTGGAGATTAAAACTGGCATTTTACTGTCGGCCTGGGATGTGTTAAAAGCTGATGGTGACTGTACATGTTTTACTGTTCCCACAGATCACTGACAAGAGTGGCCGTAAAGCAGGAAATGAGAAAAGAAATTGAGGAGAACCAAAAGGTGTGATATAATAAGCAGCGTTTCCACATGATAGTGCAGGAGGTTTTCTTTGATAACACACTTTTTATTTTAGACAATGAGTTTCTAATCTGTATTTGAAATATATTCCATAACAACATCAAATGTGACATTTTATTTTGTTTTTACAATTTATTTTGTCTCTGTGCACTCTTTATCCTTTCTACTTAATGTTGTAGGCTCTGTTCACATCTTTTCTTGTCGAAAGATCAGACCTTTAAAGGTAGAATTGCTCATTTAGGGGTTTTGGCATTTGGCTAACACTTTGAGCTCGTTCTTTCAGCGTCTCAGTGAGACCATTGGTGTTCACCCAGGAGACGGGGAGCTCTTCATCAACGGACTGCACATTGATCTGGACATTCACAACCCTTTCAGGTAGGAACCCAGCAGAAGGGAGCAGTGGTCTGCCAGTGGCTCTTCACAGGAAGTTTGGTGCACCGCAAACCCACTGCTAAACAGCTAATGTGTATGAAAAACTAGCCTGTGATTTTGTATTTACAGCCTTTTAGAAATCCTCAGAGGAGAGGCCAGGGTCTTGGAGGGGCTTCATAACCTAGGCATACAAGGAGAACATCAGGGGAAGCTGCTGAGGTTGCCTGTGAACGCTGTGGATGACAGCTATGCCTTAGATATCAGACATCCAGCAATAATGGTGAGTCCTGTCCAAAAGCATTATTATTCTGGCCCAGTTCAACACTGCAGGTGTTTTTCTTCTTTGTGTACCATGGTTTGAATTAGTGAATCAGTCATCAGGCGATTGCAACAGTCTTGACCTGCCAGAAGATTCAGGCAATAATTGGAAATTCAGCCAAGAAAAGCTATCAAATTAAAAAAAGTTTTCATTTTGGCCCTCAGGTCATTTTAATATTCTAGGTTCTATAAAAATGCCAAAGAAATGAAGAATTAAAGCCTTTCCACATTCAACAAGAGGTCTGTCATTGAAGCTTGCCTCTCCCCTTATAGATACAGAGAGTACGTTTAGTATGTGAGGAAGGGGAACATTTGCACTGTTGGGAGGCTTGTACCGTGAGTTTCAAAGAGAAAGACCACTGTTGGTGCCAGATTGGCCAGCAATGATGGATCGTTTTGCAACAGTGATTATGGTCATTTATCATAAAAAGTCATATCTAATAGTTTACTGATGATGGGCAGTTGAGCTTTATAACAAGGGTACATATTGCATGTTGTGTAGATCAGATCCAGCATATTTCTGTACACAGAAGTGTTCATGTTAATGTTCCGTGCAACAGCTTTATTCATTTACATGCATGTAATTATCTGTTTATTGATTAGGTCACTCTAGTTAAAGCAATATCTTAGTGCTCTTGACAAATAACAGGATACACTTATCACCACACGTATTCATGTCAAGTACAGGGTGTAGTTGCTGTTGGAAATTCTGTGATTCTAGCATTGGATACCCAACATTTGTAAATGAAAGCTTGGAATTTGGAGTTTTGGGACAGGTTGCTGGTGGAGGTTACAGAATGCAAAAGAGTAAGGTATTTATAGTCCCTACTAACACATTTGAGTTCAGATTAAGCCATGTTGAGTGACTTAATCTCTACCTTCCCCAGGATTGCTGTTCTGTTAATTGTACTTAATACATATAATATCATAATTTTCACACAAGCCATCTTTTTGTCATGCACTTTCCAGTGGATAAATGACATAGAGAATGACCCAGTGTACCGCAACTGGCCAACAGGTGTACAGGAGCTCCTCAGAGCCACTTTTCCTGGAGTCATCCGGCAGATCCGACGCAATTTCTTCAACCTGGTGAGTCTCCTGAAGGCCAGAAATGATGCAGAGTAGTGGTGATGAAAAGAATGGAATTGAGAAAGGTTGCCATTTCAGTGAAACTCTGAAACTTTGAACTCTCTTTTCTGCTCGACTAGATTAAATAGTTTTGTGTCAAATTGTGGGCTGTTTGCAATCAGAGCATTTCAGTTAGTACAGTCAGACACACTCTTACAAAAGAGAGCCTCAATGATCATCAGAACAGTCTGGGACTGGGTGTATTGTTGTATCTGCTAAACTCTGATATATCCATGATCCAAGTCAGATAATATGTATTGATATATGATGTATGATTCAGATTTGATGATGATGCCTTTGTTGTTAGGTGCTGTTCCTAGATCCAGTACGGGAAGAAAGTGTTGAGCTGGTGAAACTAGCAGAGCTTTTCTACAAGCACAAGATCCCCCTGAGGTTGGTGCTGTTATTTCTCACGCCTCCACAGCTGTTTATATGGTCCACTCTTGGCATTTATAATCTTAACCAGGTAGTGATTCTCATTTCACTTGCAAATTCAATACTTGTTTTTGCCCCCTTTCTTTAGAATTGGATTTGTGTTTGTTGTCAACACCAAGGATGAGATTGATGGCTTCTCAGATGCAGGGGTTGGATTTTACAGACTGCTGAATTACATTGCAGACGAGTATGATTTATCCCAGGCTCTAATGTCCATGGTCTCAGTAAGTATGTCACATGTATAAATCTCTGTTGTTTTAGCAAGCACTTCTTGAAGAATAACTAAAGCACACTTCTCGCCAGCTCATCTCTTAGTGCCTCTGAAGTCAGTTGTTTTATTGTGCCGTATGTTCCCATAGTTTGAGACATTATTGGACTAGATAAGTCAGTGGGATTTTGCCTCTGGTATTAGCTCTTTCAAATAGAGTTGGGAATTATTGACAGTTGCAGAGATCTGAAGACAGTGATCAAATCTGATCTGACTTGCCACTCTCTTGTAGTTGTACAACAAAGTAGATGCTGGGAAGACGCTGTCTGCTGATACAATTTCTGCTTACCTGAAGAGAAAATTCCCTAAAGCCAATGCTGAAAGGATTCTTGGTGTAGAATCCGAGTATGACGACAAAAGAAAGGTAAGGAGATAAAATAACTCTACTGTTTCTTTCCTTTCATTTGAAGTAATAATAATAAATATATAAATAAATAAATTAATTAATTAGGAGCAAGGATTCAATCCATGTCTTGTTTGCTCCAGCATGGTGCCCTCTTCTACAAAAAGAGTGGCCTGGGTGTCCTACCACTGGCTTTATTTAATGGAGTCCCTCTGAGCCCTGATGAGATGGACCCAGACGAGCTGGAAACCATCATCTTGCAGCGCATAATGGACACCACCACCTCCTTCCAGAGAGCTGTCTTTATGGTACGAGATGACTGTACTCACACTTAATATTCAACCTGCCAAACCTACCTCTTTTTTGGGCCAGGAGTAGAACATTTAGATTAATATACATACACACATATATGAGTGAATTGACGTAAAGAAACTCTAGATATATAGTATGCATACAAGTTATATTTTACATACTAGCCTGGGGTTACAAAACGCTTGATATTAGATAGTGGTTTATTGCAGCAGCAGAGTATATGAATAAAACAGAGCCAGTACTGTTTAAAACAATGTAATGTAACAATGGTAAATCATTAGAAGCATTATAGTTAATTGATCAATAGCAGCAGCATTTTTGCTAGATTTGCTAGATAGATAGTGGCACATTGCAGTTTGCAGTTTTACAGTTTATAGTGTATGAATATTCCTCCCTGATACACTTCACTGTTATCAGTTCAGAAATAGGGCATACGAAAGATCCAGTATTTCCTTATGAATTGGTGTTCTCAGGGACTCACTTTCCTCCGTTTTGTCCTATGCCTACAGGGTCAGGTGACTGACGGCTTAGATGTGGTGGACTATCTAATGGAGCAGGCCAATGTGGTTCCCAGGATGAACCCTCTTATTCTAAGCACTGACCGGAAGTACCTCGATTTCACTGCTCGCCCAGGTGACCTGTGCTTCTACTACTCATCTTAAACTATCCATTATTGATTCACTGTCTATATTCCTCTTTTTTTACTTTTTCTTTCTTGCTTTGCAGTTGTAGATGACTGGGAGGATGCCACTATGTTTTCATACTATGACTCCAGAGACAAAACAGCTGTGATGGCTAAGAGAATGAAGTACTTTACAAATAGTGGTAAGAAGTCACTTCTTATTTTATGCCTTGGTTTCCTAATTAAAACAATTTCAGATGATACACACAATTTCATTTTCAGTAACACAATGACTTAGAAATCCCTTATTGAAGCATCCCCATCTTGTGGAACAACTGCATTTACTTCTGTAAAATGAGCAGTATTGGAACAAAAATGAATCCTGCACTGCTTTACTGATCTATGAAAGTGTGAAATTGACCTTTGTTAAAGCAGACAGGCTGCGCCTCAAGCAAGATAATTGCTGGGTTTGCTGACTGGCTTTCGGCCAACAGTCTAAATGGTCGTCAGAGCTGCATTTCACTGCTCAGGCCTGGAGTGTAGCTGTCTCAGTGAGGCTGAGGAGGCTGATTGCCATCCTCCCTCTGTGGACTAGCTGACCGGCTGACTACCTGCTTTTCTGACTGAGTGACTAACTATATACCAGTTTATCGTACAAACATCAGGAAATTGCAGTGGATGGCAGGGTGAACTGGTCAGAATGTATTTTAAAATAATGCTTACATTGAAATGCCATGTGATACAGTGTGTATGTTGCTCTTCTACCTTAGATGAGGATGGGATGAGTGCTGTGACCGTGTGGATAGCTGGAGACTTTGAGAAGGTCTCAGGAAGAAAACTGTTGTTCAATGCTCTGAAACATATGGTGCGTATCATCTACTGTCTGTCCTGTTGACCTTTCTTCATTTTTTTCAACCCATCATTTACTTTCTATATGGGAGGACTCTAAAAAGAATGATCTACAAATGTATTTATATATGTCATGTGTTTATGTGTGTTATATTATGCTTAAAAGCATAAATACTGATGTTACTATAGTAAAATTAATTCAGAATCCCAACATCAGTGCAAGTTTTTTTTATGTATTCTTGACAATATATCACAAGCCTTAAAGGAATACGCCACCGTTTGTTGAAATAGAGCTTATCACGGTCTACCCTGGCTGAAGATAGGTGGGCCAATGCATTTTTTGTCTCAGTGCAAGTAATTAGGTTGTTTTTTTGTCTTTTGTTGGCTCACTTTTACTCACAACATGCTAACTGGCAACGTAGGATTCCATTCACTACGCCACTAGTGTGCGATTTTACAATTGTTTTTATTGAGTTACTGCAAATAATTTTCCATTGTTGCACATCTGTGCCTCAATATGATGACTGGCAGAGAAATTAAATACTATTCTGTGTCAGTAGGTGGCAGTAGGGCTCTAGCGCAATAATTACCTTGTTGATTTAAGACAATAGAATTAGTGTCAGCAGGGCAGTAATTGGGCGACCAAAATTTGAGTGTGCGACTGAATTTTACATCCAGTTGCACATGTGCGACCAGTAAATTTGCCCCCTTTTTTTACACGTTAAACGTTGACATTTCGGTACCTGAGAGCGCGTAAGCGCAAGCTTATCTGTCCTCTCTGAAAATTGACAGAGAGCAGAGCTCTGACACACACTCTGGCACACACTCGCACACATGCAGAGCTGCAGACGATGCAAACTACGTCGGATCTGCAGTTTTGTGGAAGTCACAGTGAGTCACGGAAATGCCGATAAAGTGGTTTCAAGTGTGGTTACAGTTTTTCATAACTTCAAGCAGACAGCGTTTGCTGTGATATGATATTAATGGCGAGCCAAAAGCGGTCGCGGTGCTGTTGGCGTTACACTTCCTCGGAGCCGAGCAGGCACAGCAGTGGTTTCTGTGCCCTGGTGACTGACTTAGGCTGACGTTGTAAGGCAAGGCAACTTTATTTCTACAGCACCTTTTGGTTGTGCCCCTAAAATTTTCAGTTGGGGGCCACTATGCTCCTAATGAAAAAAGTTAGTCTGGAGCCCTGCCACCTTTCGCGCGCATCCCGCAGTGACAGGATGTAAGCAGTAGGGCCGAGATCATCGATGTAAGCCTGCAAAAGCGATGGATACGTTTTAAAAAAGGAAAAATGCAGATTCTTATTATTAGGCTACAATGTGTAATTTTTGGTTGGTGGTGTGCCGCAGGATTTTTTTAATGTAAAAACTGTGCCGTGGCTCAAAAAAGGTTGAAAACCACTGCACTACGCTAAGCTAACTAGCGGCGGTGTTGCACCAGACTAAAACAATGCATGCACAAAAAATGCATTGGCCCACCTATCTACAGCTAGGGGAGACCGTGATAAGCCCTATTTCAACAAATGGTGGCGTATCCCTTTAAATTCTTAGAAGTAATGAATGTTGACTCAATAAATAACGTTTTTTTCACATTGGCCTGTCTTTGACACTAATCGTGCAGCTGTAGCTACAAAACTGTAAATCTATACCTCATTATAAAGCAGAAGAGATTAAGTACATTGAGATACCTTTTTACTGATTATTAGTGCAGGTCCATGGACTAAAAATAAGGGCAGGCCTGCATGACCTAAAATTAAGTAAGTTTACTCTGAAAATAAAAATGAATTTGCATCTGCTTGTCTGCCCTCCTAAAAATCATCAGTACAGATGCCTCTAAAATGAAATATTCACTGTTGATGCACTACAGATGAGTATAGTGTGATACAGCAAGCAGGCATTTTGTATATGAAAAAAAGATTCCTTGCTGGTATAATAAGCAGAATAGGACAAACCTTTACTGTTACTTTCAAGCAATCAACACTCTCTTCTCCCAGTGCTCTCTGTCAGTGACCACAGTCTGTGGAAATATGAGAATGTGGGATATTTGTGTGAATTATACCTTGTGTGTGTGTGTGTGTGTGTGTGCGTGCACAGAAGGCCAGCCCTGGAGTGCGTGTGGGGGTGATAGATAACCCCAGTGGAAAGCCCAGTGAAGATAACACTGTGCTGTACAGGGCTATCTGGGCCTCTCTCCTTACTCAGAAGAATAAGGCTGCAGCAGAGTTTGTGCAAAAACTCCTGAAAGAGGAGAGCTGCCAGCTCCTCCAACAAGGGACCAAGATGAAGGACTTACTAATTCAGGTAAAGAAGGGGATTCGGTTCTGTTTTTCATTTTGTCAGATCAGAGATAATCAGATTCCAAACAATTGATTTACATTTTTTTACATTGCCATCACAGTTATTTATAAATGTTAGGGGTGGGTGATATGGATACAAACTTCTTTCATGGTATGTGACATTCTTTATTACGATATTGATATATATGGTGGTGTAGTTAATTTTCTATAAATTAAATCAATAAACTATTTAGACATAAAATAACCAGATGGAAATGTCTGTTTTAGGCTAAACCAGTGTAAGAAGTACAATACCTGAGGTACTTCATCACATTGCTGTAAAATCCTATAAATCCAATGCTGCCATAAAACTGTCCTGCTCACTGATTTGCAACACTGCCTGCCATGGACTAATACAACCAGAGGTATTAAAGGGATAGTTACCTAAATCTAAACAGTATCGTAGAATCTTGAACAGCTGATACATTTATATTGTGTCATGATATAGTGTCATATCATCCAGCCTTAAAAGATATGCAGAATTACAGTGCGAGTGTTACTGTGTTAAAAGTAAGAGTTGAAGTAGTTTGAATGTTTGATTTGGGGATTTTAGGTTGCTCTCCTTGATTGTGTCAGTGAAGGGTGTAAATGTGAAAAATGGGAGGGATGTTATTTAACACTAGGGTTGGGCATCGAGAACAGATTCCTAATCAGAATCGTTTCAAAAATTACGATTCCATCGGAATCGTTTCTTTTTTGGAATCGTTTTGGAATCGTTTGGAGGATTTGGTTTCAAATCCGATCATCACTTTCCAATTTAACATGCGCAAGTTTGGGTTTCTGTAGCGGCCAGGTGCTTGTTGTGTTGCAGCCATGGAGCACAGTAAGCAGTGC
This sequence comes from Perca flavescens, assembly GCF_004354835.1. Classification (NCBI taxonomy): domain Eukaryota; kingdom Metazoa; phylum Chordata; class Actinopteri; order Perciformes; family Percidae; genus Perca; species Perca flavescens. The sequence continues at coordinate 19,560,845 of NC_041341.1, read as the reverse complement.
TCTAGTGTGGCTTTATTTTACGTTGAAAAAGCCCCGTCAAACTGCAACCCACCTTTGAATCAAAATAAAACTTTCCTCTTATTGGTGAAATAAGCATGTGACCCGTTTCAACTACACCACTCAAAGAATCGGAATCGAGAATCGATAAGAACCGGAATCGAAATGAAGAATTGGAATCGGAATCAGAATCGTTAAAATCCAAACGATGCCCAACCCTATTTAACACTGATATAATTGATGAAAAAATGTTGGCAGATTTGATGAGCATAATGGCAAAAATGAGAAAAACAAAGGTTGGATACAATCACATAGAAAGATTTGTCTGCTACTGATTCAAGTGCACAGTCAAGGAAAACGGTGATTGATGAGCCCATCTTCTGCTTCCCCTCCTGAACACCAGCTAACAAAATACATTTAGGGCACGCGTGATGCTCCACAGCCTGTGGATGCCAAGGCAAGCAGTCTAATCACTGTCAGTTCCACTTGATCTGTCACAGGGGTTAGAATCTTTTAGCTTTAAAGTGCTAGTGGATACCTGGTCTCCAGGGCCTGATGAATAGCCGAGCTCGTGCTCACGCTTTACGGTTGTGTGAGCCAGGTTCAGCCAAGCCTTACCATCACTCTGCTGCTGTAAGCCGTCTACAGCCACTAGTGTTCTCCATGCTGTAGTGTGCGCAGTATCCACCCACACAGCATTGCACACAAGAAAACAAATTCTCAGGCACATCAGCTGACAGGAGAGCTCCCACCAGGAATAAGTCATACAGCACAGGTTACATTTGGGACCAATCATAACAAACTGCCCTTCAATTATACCAACCTTAAACAATGGGGAGAGGATGGGCTGTAAATAGCAATGGAAAGATGGGTAGGAAGTGGCTGTGTGAGTTGAGAGCCAGAGTCAAGGGAAGATTATTATTGGCTGCCAGACAGACTTGCTGACTGGATTGTGCTGACATTATTGGTATTTCACCTGTTCTCCCGAGGAGAGATGTTGGAGAAACTAATAACCTGACTCCACAAACCCTCCACACTCCCACATCTAATGTCTTACAGACAGAAATTGTAGAGGCTTAATTAAGAGTTTGTTATATTAATTACAAATTGATTAATCTCATTTTCACACATGCATTTCTGACAGCTTGGTCCTCTGGCTGAAATATTTCATGTTTGAAAACTGTAGTGATTGCGCTGATGCAAGGCATCAATGCTGTTGTGAATAATTTCTTTGAATTTGCCTCACATACATCATTCCTCACGCCAATGCGCCACTCAGGTTTTGTTTTGGACAGGCTGTAAAGGGAAAAAGGTCCTTACGCTAGTCTATTGGATCTTGCAGTACATTGCAAATTCAAATGTGAGCCAACAATGCAATCAATTTATCTAACATACTGAACTAACATTTGCTATTCTGCTCTAGGGCATGGACAGAGATTCCTTTGAGAAAAAGTTCAACACACTGGAAGTGGATTTTATTCGTAGTCAGCAGCTGTTTTGTCGAGACGTCCTGAAACTGAGTCCTGGACATCAGGCAGTGATCAGCAACGGCAGAGTGAGTGGATTTCAACCCCAGCTCAATTAGCATGTTCTCAGTTATTTCAGAATATTAATCCACCAATTTCTGCATAACAAGTTGAATAGACCATATTAGTTGTCAGTAAGGTAAAACATTGGTTAAATGTTGCTGCTATTGTTTGGTCTCTAAGCTGCTGCACTCTGGAGGATTTTCCCTCTTGTGTTTTCAGAGTGCTTCCTTAGTACTGTCAAATCAACATGGATGTTTCTCAATGGTCACAGGTGGCACAAACTGCGCTGTGCATGTGTGTCTGTATGTGCTGACTGTTTGTATGTACACAGCTGATGATTGATGTCTCAGCAGCAGTGATGCTGACAGCCACGGATGAAGAGGCCGATGAGATGGCAGTAACAATTAATATCATTTTACATTCCTCTGCTGCAGTGGCAAGACTCCCAAAATAGAAAGGAGGAAAACACAGGCACCGTCAGTCACTGAATACCATGACTTCACAAATCACGTTACATTTAACACGCCCTTGGCTCGTAGTAAATAATACATGCTGAGATAAGAATTGGAAAAGTTGTGTTCTGATTGCATTACTGTCTTCATGTTAGATCCTCGGTCCATTTGAAGAGCAGGAAGAATTCACTGTAGAGGATTTCCACTTGCTGGAGAAGATTACACTGAGCAGTTCTGCAGAGAAAGTCAAAGCCAAAGTTAAACTGATGGGGATGAAGCCAAAGCAGTAGGTTTTATACTTTAGCACTTTTCTCTTTTGTGCCACTTTAGTCTTGTCTAAAAGGTTCTGTTAAAGAAACAGTCCTCATATTTTCCTCTGAAAAGATCAAATATTTAATCTTCAGCTATAATACGTGTTCTGGAATGCACAAAATATCAGTTTCTCACTCTGAAGGTACAGTAGCCTTAATTGATTTATGAGGCTACTTGTTAACGCCTTGACATCACATTATGTGAGCTCTGTTTGACATCTCTCCTAAAACGTAGCATTAATAAATGATGGACTGACCCTGCTACACCTCCTTTTCCTTAGCGCCAGTGACTTAGTCATGAAAGTTGATGCCCTCTTAACTGCAGCCCCCAAAGGAGAAGTCAGGAGGGATGTCCATTTTATCAAAGACAGCCACAGGTAGGCAACGTTTTTCCTCTGATTACTGTCTTATTGCACTGCAGTCTCACAGAAAAGTGTTTACTCTCCTTTTGTTATTTAAGCGGTGCATAAAGGCACATGTTTTGATTTGCAGTTCTGCTGAATAAGGGTTGTATAACCTTGTGTTGCTGAATCCGCTTTGGTGTGTTGTTCTCCTCCTCAGTGTGCTCCATCTCTCCCCACGTGAAAATGAGGTGTTCTACGATGTTGTGGCCATCGTTGACCCCCTCACTAGAGAGGCACAGAAGATGTCCCCTCTTCTGATTGTAAGCTGTATTCTTCTCTTGGATTCTTCTTCTCTCTTCTCCATTGATTCCTAATATAGCAGGGACACGTTAAAATCTGTCTCACTGAAAGCAAGGGTCCAGAAACACAAGGCTTGCCGAGGGGCAACATTTCAGATATAGTTTTTCTTTCTTTCTTTCTTTTCTATCCTCACATGATGCTCTGAACACTTTTCATGGTTATAGTCAGTAAAATTGATAATTTAAAAAAGCTAAAACAGTTATGCTTATCTGTATAAGGTTGTTTAGAAACCGTTTCCTTAGGGGGCTTAGTTTCACTGAAGCCTGTTGCTGCATCTTGCCGGAGGCTCGGTGAAAAATTTGATTGGTGAATGGTAGGGCTGTGTATTGGCAAGAATCTGGCGATATAATACGTATCACAATACATGGGTCACGATTCAATATATTGCAATATATTGATACTGTGCGTAAGGCGATATATTGGGATTTATTAGTATAATTTTAGAAAAACTAATATTTAAAAAAAGACATGATGTGCAAACTGCCAGTTTGGGATTGTGGTTCACAGGTTCTTAGTGAGCACATTTGTATATGCTAAAGTAGGCCAAAGTTCAGCCATAGCTACATTGTTAGCTTCTAGCAAAAAGTCAGGCACCGCTAGGCACTGTTAGGCAAGAACACTAGTGGTGCGTCTCAGCATAGCCATCTAGCGGTAGGGGGTTTAAACACAACAAACGTGAACCATTGTCTTACATGAATATTTTATGATATATAAAAAAAAAATTGACGATCGATACAGTATTGCAAAATAAAATATCGCGATACTCAAGTGTATCGATTTTTTTCTTACACCCCTAGTGATTGGGTGAATATGAAAATATGACTCACCATGCCTTCACAGACAGCCAGTCAGACAGCCACCCTCAGTAGCTGTTGTTTGCAGTATACATCTTTCAGTAGTGTACTGCAGTATGCAGTAGAAATTATGATGCCAGCATTTCAGAATCTTAGTTGACTTTAAGGAATAACCACTATTTTTTTGACCACTGGTATATCAAGAAATGTCTTATTTAAGGATATATGTGGCTTGTCATTTGAGAACCTCTTAAAAAAATGAGTGTAGTAAGACCAGCCCTTTTGTTCTGTGAAGTGTGTCTTGTACCGCTCTGCTGGGCTGGGCTCTACTTTGCTCCTGTTTTCTATAACTGGGTCTTCTGTGACTCCTGCAGGTGCTCAGTCAAGTGGTCAATGTGAGACTGCAGGTGTTTATGAATTGCAGGGCCAAGTTGTCCGAGATGCCCCTCAAGAGGTAAGCTCCAGCTCCAACAGTAATTACATTTTCCTGTTTGACGTGTTTGTGTATCCTCTGACCACTGCAGACTTAGCATCTCTGCCTCGCTCCTTCCCTTTGTAAGATTACACTGCACAGATGCAATCTGCTTAATAACACCACCTTATTGCTTTGAGCCTCCCCTTGCATCTCTGGGCAAATTGCTTACAGCTTGAATTGTTGCGGTTCAAGATATGCAGTAAAAACAACACAATGATAAAAAACAAAAACAATTGAAAGGTTTAAATTGCCCACATTAACATTCACACTGCTGAGTGAATGTTAGTCATTATGTAATCTGGGGTGGTTTTTTTTCTTTTTGTTTCATAATGGGTTGAGTCATTTGTAGGGGTAGTATACTGAAATAGCTCTAATGTTGTTTTTTTTAATACCAAATTAAAGAACATTTCCAGGAAGTTTACCCTCACTTTGGAGGGACAGTTTACTGTGTGACCTTTGACTTCTGTCAGAGACCACAGAATTCACTCACAAGTCTCCCCCCACACCCATCACACTTCCTGTCCTCCTGAGTGACAATTGCCTGTAATTGTCACAAATAGCTACATAATAATATAGTCACGTGAGAGATCGATGGGCTAGATGACTGCAGTCAAGCTGTTACTAGCTGCTCCACTTGTCCAGTATATCACAATGCAGAAACATTTAATGTTACTTGTAACAGAAATGTTTTGTGTTGCTGTTTGCTTTCTTGAAGTACCGTCCTCACATTCAACCACTGAAATGTGAGTAACTGGGCAGAGGACAGACTCTCAAAAGCTAAAATTGTGAACAACTGGCAATATAGTAAGTCATTGATGTTGATTAAAATTAGGAACTCTAAAAGCCTTCCTCCTTGGGGAATTGATGACCTCTTTAAATGACAAAAATGTAATGTAATAAAACGTACCGCAAGGGTTACTTTGTTAAAATATTTTAGGGGGTGCTATCGAGCACTCTTGGCACACCCAAGCATGAGACCCATAAAATAGCAATTTCTTTTACCAGTTCTGATGCATGTGCACAGTTTCGGACGTTTTGTGATTCATTTGGCAGAATTAATAATCCTATCAATTTCACTAGGGTCTTCGCCAACCGACTGCTGGTCAGTGCTTGGGCCCTAATTTGAAGAAAAAAAAAACATTGGGAAAAATGGGACAATGCAGCTTTGTTCTATTTTTTTTGTATCTAATCATAAATATCCTGATCATGAGGGGATGATTTCTAGTTCAGAACAGCAGATAAGTTTTGTCACCATAAGTTACAACTTCCCTGCTTGATGTCCCTTGTAGAGCCATAAGCTTGGTAATCCTAGAGCCCACCCCTGGAGATACTGTTGTCAGCGGCCACACATGAATCCTATTCTACATCATTGGGTTCATTTCATTCACTGGTACACTCTTCATAGCGGTAAAACTGCCGCAGAGACTGCTCATCTTTCTCACACTTTTCTTTTTGTGGAGAATTGGTCATCTCACAAATTGGAACCAGTTCAGTGAAGACTGTGTTTTTCCCAGGTGTACTGGGTTTCTCCTACTATAACCTTCCCCTCAACACTTTTCCTGTGCTGAGCTAGCAGCTCCCATCTCACCCTGGAGCCAGGAGCCCCTCTGTAACTGCTCTGTCCTGGTCCACAGAAACATGGCTGCTGTGGCGGCAATTAACTTTTTAACAAATCTCCCTGTAAATAACAAATGTGATGTTCTACTTTTCAAAATAAAATAAATTGGCATTGGTAGTGTTTATCATCTGCCATCTTATCTACACTCTCTGATTCTGACTCCTCTGTGTCAGAGGGCGCTCTGTAGAAAAGCAATTAGCATAAAGATTAGCCCGGCGATAGCCTCTGTGACAACTCTAAGAGTAATACCGAAGAAAGGGAACATTTCTGGAGCACAGACTACCGCACATATTACTGTTATTGGCAGAGCAGGGACACTGGCAGTAATAGTATTAGATTCCTCAGGAGGAGATTGTATATACCCAGCTGTCACAACAGAGCCCACCTCCCCCGTCCTAGAAAGGAGGCTATTGCACAACATGTCATCATTTTAGTGCTTGCTGAAGAGGAAAGTGCGTTCGTTGGATGGAATTGTTGACTCAGTCCAGTGGTTAAACGTACTGCAGGATATCCACCATTTTAGGGCTTTCAATTCTCTACTATATTGTTAGACATGATGTAAATTGCAGTTATGTGTAGGTCAAGCACTTACATTTTGATCATCTCTGTTTGTCTGTCTTTACAGCTTTTACCGCTTTGTCTTGGAGTCTGATGTGAATTTCTTGGCCAACGACACAGTGTCTCCAGGACCAGTTGCCCGCTTCCTGGAGCTCCCAGAATCTCCCCTTCTCACCCTTAATATGATCACACCAGAGAGCTGGATGGTGCAAGCTGTCCGCAGCCCCCATGACTTGGATAACATCCACCTGCAGGAGGTATCCTGCTCCTTAGTCATTGCTACCAGCAATCATGCTCACCTCTTTCCCAATTAGAGCCATGGTGCATTTTTATTAATCATCCCCTCCCATTGTTTTTTTGTCTTCTGTAATGTGTGGTTTCACTCCAGGTGAGCGGGGTTGTGACAGCAGAGTATGAGCTGGAGCACCTCTTGCTGGAGGGCCACTGCTTTGACCTGTCAACCGGCCAGCCTCCCCGTGGACTGCAGTTTACCCTGGGCATGAGTCGGGACCCGCTGATGTATGACACTATTGTCATGGCTAACCTGGTCAGTAGCCTTGTCTACTCAACCCTACCAGAGTTACTATATGTACAGTATAACATGGATATCTTAGTACTTAACTACAGTAGAAAGTTTGGAACAGAAACTGTGATAACAACAAGTGTGAATTTAATGCTTACAATAAATACTCAGACTTCTGCTGCTTCAACTACAACAGGGATATTTCCAGCTGAAAGCCAATCCTGGTGCCTGGATCCTGAGGTTACGTAAAGGGAGATCAGAGGATATCTATCAGATTCTCACGTGAGTATTCACCAGTGTCTTCAGGCTATTTTTCTATTACCATTGTTGTTTTTCCCATGTCATTCCTTACAGACATTAATGTATTTTTGAAAAATAAAAGTTAGGTAATGATGCTAATTAGGCGGCTTCATCAGTAGCTCAGCATGAAGGTTGTTTTCAGCTACCTCTCTATTTCATACCGGTAGCTATGAAACCTATCACTATGGTAACATAGAGAGCTGCTGACACTGTAGCAGCTCAAGGTTTTGATGAGTGCAGGGAATTCTGCTCACTACAGAGGGAAGAAAGACAAGTAGGAGGAGAGGGGTGCTATTAAAGAGAAGACAGAGCGGAGGGATGATTCAGCTGGTCACCTGCCATGCCATCTACCTCAGACAGCAAAATATCCACAGCAGAATGTGTTTTAGTTAGGACGGCGTAGGTGTCAAAGGCTGAATATACTAGACAGAGCGCGTTGGCGTTGTCTAATTTCCTCGGACGAATAGAACACCATTGTGCTTTGTTTGCTTTGATGCATTTTTGAACAAAATAAAAATTTTCTTTTTTCATTCTGCACTTTTACTTTAATTAAAATATACTGTTTTGCTTCCTCCTTTGATGTAAAACAAATCAAATTCTAATTTTTTTTTTTTAGAACTTATATTTTTATTTAGAACCACAGCCTTACATACAATACAGTATGGCATTGGGTTTTAACATGTCAGTCCATTATGTTTCTGCAATATTGATATATATATATTATCAGTAGATAATCAATAATCCTTCCATAATAAACTTCTATACCTTTTTCAGTATCACAACCCAAAAACAAAGCAAAAACAAAACAGCATGTGTTGTGGACACGTGTCTGTGTGTGTGTGTGTGTGTGTGTGAGAGAGAGTGAGTGAAGAGGAGGGGCGGTGTTGAAATGTAGTTCTAACACAAAACTACAAACTCCAAAAATGGCTACTCCTGTGAGCTGCACAAACTATTTAGCCTCAAGAGGGCGGTAGTGGTGCTGGGTGCACAGAGAGGGGCTGAAGAAGCCGAGGTGGGGGTTGCTAGGCAACGCACACGTTTATACCATATGCTAGGTCACCTATTAGCTCTATACAAACCCCACATGGTTAAGATAACAGCGTTAGCTCGGGAGCTACGTGGCTAGCTTATATGTCCGTGTGTGTGTGTTAGTAAAAGGAACAGAATAAAGGAGGAAAAGAAAAGACACACTCTGATCTTAGATATTGATAACGGCCAGCTCAGTGGCTAACAGCTGATTCATCGCGATTATCTCGCGGACAGTAACTAAACTCCGTGAAAGGAGTGATTTAGCAGGTAGCAATTACAGTTATACTCAGCTACTTAACACAACCTAATCAACGGTATCGTGATCTATTGATACATTCACAGAAAACAGATTAATAATCATATATGGACCATTACATGATTACAATCAGATCACATTAATGGCACAAGCGGTAGCGAACCCTTTGCTCATTAATAAACAAACCAAAACGCACTAGTTCTAACGTCTGCCCAGAACTGTGTAAAAGCCTCCTTACTGTGTGCGTTGTTTGTCAGTTAATCTCCTGCCAGAGGTTAACGATCCGTTTCGTCCAGAGCAGGGGACGAGACGTGATCCAGGTCAACAAGCAAGAAACAGAACGCCGTCCTTTTCTTGAATCCAGGCTGATTAAACCCACTGCAGATGAGGGAATACTCGGCCAGTATTTCCTCGGATCCCCTTTGTATATCAGACCGATCTAAAGTTGTCCCAGCTCCAAACTCGACCAGCGAGGCGATGCTGGCTAGCTAGTCCGGACTAGAGTGCCTCCTGTAGTGACCTGAGTCACCGTGGAAAAAAGCAAAGAAACACAAAAGCCGACAACTTTTATCCTTCCTCCGCTCTTTGTCTCACCACCAGTCTGCCTTGTCCCACACGTGTTGAAGGTAGATTCTCCATTTTGGCGACTCTGCCTGTAGGAGTTTGGTGAAACTGGCTTTGGGATTCACATGTAGGCCAAGATCCTTTGTCTTGCCTTCCCTGTGTCTCTGCCGTCAGCTCAATCTGAGCCAAATCACTGTTTAACCAGCTTCTTGGTCCCCAACCACTGTATAATTCAACATCACTGGAGTATTAAAGGCATTACAGGGGCCCACCTCTTTAAGAAAACCATTTTCTGAAGTGGTAATGCAAATGTGATTCGTTCCATTTCGTACAGCTCCCATACTTTTTGAATCCAAGCATTGTATGACGGAGGGTCAGGTTTTAACCATCTGCATGTAATAAATTCTCATTTTTCAAAGGAATTCATAGCTCATCATATCATTTCTCTGTAACATAACAAATACATGATATTCCCTCACTATCAAGTTGGCATAATTGCTCAGATCCCAACCATGTATGTGAGTCTGCACTATCAGCTGTAGTGCATTACACTAGATGTCCATACAATCACAGATATTGTCCTCTCTGGCTAGCCTCACATAATATTTAGGACACATATAGCCCTCGGTTCCTCTGGAATCATATCAGACAACCAAGATTTATTTCCCAATCCTCCAGGTGAAGCTAAGAGGTGATGTCATTTTTCACCTTGGCAGTGTCATTATTCTTGTGGTTAGCGGCACTCTGCTCTGGTTAGGTGGCCGATCAGAGTCTAGTGGGAGTGTCTGCGCTCTCCATTCCCAGAGCCTGCGTTTTCCTCTTCCACCCTGTGCTGCCACTGCGTCTCGCCCTGACAGCGATGAATGAGAAGGCCAGCTCTCCTCTCCTCAGAGCAGGGATACAGATTGATCTCTGGTGCTTTCTAACACAAGCCCTACAGGCTGAGTTGCATCAGTGACAGCAGAGGGGGCAAAACACAAGCAGCACTTTGGGCCCAATGAGGAGGGAGCATTTATCATAGTGATAAGGTTAGTTTTTTTAACTTTAGTAAGCACTGGGGTCATAATGGCTTGCTGTGCATCATAGCCTATTGCTCATCTCTTTCTGAAGTTTGTTCTCTGGGATTTCACCATGAGACCCTGCAGATCCTGCCTGCCAAAACACATTGTCCACAGGGCAAATCAGTCCTAAAACAATTACAGTGAAAGGCCAGTGTTACGCAATCAATACTGTACAGACTTTCTCATTAAGTCTACCAGTATATACATACAGCATGGCTGGGAAGTAGTGGTGGATAAAATAATGGTAAGGTGATTCTTAATGATGATGGAGGGTAATGAATATGATCAGAGTGTGACCCTGGCAGCTCTCTCAGAATCCGCTTTTAACTGCATGCTCTTAATGTCTGTCAGTGGTCTGGCCATTAGCTGCAGTTGTCTCCTTCATGAGAAGAGCCTTTACTTTACATGTGTTACTTGCAGTGTTGCCATGGCTAAAACATTTCAACCAACCTCAGTCACTGACACAACAAATGTGTTTCACTCAAGTACACCATTAATCTAAGACCGACTGATTGGTTAAGTAGTTCTGTAAGTGCCTATATAATTTATAAACATTATACAAAACGTGGTAATATAATTATTTGCAGCAACAAACAATGATTAATGTAAATACTGCAGTTAGGTAGTCACATGTCTAAAAACATACAAAACATGTAAATATCCACATTGGTTGTTTTTATAAGCTAATTGTTCTGATCCTTATTCTTTACTACCACTGCTAAATGCTGTCAGCCCTTAGCATGTGAAGTTATTACCAAGAATGATTTCCAAAGATTCGTTTTTTTCTTTTATTAATAGAAAATATTACTTGTAAATTAAATTAAATTTGACTAACCAATAGAACTTAAAGTTACATGATGTTTGATAGCACAGTCAATTGACCTTTATGCAGACAGTACTGATCGCTATCCATGGCCAATTCATTTGCTTGATTTAATCTACTATTGATTTCTTATTCAAAAGATTTCTAAAGATTCTTCAAGAACTAGAAATTATTTTGTCTCAAATAAGTCATGTCTGTGGCTTAGCCTTTATATTTGGAATTCAGTATGAAGACTATGGGCTAATCTGTACCTCTCTTTGTGTCTATCTTACATATGAATAAGGCTGAATCATCTAGGCAGTACTAAAATGTGTAGAATGCTGAAAATGGTCATCAATGAGGAATTCATATTTTGGAGTATCCCATTGGAGTTGAATTGCGACCATTTTAAAATTATGCAATTTTGACTATTTATACATTTTCTTTTCCAGTCTGTTGATAAGTTTCAGTCTCCAAATGTGGCTTCACCTGTGTTAGACTAGTCTGGATCAATGACAATTCATTTACCGGATAATCGCCGGAAACATCCATGCTGCCTGATCTTCCGCCAGGTGTCCCTTGCCTTGCAAAACTCCGTTGGTTTTGGGAAACCTCAACAAACTTCGAGCTAGCAAGCTATTCGCTGAAAATGGACATTTTTAAAGAACATTTAGATCATGCAACAAGGCAGGCCTGCTTGGTTCTTCGGGGAATGATTGTTAATATTGACAAAGAATATGTTTATGGCATATACTCGCTAACTGGGACGTTTTGGGACCTATTGGTGGGGATTTGTTGTGGACAAAATACACACGGTGATACACTGAGAGCAAATTACGTTTAACCATGTAGCCAGCTAATTTAAATTGCTCACGTTACTGTATTGTGTGAACAGTTAACTTCATTTAATATTTTATGTGGCGTTTTCTTTTGCAGAGTGCCAATTTTCCACAAAAACAAGTTTCTTCCCGAGACCAATTTGCAGATACACTGTTGCTGCAACCGAAGCTTAGCGCCACCCAAGACGATTGTGATTGATTTGAAGAAATGCGAAATTTCTTGCAAGCGAGACTAGTGTTAGACTAACTAGCTGCAGATCCATTGTCCAGATTTCGCAATCATTGATTTCCACTCTCGGTGACCGTAATCACTTTCTTACTCTTTATCCATGTTTTCAGGCATGATGGAACCGATTCCCCTGCAGATGCTGGTGATGTCATTGTTGTGCTGAACAGTTTCCACAGTAAGATCATCAAAGTCAGAGTGAGTGTGTTTCTTTGACATTTGTAAATTATGTTAGATTTCTCATGGCACTGGACATTATTCAGCTTACAGTAAAATGCTCTTCAGCAGGTTACACATTGAGGCTGCTGGAATAATTGTACAGTTTATAATGAAATCACTGATAAAATCATCAAGTTGTGTCTCCTTTCTCGTTATAGGTGCAGAAAAAGGCAGAGAAGATTAATGAAGATCTTTTAAGTGAAAATAGTGAAAACAAAGGCTTATGGGACTCCATAGCAAGGTGTGTAATTAATTCTCACATATAGCTAAAACTTTGAAAACCCTGCCAGCTGATGGGCAGTAACAACTTTGAGCTCATTGATTGGTGGGTTTGCTGATGTGTTTGTCAATTATACATTGTGGTTTCAGGAAATCTTATTCCTCCCCTCGACCAAGACTGCAATATTATGCTGTAAGATCTATTCTTGCAAAAAATATGTGCTTCTGTAGGTATGTGTGTGTGTGTGTGTGTGTGTGTGTGTGTGTGTGTGTGTGTGTGTGTGTGTGTGTGTGTGTGTGTGTGTGTGTGTGTGTGTGTGTGTGTGTGTGTGTGTGTGTGTGTGTGTGTGCGTGCGTGCGTGTGTGTGCTTGTGCGTTGCATTTGTGTGTTTTCCCCAACACTTCCTAACTGTGTGATCCTGTCTTCTCACTTAATGCTTGCTATGTGAAGTGTTTGGAGCACGTTTGAGAAAAGGTAGGCAGTGCTGCTGCAACCCATTATTTAACACCTAAAACTTCTTCATATTCATTAGCATGCAGTGGTTGATTGTTGCTTTTTAAAAGCTGCACTACTCTCCTAAGTTTGAAATGAATGAGAATGACTTAGAGAGATATTCTCACAGAATATGGTAATAATGTAGAGCTGTGTTTAAATATGATCTTTACATTTTCACGTTTTCTTTTGCTATTCATTAATTTATATAGTCATTTTTTTAATATCAACAACACTACAGTTAGTGTTGTAGCCTGCATACGTGTATGTGTCCATGGCATGTATAAGTGCATAAAACTATGTACACAAACATGGTGTACTGTACACATGTAAATACAGCCAAACTGTGTTTTAAAACTGTAGTGTGAATTCAAATCTCTGAAAGAACTGTGCTCTTGAATTTATCGTCGGCCGTGATGTGTTGCTGAAGGCCACAGGTACAGGTGGGGCCCTTAGTGTGCGTTTCCCTGGCTACAAAAACTGCTTCTTGGAACGTAGATTGTCACCTGTGTTGTGGGAAAGGAGCCGGAACTAAAGCAATACGAATTAGCTACATTTATGCTTGTGTCAACGCAGGACACGACTCCCCAGTAATGCCAAGGTGCTGGAAACTAATTGTTGAACCTCACATTTAATAGGAACCATGAAGACTCATTCCTGGTCATGTAAGATGGACCAGCTCTGTACTCCTGCTATGATTTTAGAGAGGTCTTGGGAATACAGTTAGTCTACGTACAATTTAGGGGCATTGGAAGGTCTATGTGTAAATCAGGGTGTCTGGTAATATTTGGTGTGGCTGGCCATTGCTACAAGCCATTCAGTCCTTGTGTAATTGCAGGAAGAGCTGTGTTCTCGGCAATAGATCAAGTGCGTTCTTTGTGGGCTCACGCTTAGGGATGGGCTGAGGAGCTCGGAGTAGAATCTCTGCTCCTTCACTTTAAAAGGAGTTCACTCGGATGGTTTGGCTGTCTGATCAGGATGCTTTCTGTAGAGGTATACCAGGCTTGTCCAACTGGGAGGACACCCCGAGGCAGACCTTTAACAAACTGAAGGGATTACAAATCCCTCCTGGCCTTGGCATCTGCTATTAGGAGCTCTAGAATGTTGTTGAGGAGAACAACTTTTGGGCTACCCTATATAACCTGCCTCTGCCATGACCAAGGAAAAATAAAAAGCTGAAAGTGGATAGATGGATGAATACATTTATAATTAAATTCTAATCTTAAAACCATTTCCCATGGTACGCTTACATTCGAGTAATGAAAATACTTAACATCAAAAGGTTAAAAATAAGGTTGAATGAGATGGTTTCAAGAGACATAACTGCTCATTAAGTACCTGTGATGTATCAGATCTAAAATGTATTTAAATTTGACTGAAATTGAAAACAGGTCAATGTGACCCAAAGTCAACACAAGGGTTAAAAGACTAAAAACCACCAAATACAATTTTGTCTGAGTAACAGATGACACAACATTGTTGAACATATATTTGCTTGCTTGTCAGCTAAACCCCAGACAAGAAAATATTTTTTTCTCATTGATGGAACAGATGGATTTTTCCCAAATGATAGTTTCAAAAAGATTTATTTTAAGATGACTGCACAACATAATCATAGCGCCAGGTTTGCAAAAGTAAAAGGGTCTGAATATTTGACATTGTGTAGACCAGTGATCTTACAAAATATTGTTGATTCCAGAGTAGGGTTGGGTACTGTTCACATTTTTATCTTTACCGATACCGGTATGTGAAATTTGTTTCCGGTACCCAACGGTACCTTTTTTTGGTACTTTCCCTCTGTAATTACAAAAATGTATTGTAAAAATAATTCCAAACTTATTTTTATTTTCATCATGACCGTAACAGCTCTTTAATGTTTTATGTAAGGCACTTTGAATTGCCTTGTTGCTGAAAGGTACTATAGAAATAAAGTTGCCTGTCAGTCAGTCACCAGAGGCCTGTACTACGAAGCAAGATTTGGCGTTAACGAGGTAACTTCAGGTTCAACCCAGGGTTTTGTGTATCACGACGGTGGATCACTTGTTACCGGGTTAAATCGCCGTGGTAACTTAGATGAACACCTAACCTGCTCAGGAGCAGGTTACGTTGGAGATTAGAGATCAACCGGTGTAAAAGCACCGCCTACTGACCAATCAATACTCTATTGATAAGGGCGTCACCGTTCTTAGAAGAAACGGTGGAGCGAGAGAGAGAGAGGTGCGCTCATAAAAGTTAAAACATTTAGAGACCGACAACCCCGTTAACATTCCCCGATGAGTATTTTTATGAAATATATAGATTTTCAGCGGAGGGAATTACGTATAGGCTATTTTGTCGGCTTCTTCAGCTGTGTGTTGCCAATGCGCACATCGGTTTGAATTATGTTTTTATATTTTTTTATTTGCTCTCACGATTGCTTACCACTGCCCGGGTTGCAACTGAAATAAAAGGCTAAAGCAACGACTGATTGGAAAACGGATGATGGAAAGGACAAGTGTAATTCTAGTCAGACCTTGGTCCTGACTGATGGGGAAGTGATATTGAAAAGCGTTGTGATTTACGCATTTACAGCGTTGGCTATTTTTTTGCCGGCTTTGTTTTGCTTGTAAAACCGTGTCTGTGTTCTTCATGTTTATGTAGAATTACTGTATAGTTTGTTCTTCTTATGTAAAATATGTGGCTCTGGTAGATGTTTGCGATTGGTCATGCTGTGGAATAGGGGTGTCCTCGACTAAAGATATTCTTAGTCGACTAACACTTATAGGATTTTGTCGACTAATCGATTAGTTGATTTAATTGACAGAGCTGTGCGCTTTGAGAGGTGGTTAAGACTAGAAAAGCACAATATAAATGTAGTTAATTAACCATCTGTAAAACTGAGTTTCTCCACAATTAATCCTGCAAAAAGCACCACTTTAAATCTTGTGTTTACCATAAATGTGCTCAGAAGTTTCCTGAAATAAATAATTAAGTATGAATAAGCATAAAAAATGACTAATCGACTAAAGAAATCTTAGTTGACTAAGACCAAAATGACCGATTGTGACTCACCGTGACTTCAACAAAACTGCGGAGCCGACGTAGTTTGCTCGAGTTTACTCCGTCCGCACCTCTGCGCGCCCGCGTGTGACGGAGCTCCGCTCTCTGTCAGTATGCAGAGAGGACAGATAAGCTTGCGCTTACGCGCTCTCAGGTACCGAAACTTGGTACCATTTGATTTAGCGTGAATCGGTACCCAACCCTATGCCAGAGTAAAGATGTCTTTATACCCATTACTTTATTTGTAACTTCAGAATGCTTCGTGGATTTGTTGTAAGGGCAGGACTGGAGGCCATGTATTGAGCACACAGAGACGCAGAGCACACATTGAACACATCTGAAGTATTAGGGAGGTGGGTCCATGCATCAATAAGTATAAATAACACAGTTGTTACAAAGATCTCTGATAATTTTATCTCTGTAGAGTAATAATGAGCCTGAGTCAAAATATATTTTTTTAGGTTTCCTTGCTTTCTTTCTAACATGCTCCTCATTCTAGTTTTGTGATTTATTTTTTATTTTTTCCTTTTGTGCTTTCTCTCTTGCTCTCTTTATTGTCTCCGGCTGGGGAGAAGATAAAGGAAAGTTTTTCCCTTCTGCTGCTCTGAGCCTGGGGAGGTTTAATGTCCTTCATGCTGTTCTTAGAGATCAGAAACTTCAGGGCCACACAGGGTGTGAGAGAACATCAGCGGCTTATTCAGGTTTTAGGTGGAGGGTGCTGTAAAAGCCACCTCTTTCCAAGTAGTCATAAGACCTTGGAGAGTGTTAGATGAGGCCTTAGCCAGCGTTTTTCCCGCCTGAATCCAGGCAGGGGTGTTCTGTAACATGTTTGCTGTGTTTACTGTTTGAGATTTGAGGAAAGATGGGACGGTTCTTTCTGTGGCTTTTTCTTAAAAGTAAAACGTGTTATGCAGACCATATACTGTAGCTCAGAAGATGAACAGAATTGTAGAGTAGTGGGTGTGTGTGCCGTGTGGGTAAAGTGTAAGGTATGTAGTTGTGTTGGTGATTACAGTGTGTTTTTATGTACATGCAGTGTAGCTGATTATCTTTGGTGGACATGTTTCCCTTTTGCTTTCTTGGCAAAATATAAAAATTTTGCCTACAAAATATTAACCAATAATAACTCAGACCCTGTATGACTTAACCATTTATTTCTTTTAATTTTTTTTTACATCTTTACACTGTAGACTGGATGCCATGACCAGTGCAGTACCCAGACTTTGTGTTCACTCTGGTCGTCTTTTTTTTGCTTTGTCATGGTTTTGAATGGTTTGGGATTTGATTTTGACACTGTCTGTGAGGGACCCACACCCAGGCACACAGCAAGCAAATAGCCCTATAAATACTAAACAACATGGAGTACATATGTGTACTATACATTACATCAACTGTCTTTTTGTCTGTTCATTGGCACACATCCTGCTTTATGTCTTTGGATGATCTCGACACAGATGTTGGAGAATGATTGAGTGTGAGTTTTGTCCGTTTAGCGTTGTCCACAGAGCGTTGTGGATCCTTCCAGAGGTCCAGATTATCTTGAGTGAGTAAACCAAACACGCTCTCTCCTCTAAAGATGCTTATCTGGGGGGAGGGGGTGGGCACTGTAGTGCGTCATAATGGCATGCCAGGCAGTCGGGATCCCCAGACCCTACAGATGTGTGGTGACTCAGCTAGAGAGAGCAATGCTTTGGTGTGAGAAGGTAAAGAAATGCACAAAAGGTTTTCAGAAGGACAGACAACAAATGACCATAAAATGGTTAAAAAAAAAAAAAAAAAAAAAAAGATGTGTGAGCATCCTTGGCCATCATTGAGTTTGTGTTATATGGATGTGACTTACATGCCAAAGTTGGTTTTGGAGGACATGTAGAGACAAACCGTATGCTCCCTCGTCTCCCTTCCCACCTCTCTCTCACTCACTGGTGTCTTCCTGTGGCCTCGGGGATGAGGCTGTGGTTGTGATTGAGTGTGGGAGAGACACTACTTCCCTCATCAGCAGTCTGTAACAGAAAAGGACACAGTTTGACTGCAGACACATCTAACCCTCCAGCCCAGGTCCACATTTCTGTCTGCCTTGCATCATGAGCCACTGCTCTTCAATAGCAATCAGGGTGTAAAGATTGTCCTTTAGATGTTAGTGTCGTCTGTGCTGGTATCTTAACATTTTAGTGAATTTAGTTTGGTGACCTACATTTTTGAATGTCGATTAAATTGTTTCTAACACTTACTTACATAAATGTTATTGATTGTTTAATTCAGTCTGGAAGTTAATGGACTGATTTGATGAGCCCTGTCTTTTAGCAGGCAAGTTGTGTAAAGTGATGCTTTTGGCTATTTTCCCCCTAAGGTTTTTTAAATGTTTTCCTTGCCTGTCTGCCCATTTGAGAAGCAGGAGGTAGCAATTTGGCATTTTAGCTTGATAAATGACTTAAACAGAGAAAATAATTATCCAAACATACGCCATGGTCGGAGCAGCACTGTTTTTAAAGGGGATGAGAGAAGCTATTGTGATTGGGCATGATTGGTAACAAGCCCCAACACAATTAACGGTATTATATAACAATGCATTTTTGCAACCTCATGCACTCCTGGTGCAGCACAAGCATTCAGCTAATGAAAAGTGTATGGCAAAATTGCACACTATGGATAGTGCATTTGACTGCACTTTGCAGCTTGATTCACAAAATGGTGCCTGGTGTGTTTCTGATGAGGATTTCACCTCTACTGTTACCAAAAGCTTAGATGTCCACGACATAAGGCTCCTACATAAAACTTAACAGTGCATCTCTGGTTAGCTGTGAAGTGATTTGATACAAATTAATCATTTTAGATTATTTTCTTCATATTATGGGGCTCTCTATAAAATATGTGGGAATTTAAGAATAACAAGTGGTTAAACATGTTACAGCTGCTTTAACTGTGTCTGTTCCAAGTCATTCATTATTTAAGTTCTCTAGAAGAGTTCCAGCAGGAGAACTGAACTGCTGTTAAAATCACGTCACAATCATGGCTTTCCTTTATCATTGTTTCATTTAAATCAAACACCAGTTTGCTACACAGTATTGCATGGTTTGTTTGAAGATGTTTTCTTCTGGCTGTTACAATTGTTATTGTTCTAAAACAAAAGCATGGTTGCTACTGGCTTAGTTTCAATTGACTGTCACTATATGAAAAAAACCCAAGAGACTATATTATGTATTATGGTCTTATTTACAGCATCACCGGTGGTGGCTCCAAGAAAGATGATGGAGAGAAGAAGAAAGAGGATGTTCTAAACATATTTTCTGTGGCCTCAGGCCATCTGTATGAGCGCTTTCTGAGGTGGGTCACTTTCAGTTCACACACACTCACACGCTTACTTTTTTAGGCCCTACATGTTACATTACTCTTTCTGTCTATTTCAGAATAATGATGCTGTCTGTCCTTCGGCATACAAAAACACCTGTCAAGTTCTGGTTCCTCAAGAATTACCTCTCCCCATCTTTCAAGGTACTTCCCTCATGTCATGACTCCATAAAAGCATTCTTTTTTTCCTGCTTGTTCAAAATAACTTGATGATGGTTCTTCAGAGCTTTATTTATACGAAGCAAAGGAAGTATATGTGGGTTGTTCTCTTCTTTGTAATGGTCTGTATTTAATCTCATATTTTCTATATAGGATAATCTATATTCAGTGTCCTCTGTGGCACCTGTTGAGGTGCAAAGACAGTTATTTATATAGTATGTCCAGATGTCTTGCACTATGAATTTGTGAAAGACTACTGTTAGCTTCAGCCCTGCATTCTGATTTGGCTTTTATTTTTATGCCAAGAGTGCCAGTATGTTCGAAAACTGCATCCCTAATGGAATTACTCTGCCTTATCTGCCTTTTTGTGCTTGTAACACAGCCGCTTATCAATGGCTAGCCCTCAGCAAGACCACACAAACTAACCAGCATTATCCGTTTTCTACTAGGCAATGTGTTATCTGTCACTTTATGGAATACACATGTACATGGAATTCTTCCAAATATACCCTCTTACTAATTTGGTTTGTGAGATACTCTAGTTGCCTCAACAGCTATTGAGAAGTGTCTGTAATGAAACCTTGTGCCTATGACCACAGTACACCACTGCTAATATCCCACAGTGTAGTACTTTCTTCTTATTGATGTATCTGAGGCTCCCCACCATTACTGCTAATAGAACTTTGCATAATTCTTAAATTTTTAGTTACTCAAAAAATGTGCTCTTCTATTTAATTTATTTAACCCCTGGTGTTTTTTTGGCGTGGTTAGGAGACCATCTCTCACATGGCAGAGTCGTATGGCTTTCAGTTTGAATTGGTACAGTACAAGTGGCCCCGTTGGCTCCACCAGCAGACTGAGAAGCAGCGCATTATCTGGGGATACAAGATCCTCTTCCTGGATGTTCTCTTCCCCCTGGCTGTGGACAAGATCATCTTTGTGGACGCCGATCAGGTAAGGAGCAAATTGAAGTCCCATAGGAAAGAGCTATGTGTAAGTGTGTGTCTGAAAGTGAGAGACTCGTCTATATATCAGTCCCAGCGCCAGTGTGAAGATTGGATGGCAACATCGCTGAAGTGGCGTCAGTCCACTCCATACTTACCAATGTTCTCGCTCTTTCTCTCAGATAGTTCGGGCTGATCTGAAGGATTTGAGGGATTTCGAACTGGAGGGTGCTCCTTATGGCTACACACCGTTTTGTGATAGCCGCAGAGAGATGGAAGGCTATCGCTTCTGGAAATCCGGCTACTGGGCCTCACATCTAGGACACAGGAGATACCACATCAGGTATACTTACTTAAAAAGCTGTGAGATGGAATATAGTCGCACAAACCATTTGAATGCTTGTTAAGTACCTTTTGATATTTTATCTGATGTTCAGCCATATAGTCTCTAAAATAACATTATATTCCCCTTCCATATATCTTCCACTCTATTGTCATGAAAATGAAGGTAACCACTTCTGGCAAGACAGGTGGCAGAATAGTTTACCATTCAGAACATAGTGCTTCTACAGCCACCATCTTCTTTGTAGACCATTATGACTTGTTTCTAGACTTTGCAAAGCAGAAAGAAATAAGTTACAAATAAAAAGAAGTCTTAAAGAGACCATATATATATATATATATATATATATATATATATATATATATTTGCGTATTCTTGTATTTAGAGGCTGGAAGTACTGCTGTTGTTTTTGTTGTTGTTCTTCCTTCAATCTATCTGGATCTAATAAACTGTAAATCCAAGAGAAAGCTAAACCTCACCCCACTCAGGCAATAGAAATTAACCGATGCAACAGAAGTTCACTCTATAAGGAACCTTTGATTTGTAAGAAAAGTGATAATATTTTCCCAGATTCCTTTTTGAAAGCTGAAATTAAAGTGTATATATATATATATATATATATATATATATATATATATATACACACACACACCGTTTTTGAATTTTCTATAAAAGAAGAAATTTTGGCTACACTACAGTATTGTGGTCATCCAGTTTCCATGGTGATTGGACCCCACCCAAAATTATAGTTGCAGTTCTTGTGGCTATATTTTAGTATCAGACTTTTGTTTATAGCCATGGTACATATCAAATCAAGCAACTTTACACTTTATCTCTGGTTTATCTCTGGAGGACGGAAAAAAGAAAAGTCTGAAAACCCCGGTGATATGATTGAATGCCAGTGTGCTGCTTGGCTCTGTGGGGCAGGACAAAAGCAGCGGGGGGGGAATAATCCGCATCAGTGAGGCCAGGGAAAACACAAGGTGGTGAATATCCTTTGGCAGACTTACATCTAATAAGTGATAAGTGAAACTACATAGGCTACACTGTCGGACTTATTAATGTGCCACGTTAGGTACAATTATCTCAATGCGCCTGGAGTATTTAACTTTATTGAGTCATTATTTTACTTTTTTTTTAGTCATTCCAATGGGCTTTCCCTTTCAGGAAATTATTTTCTCACACAGTGCTTTCTGTCGTCTCTTTCTCTCCTACTTTATTTCAACCAGTGCTCTGTATGTAGTGGATTTAAAGAAGTTTAGGAAGATTGCAGCTGGGGACAGATTACGAGGCCAGTATCAAGCCCTGAGCCAAGACCCCAACAGTCTGTCCAACCTGGACCAGGTATGTAACTCACAGATGACAGCATTGCACCTACTATACCTTAATGATTGTTATAATGCAACTTAATATTTGTTTTCTGATATCTTTAGGACCTTCCTAACAACATGATCCACCAAGTGGCCATCAAGTCTCTTCCACAGGAGTGGTTGTGGTGTGAGACGTGGTGTGATGACACCTCTAAAGCCACAGCTAAGACTATAGACCTGGTGAGTCCCAGAGTAGCCTATATGCATGACGTTCCACTTCCGGGATTTATCCTTTGCCATCGAAAATTCTGCCTGATTTCACTCTTTTCAGCCAGATGTCCATTACCTTCCGTTTTGTTTGTGTTGGAATTTTAAACTCTGGTGTGGATTTATGAGGACTATAGTTAACTGCTCCTCAGATGTCTGCAGGGTAAATACAGACAGCTAGCTAGACTATCTGTCCACTCTTAGTTTTCTGTTGCAAGACTAAAACAACTTTTGAACGTACATGTTTCACCCAAACAAGTTACTTCCAGAAGCTATTTTGCAGCAGCACCGTGGCTTTCCCCTTAGCACTGCCCAAGACGATTGTGATTGGTTCAAAGAAATGCCAATAAACCAGAGCAATGTTTTTTTCTCCTATCCCGGAATGCTGTGTGGACTAGCCAGACCCTCCTCCGCAGCACTGTGAACAAAGGTCTGGCAAAGCGAGAATAGTCCCAGAGCAAATCGATCTACACTAATTAGTAATGTGGCGAAAGCTAAATGGCATGCTGGGAATTACTACATAATTCATCATCAATTTTATCATTCTTTTTTATTTAGATATTGAAATCAACTTCGTCATTTCATTCCTCTTTTTGTGTTTTGTTGCTGATAAATTGGAAAAGTATTTATATACCACTTTTTATACAGCATGGTTGCAGCTTTTTTGGTTATAGTAGTGAACTGTAGCTGCTGCAGCACTGAAAGGCAGC
Organism: Perca flavescens; assembly: GCF_004354835.1. Classification (NCBI taxonomy): domain Eukaryota; kingdom Metazoa; phylum Chordata; class Actinopteri; order Perciformes; family Percidae; genus Perca; species Perca flavescens. The sequence goes on along the minus strand of NC_041341.1, from coordinate 19,537,759 downwards.
AGCATATTCCCAGCCACTAATGTCCATGAGGCACTTGGCATTTAGGAGAAAACTGAGGAGCAATCCTGTAGTCTCCTAAACTAATTTAAAGAATTACTGGACGGGCTCCAGTCGGCTGGAATAGGAAGCATTGTCTCATTGTGGTTTAGGACACCACTTGGTAATTCAGACACAAGACATTGGCTAATGTCCTTTTAACAGAATTGGAAATCAAATTAGGTTCAAATGCCTGCCACAGACAGTGCTGGGAATGACAATATGACTTGTTGGGAGAAAGTGGCACTGATGGCGTGAGTGATGTGTTTTGTCTGCTTTTTCTGCTGCAGTGCAATAACCCAAAGACCAAGGAGCCCAAGCTAACAGCCGCAGCGAGGATTGTGCCTGAGTGGGTTGAATATGACAACGAGATAAAACTGCTACTGAGTCGGGTCCAGGAACAGGAGGGCACAGTGGCGCAAAAACAGACTCCCTCTCCCTCACAACATAAAAAAGGTTAGAAAATGAAAACACTATTTATAAGACAAATGATCTATTCTACTCTTGAACGATCAACCTTTTTCTTGGCCAGATCGTTGTCTCCGTCACCACTGTGCTCATTGTCCTTATTTCTTTCCGACCTCCACCCCACCCTCTGCACAGTAGACAACCAGCGTGATGAACTTTAGTGCCTGCCAGCACCATGCTGAAGAGGAAGAAGGCAGCACCTTTTTCTAACAGGCCACCTGTGAAGCTTGAAGACAAACAATTCCATCTAAACATAGCCATGCATCCTCAGCCAGAAAAAGATGTGATATTTTCAGAGATGCCATATCTGCTTCTGGAGTCAATACGTCGTACAAAATGAACATGTGATGTAAGTGTTAACTGCCAACTGTGAACTTGTAGAGTGCTATCAGCACTGCAGTCAGGTCTTGGTTAGCATGTTGTTACTGGAGAATGAAGTGAACACAGTAAGAATAATGGGGTGAGGCCAGTCAAAGCACTCTATTATATTTATGTGTGTGTGTTTGAGAATAATTAGTTGGCGTATATTGCACTGATAATGTATGCAAAGAATCAAACAGAGAAGGCACATCTTTATGAATCTGATTTCAAAGTGCGTTATTATTATTATTATTGATATTAATATGGAAAACCGTTTCAGAAAGCTAATGCATTTAGGTATTGTTAATTTGACATTCACTAAAATGCCCAAACCAAAGTTGTGACTGACATAAAGCTAATCGGTTTTAAAATGCCATACCTTGCTGCAAAGTTGTTACATTAGAACCTGGGGACTGTACAATTATTACTGGGTGTAATTCTTTATTTTTGCTGAAGGGAGGGTAGTCTGACTTTTTTGTGAGAGTAGGGGAGGGTCTTTTTTGAATCTTGGTTTTTCTTACTCAAAGTCTATTTTTGTTCAGCCTTCCCTTGAGAAATGTATTATTTAGAGTTTAGCCTCTGGCTTTACAGGTGTAACTTTAATAACCTTCTGCACAACGTGCGCCATGATCACTGTCCGTGGTGCTGATTCCTATGGCCCCCATAATGCAGGATCCCTGCTCTACTATTTAAGATAACTGACTGTACTTTTTTAATCTGATCTCATACAGGCTAGAAATACAATCTGATGAAATTCATATTTATGTTAGGCTATTTGTCGTAATTCAGGGTGGGGTGAAAATATTGCGGTTCAAGCACTTCATGGTTTGCAAATTTGGCGGCTGAAAAACGGTGGCTGTATTTTCACTTCTTTGTTTGCATCAATGTTTTCATATCTTGGGGGGGAGGGTGTAACATTTGTTTTTCCAATGGCAAGGGGTGGGTCCAACAAAAATATAAATAAGCTGGGGAGTTTCTCACCTTTTTATAAAATGCTAAAGATTCAGTTGTGGATCAAAGATCCTCATTTGCACACTAAAGGTCCTGGTTTATGGGTAGGATATAGGATTTTAACTCAGTGTTTACATCCTGCCTACATTCAGCTTCACTGCATTACATTTTAAGCTATAATTTTTTAATATTAGAATTCCACAATGAACCAGTGTTTGTCTCAGGAATAAGATTGGTGTTGCTGCTCAATCGAAGACAATAGTCTTTTTTTCTGTCTTAAAAGTAAAAAAAAAAGAAAAATAGTGGGTGCAGGAAGTCTGATCTTTTACCATGCTGTGTCAAATAGAAAGGTTTATATTACTGTATTGTGGAAGAAGAAGAAAAAGTCTTTGCAACAAAACCACCATTACAAAATCTGTTTGTGAATTCTGTCGTCCCCTTGTGTGGTCCGTGGATGTGTGATGGGACTCATGCTCTGAAAGGTCTACAATGAAGGTGATTTTCTTACACTGTAATTTGTTCCTCATCGTAAACCATTACGCCACGTGGAAATGGCATTTATGGGGAAGAAAGCATTTCAGATACTTTGAATTAGGAAAAGGTTAGATGTAGTGAATAAGTACCACCAAGTGCCATTTCTCAAACTGTAGCTTCAGACCATGAATGTAACAAAGTAACTCTCCAAACTTTCCATACAGCAATACCCTGGCGCCTCAGTTCAATTTAAGGTACATAAATAGGTCTTTATTTACAGTTCAGAAAAACTCCATTCATATAAAAATAGTACTGTACCTATGTACAAATTGAATCTTACGAATGGATGTGAATTGTAAAGTGTACAAGATGTGGAAAGGATGCGAGTGTCAGAATTAATCCCTTAACACTTTAAAGATAAAAGCTGCTTCACACATGGGACATATTTGTTAGCATAGCAACATACCTTCCCCAAATGAAATTCAAAGTTGTATTATTCAACAACAAAGATGCATATTTAATTTAAGGTAACTGAATTCAAGTCACAATTTGCTCCAGATTTTGTGAGACTTATGACATTTCTGACATTCCTTATGCCAGCGATCTCCCTTTTAAATAGGGAGGAAAATACGAAAATCCGCTCCAGCTGGGCTGGATATGAGTTTCCTTAGTTGAAGTTGAATTTAAAGTTAAAGGGTCCAGAGCCAAACGGATTGAAGCCCTGGAAGCCCTGGTAGCCTCCATGGAAGTGCTGATGATGACGACCCTGCTGGCTCTCCGGATCCATGGGGTCCTCTCCTTGGTCGAATTTGGTTCTCATCTCTATAAAAAACAAAAAAAACACGTCGGTACAGAACAACTTAACAAAATAAAATATACTCCTATATAGCTTTTGAATTAGAAATCAATTCCTCCAGGAATAAGTGTTTGTTTATTAAAATATATTAATATATCAATTTCAGTAAGACTAAAAAAATTTTTTTAAATAACTGACAACCATTATGTAAGAAGTAAGAGTAAAATAATCTTCCAACATTTTAGATCAGCTGATGACCAATAAGCTCCATACTTCAAATCAAAAGTTTAGTTGCAGCTGTTAGGTTGCAGGTGGTTCAATGCCAGTAGAATTTAGAAAAGGAAGTTTGCTGAGATTTGAAATGTTGGCGCTTGAGAATCCGCGATGCTTAATAAAACAACTTTTGTGGAAGTCTCCAAGGACATCTAATGTACTCTAATAACAAGATTTGACCATTTTTCATCTATTTTTGATCTATTTGCAGTGGAAAATGTGGGGATTATGAGCAGATTTCAGCAGTTATTGCTGGAATCAGGCAAAACTGCAAGCTCTAAAAAGTAATGCACCACGTAGATAATGTTTCTTTAATCATTGAAATCTGCGATTGCATATTCCCAGAGGAACTAAGACATGACCGTCAACAGTAATGTTAAGGTGGAACGTAAACAACGCACAACAAATGTTTAGATTTTTACTAATTAATAGGGCTGTCAATCGATTAAAAAAAAATTAATTGCACAATTTGCTGTAATTAATCGCGATTAATCGCGTTTTTAAATTGAGACTGAAGCTTGTAATAATGGATATTTAAATGCTAAATCACTTAACTTTGCAAATATGAAGAAAAAAACAAACAAGGAAAGGTTCTGCTAAGTTCAGAATGTTTAATATCTTTCAGAACAACAGCAGCAACAATTTGGCTTATTTAGTCCTGCTGAAGGCTGCTGGAAACGCCTAGAAACTGTCTGACTTGAGAGCAGATTTTTGTCACCGTCCCCGGCTGCTGTCGCCTGCTCTCGTCTACTTTACAGGCGAGGAGCAGTTCATCTCCAACGAGCCGAGAGTTCAGTCGGCGGCAGGGCAGTCGGGACTCACCCGGAAATGGCGAGCGGAATGAGGTGACTAGTCTCAAAATCTGACGAAAATCTTCTAAACTGACCTTTGTTGAGCTGAAATGAAGACAGATTCAGCAACTGCACGGCCTATTTCTCGCTTAAAATGTTTTTAGAAACATGTTTCAGTGAACTACTTTAGTACAATATGAGATCGTATTCTGAACGGCCGCCATGACAGACTGGCTCTCAATATCCGGAGAACACAAACCCATGTGACGCGTTCGTCCAATCAGCTGCCGGTTTTCATTACTTGGGCAACAATACAGAGTAGCGCCGCCTGCTGTTATGTAGACGTATTGCGTTTCTCAGCCGCCACATGAAGTAAACAAACACAGCTGCGTTAATTTCGTTAATTTTTTTTAACGAGTTAAATATTAAAAAATTAACGCAAAAATTAACGCGTTAATTTTGACAGCCCTACTAATTAATCAAGCACTAACTTGCATTGGTAGGGCTGTTGGGGACACGAAAGTTGAAAAAAACAATATAGTTTTGTAAGATTAAAACCATTTAACTGAAATAAAGATAATGCCCAGTACAATAATGAAGGTCTCAAGCTGCTTAAAATAGCAAGTAGTAAGCTGTTCACAGCAGCCCCTCAGAGGTCTGGCATTTGCTGGGAGACAACAACAACAACTTTCCACTGACTGCAGACCACAACACCATTTACCTGGGTCAGTGAGAACCTCTTTAGCCTGAGCGATGTCTATGAACTTCTTCTCAGCCCTCTTCTTTTCCTCCGGATCCTGGAAGTTGTCCGGATGCCATTGTTGTGCCAGTTTCCTGTAGGCTTTGATAATCTCCTTTTTCTGGGCAGTTCTGTGACAATGGGGAGCGCATTATCAGCACATTTATTAAAGATTAAAACAGCTTCCCTTCCCTTCTTTTCTACACAAGCAAGACCTAATAATACTAGTCCAAGTGTCAGGGTTACCACATTGGCTCGCATGTAAACCATTACTACTTCTTTTTTTTCCCTAAGAGTTCTTTCATTGCCTTAAAATGTAATCAATCTTGTCAAAGTGCTTTAGAACACAAAAATGTTCAAATAAATGATGTGGTTTCTAGTGCAGCATGCCTCCTTTGTAGAGCAGTGGTTGTTAAACACCGTCTTAAAACAGAAACAAATTACTTTCTCTTGTAACCCATTTGGCAAAAGAATACCCCAATTCTCCTCAACTTTCCTGATAAAATCCCCTGTCTGGAAGACCCCTATAAGAATGGAAAGAAATATCCCAAACTCCAGCGATCCGTGCCCACCTCTTCACTCCCAGGATCTTATAATAATCCCTCTTCTGAGACTGTTTGAGAAGTCGTTGAGCTTTCTCCAGACCTTCTTTTATCTGACGGTCATTCTCGCTGTGTTTCGCAGCAGTCTCATAGTCCTTAATAGCTGGAAGGAAAAAAAAAAGAGGAGGACACAATCAGTATTGCTTACTAATCCAAAGCAGCTAATGGGAAGTGAAGTACAGTATTTAAAGACAGTCCTTCAACGGAGGGAAACACAGGACCTTAAGACCTTATTGTGGCAAGCATCCACCTAAAATGTTTAAATGTCTTTGAGCAAGGCACTGAATCCTTCTGAGTCACGAGGTGTTGTTACTGTATGTGTCTGAGCCTCCAATAAGATGATGACCCAAACAAAAGACAAGCATGTACATGGATCAGCGGAGAATAATTGCATTATTTTTCAATTTGTGCCTTCATTTCCTCAATTTAGCAATTGTGACACAAAGATTGCTGTGGCATAAGTCTATATCCAGTCAGTTATACAAATGATATTGCATTTATGACTTACAGTAACATTGAAACACTCAAAGTCTGATCTAAAGTGAATTCAACACAGAGAGCTGTGGTTGTGTGAGCATCCCATAAAAACAGAAAACTAAAAAGGCTGTCCACACCTAGAACGATAAATATATAGTTTCAAAAATAGTGGCGAACAACACTGTCGGGATCACTTTCAGAGCGATTTAATGAACGATAGAAAAAACGACAGCCAATCAAAATCCATCTGAATTTACAACATGGCATGGCAGATGACGCTGCGGAGAGATTACAGGACTTGATTTTCCTTCTCGCCTTTGTAAAACAGAATACAATATCTGTAAAATGTAAATGTTAACCTGATGATCGTGTTCACATTAATCAAAAAACAAATAATTGCACTTAAGTACTTCACTGAAAGAGCATGGTTTAATCAACTGTTGAAGCATGCTGTGTTAAAGAGGTTATCTGTAGTTAAGTAGCCTTAGTAGAGGAAGGTCTGGCAAAGCGAGACTAGTAGTTAAGTGATGTAATGGTTAGCAAAATCAACAGTCAAAAAAATTTACAGAAAAAGCCCTGGATAAAAAAGTATACAAAATAACCTTGGAAGAAGGCTATGACTTGGCAGGTAGCTGGTGAATTTCACCACGGGATCAACAAAGTCTCAGCTTTATCCAGTTACATCAGAATTTATTTATTCATAATATTTTGTATTATTAATCTGAATAGGAGTATGTCCATCTCGCAAATGTAGAATCGGTCTCTGCAGTCATCTCTACCGTCGAATTCCAGCAACAGGAAATCATTTTTACTTTTACTCAGATTTGATTTGGCTTAAAATGCGTTGTAACTCACGTTACTGAGATTGTAACTAGAAATGTTCCGATACTGCCTAAAAGCCCTGAAGAAAATCTACGTTAAAGTAGTTTATTTGTTCTTTTTCCCGTTATAACTGACTGTCAAACTGGATAATAAAAGAAAGTTCTGTGGCATTCGCTGTTTGTGTTTAACCTCAGCCAGACAACAAATATAGAAATCATATCACATCCATACAGGGATAGTAGTATACAGTTATTAAAACATAATATGACATACTGGTATCGGATCGGTACTTGGTATCGGCTGATACGCAAGTTCAGGAATCAGAATTGGGAAGCAAAACATCGTATCGGGCTATCTCTAATTGTAACGGGTATATTACCGAAATGTTATTACTAATGTCTTATGTTACTGCGTAACAGCAAAAAGCAACACATTACTGTAATTGCATTACTTTTGTAACGCGTTACTCCCAACACTGGTCCTCAGTCCTTAGTAATCCCATCTCTGAAAATGCTTGATCTCATGCGGTTATATAAACCACTTTACTCATCACCTTCAGATCATGTTGCAGCAGCTCCGGGCTGTTTGTGTGTGCACGTTTTTGTGCTTTGAGGCTTGTTTACCCTGTGAGGCGTACTGAGGTGAATTTAACACCCATGGGTTCTGACAGTTTAAAAGCCCACATGAGGACTGGGATTCCCACCTGCTGATGTGTTCACTGCACATTAATGACAACTTACACAGCCTCGGCACGTTATTAATCTGGGGCTGACTTGCCTGAAGTGATGGTGATGATAATTGTGGGTCTAATTTGACTAAGTGTATATATTATTTTAATTAAATATGACATGTTAAGGACTTCTTTTGTCCTCTCATTTAAAATAAAAGCTAAAACCATATGTTTGGGATGTACACCATAAGTGAAAACATTATGGATAAAGTGAAAGCAGTTTGCCCATTACAGGAACTAAATGAAAACTGATGTGGAGCTTTGATCCATCTCCTTCATCTTTTTTTATTTTTACTTTATAGCTGCTATTTTCTTTGCGCGCGTGTTCACTTTTACATCGAACACGCTGAGATAAAAGTTAAATAAAACATGACTGTGTCACACTAACCTCAAGTGACAGAATTACATTTCAGCTTGTGCCTGTAACGCACCACATGTTCGCTTTTGATGATGTAGTAAATTAATGCATCATATACTTCCATCTCTAGAAATCTATCAACTTGGGATTAAAATGTTGCTTTTCATATATATATATATATATATATATATATATATATATATATATATATATATATATATATATAAATAAATAATTTGGATGTTTACATTAAAATCCCATTACTTTTCTGTAGACACCCAGATTACAACAAATAAAATGATCAGATGGTAAGACGCTTAAATGATGTGTCATTGATATTTTAACTTAATCTCCCTATTTTTTAGTAGTGTTACAGGGACCCCCTGTGTTAGACTCCTGCCATGACAGCAGTGTGAATTGTGTAATAGAGTTAGGATTATTAGGTACACCCAGCTAAAACCTTTATAAAAAGGTAGGATTCATTGCAGGACTGTTTTATTTAGACTGCATTCATTTTAGCTAGGTGTACCTAATAACAGGGACACAAACGCATGTATGGTCAAAAAAAAAAAAAAATAAAATTAAAGAGGTAATTGAAGCCCTCTCCCCCCGGCAAATATCCAGACCCTTACATTGCCACCAATCCCTGCCATCCCCGGCCCACCCCTATATGCGCGTAGAGTAAAATGAAATTCTGAAAATCAAAATACACAGACACTAATTTGGAAATAGAGAAAGAAAATACTTTAATTACTCATTTAGTGATTCATTTTAAAACGGTGTTCATCTCCATTTGCTTTGTCCTCATTATGTACTCATTTCCACAAAAATGATTTTGTTTAACTAGTCTTCAAAACACACACACACACACACTTTTCTTAAAACCAACTGCTTTTACAGCCTATATGCATCTGTTGCACAAGAAGTGCCTCACTTTCCCTCATTCTGCAAATTAATATTCTAGCAAAACTGTATCACAACGGAGTGCAAATAGTTCACTCTGCCCCTTTTCACAAGGTCTTGTTTATATGCTGCAATATTTCTCGCCCACTCTGGGGTTGCCATAAAATGTAGAATGTTTATGGGTCCGTCAGTGCCCTACGCTACTTAAAAATCATCTTCAGCAGTCTATTTGCGTCAATTTACATGATAAAAAGGACCTCCTTAAAAATATCAAAACCGGCTGTTGATCAGCTAAGCCCACTCACCAGTTTCTCGCCTTTCATAGCTTAAGATATGGTAACGTGGAATTGCGTTAACAAAAAGTTACTATGAGAATCGAGGATATGGAGAAAAAAGTTATGAGAAGTTATGCTTGACGCAATGCTAGCTAACCAACAGAAAGCAAAGGGCAATATTTCTAGACGTTAACCATAGTAAATCCATGGGCATCCACCATTTGAAAATAACTAGTTTGTCGCTCACTTTCATTTAAATGCATTCATTTAAATTCTCGTTTTTTGGTCAAATGGTCTTTTGAATGGGAGTGCTAGGGGTTACTATGATCACATCAAAATCACTATTTTTAAAACACTAAGAAGGCTCGACACAACATGAAACTTTGCTCCAAGTATCACCAGGGGCTCTACACATGAACTCCAGCACTGACAACATTGGTTGCGTACACAGAGTTTACTAAAAGGTTTTTAACGACTCACTTTAGCTGTTGGGGTTCTGGTCGCTGCCATCTCGCCAGTCAAAGAGTGTCAACAACAGTGTCAAGACAGTAAAAGATACGCAGCAAGAAGAAACACTAGTATAAACACAGTGTAAACACTACATACTGCTGTTTTGCCGCGCAGTGTTCTGGTTGCATTTCCTATTTACTTGTTTGGTGCAGGCAATCCAGAATAACTGTTGGAAAATTATATCCCTTAAAAAAACTCTTTGGATCTGCACGATTCACACAAGTCACCCAAACTGACGTGAAAAAAGTGGGAGGTGCCGAAAAGCGCGCTGTTTGCATTCCTGTAATAAACTGGAAACAGAGTGTAGATTTCAGAAACTTCATTTAAATGGCCGTGTTCTCGTAACCAAAACATCAGTAATAAAAACAGGTAAAATGCTGTGAGAAGAGTAGAGCTATTTAGAAGATAGCTATATAAACAACTGCCATTTTCACAACATCTGTGTCAAAATTTCAGTCCATCTTCCCCAAAAAGACATTGCTAATAGACTTTCTCAGCTGAAATTAATAAATTCCTAGTGAAGATTAATAGACTACAGTATTTAGTGTGATCGCGGATCTGAGTGTGGAAATCTAATGGACTGACTCCATTAAATAAACAGATCTTAACTACATACACCTACATCTGACAGGCTTACCTTCTTCATACTCTTCCTCTTGGATATAGGCCTCAGCTCTGTCTTTCAGCACGTTAACGTTCTCCGGGTCCGACTGGAGGACTTCGCCACACACTGAGATAGCTCTGCTAGCCTGCTGGCCCTGCTCATGACACAAGGAAAGCATGTTGGGTAGATGTATTGTTTAATTAAGTAAAGGAGCGAGTTAATGCACCTCATGGTAGCAGTAAGGGGGTCTTACCTGTGCCAACGCATGGCACATACGCTCCTTGGCAAGGAGAGAGAAATGGCGCACGTTGGGCTCGGTCTTCATCACTGCCTCATATTTGCTCACTGCGTCTTCGTACCTAAAAGAGCAGGAGGCAGGTGGGTGTTTGAACACACACACACACACACACACACACACACACACACACACACACACACACACACACACACACACACACACACACACACACACACACACACACACACACACACACACACACACACACACACACACACACACACACACACACACACACACACACACACACACACACACACACACACACACACCTCTGCTCTTGGATGAGTTCCTCTGCAGACTGGATCTGTTTGTTGAGCTTCTTGACCTGCTTGTAATGGCTGTAACACTGTTTGTGATCAGGATCAAGCTTCAGGCACTCACGCACCTCACTGCAGATCAGACGAGAGGAGGAAGGTCAGAACAGGCTAATTTTTTACCTGATGGACGTGCTATATTGCCAATTTACAGGGAGCTGGACAAAAATAACAGGAACACTTTAAAATAGCACAACAGATCTTAACTATGTGGTCATTTTTACACCATAGTTTGTATTGCTGTTAAACACATATCCCATGATGTGTCGTACAGTATAAGTAAGGGTTGCTGTTGGTCTACTTGTGATCATTGCTCCTCATGTGCTTATGTAGTTTTTCTGTAGCATGTGTCCTCTAGACTTTTGTTGGCCTTTATTGCTTACCACATTACATCCATTATTTTTTCAGTGTTAATGACTGGCTTTGTTAGCTACATATGCAAGTAATAATAAGCTGAATACCAATTAACGGTGTGTGCTAGCTATTACTATCTAAAAATAATCATTTTTATGTGACTTTAAAGGCAAAATGAGACAACTTACAGAGGTACAAAATGGCAAGCTAGGCACTACATGCATGTATGTATGTTTGTGCAAATATTCATAATAATAAAGTGGAAATGTTGAGTCATGATTGAACGATATTTACACTTTGAGGTGTCATTATCACAAAAATTACCATCAAGGTTAGAGAAAATCTCAACAATAAACAAACTTTATGAGCCATTTACTGCACAACAACTGCATTGTATTTTGAAATAACTTATTTTTACCACCTACTTATCACATAAAAACAAATGCAAGAAATACTTCTCACTTTGCTAATAGCCCTGTACAGCACAAAAGTATATTTGGACAGATAATGTTAATGTACTAAAATAATTTTGATGTAATCTATTGGAGATATGATTGTGCAATATTTGATTCTGATAGAAACACCTTACGCCGGCTACAGACTGGATGCGTGGCGTGAGTGTGGCGGCTGCGTGGCGTTTACTATGTCTTTGTACACCAGAAACGTGTCTGATGCAGTGCTGCTGCTAGCCTTGTCTGTACACATGTACTGTATGTTTCCAATTCATAAACTGCACTCAAGCAGTATTATACTTCATGTTAAACATAAATATATACCGATTTGATTACAGCAAAGACATCGGCAGTATTGACAGCAAAATAGGCTACAGAATATTTTGTTCTGTATTGAAAGGTCCAATATTTGAAAATCGATAATTATTTATTTTTTTAAATTACATTTATATCTGCATTTATGTCAAAACCTAGAGACTTTCTACCATCAAAATGTCATTTATTAAAATGTATTTGTGTCAAAATGACAACCATCTTTTCCTATTCTAGAATGGAAACGCTTTCAACACGTTTGCGTGTTGTGTGAAAAATAGGAGTCGGCCCTATTTCTAGCATGCACGCGTTTTCGAGCCGCACCTGAGACAGGCAGGCAGTGTGCAAGCTCTAAACGGTTAACATGGGAGCCGAAATAAAAATGGACATGCCATGCAGATGACATGCTCACGCCACGCAGATGACATGCTCACGCCACGCATCCAGTGTGTAGCCAGCCTTAGTAATTAGGAAGTTGTCTCGTAGTGACAATTCTGGTACCTGGTCACAATGTCTGATACTGATACTGTGTGGTAGCTTCCTCAAGAAAGCAGTCTGCAAGTGGGTCTTACGTGAGGGACATCTCATGGTCTCCAAGATTATAGTAGATAGTGCTGAGTTTGTAGAAAGCCTGGGTATTGTCACTCTTTAACTTGGATGCAGCTTTGAGGTCACTGATGGCCTTTCCCATCTCTCCCATTTGAATAAAACACTCTGCTCGAATCTCACGAGAGGTCACGTCCCAAACGCAAGTCTGTAACAAGCGGACAATATCTCTCACAAACTGCAGTACTAGATATTATACAAATGCTCTGTAGACTCTGCGGTAAAGATAACATGGGCAACGTCATGCTTGCAGGAAAATTAGGCAATGCTGACAAGGCAGGTATCTTACCTCAATGACAGTGTCAAGCTGGACAGCAGCTGTCACATAATCCTGGCTGTCGAAGCTGCTGCGTGCCTGAGCCACCAGCCGCTGAATTTCATCCGACTTTGTCAGCAGACTCTGGGCTTCCCTCTCCTCTTTGTCGCTAGGGTTGGACTTCAGCTGGAACATTGCAAGGCAAGACATTACACTGCATGCTTATGGTCATGATAAAAGCAATCTAACTGGAAAAAGTTTGAGTGACTTAAGAAAATCGCATTGAGTCCTTCACCAACACATTCCAATATGAGCTCTCATAATTCTGAAGAGGTTCTTGTGTCGACTTTGCCTCTTCAAAGCATTGCCTATCACAGCATTTGCAGTGCTTACCATTCCCTAAACCCATTACAATATAATCATCCTCATCATAGAGGTCATCATATTCACAAGAGCAATCTCAGCTAACAACACATCCTTTACAAATGGACCTGGGTACCCTTAAAGTGTTTCCTGCTAGCTCAGCTTAGGAAAAAGCATAATGCATAATGTGATGCATTAAGCTTGGCCAACATTGTGGACGGCTGAAGCAGCAGCACAGCATGCACCTCTGGCCAGGTCCCTTGACATTATACCATCAAAATGTTGCCTACTTAAAACTGTATAAGCCCAGATGCTTGTTGACCTCTGCAGAGTAAAGGCCTTTTTAATGGTCCTGCGGAGGCTCCACGCAGAGCTTTTGCCATAGCTTTTAAGTGGCCTACGTAAGTGCACTGGTGTGTGTGTTGAGCCAGCATGTATGTATGTGTGTGTGTGTGTGTGTGTGTGTGTGTGTGTGTGTGTGTGTGTGTGTGTGTGTGTGTGTGTGGGGAGTGGGTGATAGAGCGAGGGAGAAGTGAGAGAGTAACGGCGAGCCGACTCTAGAGTCATAGTGAGAGAAACAAAGTGTCTCATGTTTTCTGACCAAGGTGGGAAATCTGTAGCAGGAAAAGTTAACCCTCTCCTTGATTTCATGTTGTTTATGGAGAAGGAGAACCAGGAAATGAGTCAGAGGAAATGCAATGCTACCAAGCCACGGCCGAGCAACGTGCATCGCTGCGACGTGTAGTTAAATTTTTCGAGAGGTGCACGTCAGGCTACGGCGTAGGGTCCGGCGTAGACGCAGAGGGGTCTGCGGGGGTACGCCGTCAATTCGACGCACAACTATAAAAAGGCCTTAAGGAGGGCTCCTTGCCTGCATGAAGAAGGAGGCATCACACTTGATTGCAAGTATTGTATAATTTCTATTACATAAACACAACCAGAAAGTGACAAAGGAATACATGACTAACCACTAAGCTTCAAACTACATATAATAAAGCTCATCAACAGTTGACTGGCTTTCTTTGTGTTTAATATAAGGAAATATAATGGCAAGGAACAAAACAGAACAAAACTTATGAGGCTGCAGGCCTGCCACATGCCCTCGGTACAGTGTGACACTGACATTCACATCCTATTCCCACTTAAAAAAGGGACTAAATTGTTGCCTGCGTGATTACCTCACCTGAGAATACAGCAGCTTTAAAAGGAATCTAAGAATTAATTGTAGATATAACAAGGGCATTTATGTCTTCGGGGAGTGTTGTGAAACTTCTCTTTAAAAATGGTAATTGGTAATTCTAACGGAAAAATCATTAGCCAGCTCCAGTCCCAATCCTTAACGAGCACCTTAAAATGATCCCTGAAGGCCCTAATGAGAGTTCACTGCCAATTTAATTATTATCTACATCTTTTAAGATGGCTTATGGATGCATGGTATACCTGTTCACTAAGGTCTTATGTGGCCTATGGCATTCATTTTTAACTTCTTTGCTACTTGGTTTCAAAGACTTTTGTTAGTCCATTCACCCAATAACAAAACCTCTCATGTTGTCAACCTCAAAGTATAACTGTACAGTATAGTGAAATAAATAATACAAATAAAGTGTGCACACTGCACAACGATAAAGCTGTTAATAAGTTAAACTATTGCCCTTATGTCATGTTATATTGAAAATACACTAAGCCTAGTTTTCATGCTTGAGTTAAAGGTGCTGTCACAGCCCGATGTGAGTCGAGCGCAGATGTGAGTTGCGCATGCGTCACTTTGCGACAAGTAGCCTCTGAGATGCTAACTGCTTTTGTCTATGAGCTAACGTTAGCAATCAAACAATCATAGCTAAAACGTTTTTGAAATGACTGCTGCTGTTGGCTACAAGTTAGCAATCAAACACAACAAAGGCTTGAGCTAATGTTAGCAATCAAACAATCATTAGATAGCTAAAACGTTTTTGAAATGATTACCATCTTCTGTTATGGTATGTAAAGAGAAACGTTTATTATTTTATGGATTTCACAAATTTCAGTAAGACGTTATGCAATAAACCGTTTAAATCTGAGCATGTGCAACTCACATCTGCACTCGACCAGAGCCGGTCTGACTCAGCTAACATCGGGTATGACACGTTATGCCGAAAACCATTTAAATCTAAACATCTGCACTCGACTCACATCGTGCAATGACAGTTCTCTAAGCGATGTTGGGTTACGTCACTTCTTGTTGACATTCGAAGTATTGTCAAACAAAACTAGGCTAGCTTGCCCTAACACCCCAACCCCCACCCCGAAAATCCTTCTTGTCGGTTATTGGCTGGAACGCTGGAAGACTTATGTTTTGTGGTGCAGGTATGTTTTTGTTGCGGTTTGTGGAGCCCGGGCTGTCTACAGAGACCGCGTTTTTTTACAGTGTGTTCAGGGGACAGGCAGCTCGCAGATAGTGAGGAGATGTTTGCTGTATGTGACAAAAAACGTAGCCTAAAAAACGCATCACATCTCTTAGAGCACCTTTAAGTTTCACTAGAAAACCAGGCTACAGATCAACACTGACAACTCCTGGTGCTCTCTGCTTATTGAACAAAATTGTGACTTCTCAGTCTTGTTACTGTGGAGTTTAAACTGGATGTTACTATACTTACCACTTTCTTAAAGTCACTCTCTGCTTCATCTAGTCTCCCCTGCTTCAGAAGGAGATTTCCTCTCTGAAGGCGTGCCTGTATGGGCAGAGGACTTTTTTTGCATAAGACTGCAGACTTATCAACACAGCTGACATAACTGACCAGTTTCCCAACATAGTGGTGTCTGGGGCGGATATAAAACTTGCACATCTATTGCATCTAGTGAAGAGTTTTTCCTCGCCACTGTCGCACTAAATGCTTGCTCTTGGGGGAATTACTGGAATTGTTGGCTCTTTGTAAATTATAGTGTGGTCTGGACCTACTCTATCTGTAAAGTGTCCTTATATAACTCTTGTTATGATTTGATACTATAAATAAAATTGAATTACAGTTCTGTCAGACCTACAATGTAAGCCTGCTGTATGACAAACTGTGTGCAGCTATGTGAAAACAAATTATTTCAGACAAAATTATGTAAAAACAGAAACTCACAGATGTGAAGTCTGGTTTTAGTTCAATAACTTTGCTCAAATCTGGCAGTGCAGACTTTGACTTCCCCATTGCCAAAAATACTGTAGCTCTCCTGTAGTAGGCCATGTAGTTCTTGGGATCTCCATCTGACAAAAGGACAAAGTAAACATGACTATATATTAGTTTTGGATTATATTTCCTGGTGTAACAATTAAGTTGAAAAATATATATAAAACTTAGCATGGTTCTGTCACTTACCCACAGCAGCATGGAAATGAGAGAGGGCATCGGCTAGCTGGCCAGCAGCGAGCAGTTTCTTCCCCATCTCCATATGATTGTCCACACTCCCGTCCCTGCCACATTTCACTCCTGAAAAGGAATGCACAATAATGATATCATGCACCACAATACGGAGTATATTGCCACAAACTACAATAACGTTACCGTTCTCCATTACTAATGTATTCACATTAATTGCCGATAAATGACAAGCGGTAGCATAATTAAGTCAGTAACGTTAAGTATGCGAGAGATTTGGCATGTAACGTGAGGTTACTAACATTAACGTTAGCTACCATACGTTCGTTACACATGGAGGCTCAAACTAACTGGTTACTTTAAGCTAACATCGGTTTGCTTCGATATAAATTAACATAAATGATTAACGTTAACGTTAGAAAACAGCTAGCTAGCTATTGGTTACCACTGACATTAGCCATACAACGTTACTTTGACTACAGGCAGGCTGTCTGAACCGTGGTCAAAGTTCTATGCTAGTTAATGGTGACGTCCAGTAGCTACTTGCTATCGTTAGCTTGCCAAGAAAAGTAAAGTATAGTCAGGTTCTTACCTTCATATCTCATATCAATCAAAACAAGAACATATGGGATGTAAGTCAGTATTTTGCTAGCGACATGGTCGATGGAAACCATGATTAGATTTGCATCAGACAGGTCCAATCTCGTTATGTCCCCCGGCGGATGTTATTCTAACTATGTTTCGCCTAATTCTCAACAGTCCCATGTGTTCAGCATTGCTTCTCTTTCCCCAGTCACAGCGGAGCAGCTAACCCAAGCGACCGGTCGTGGGTGACTGTGATTGGCTGGATTCTTCGGAAAACACCGCCCCCCTCTTTTGGTTCAGCCACGGCAGCACAAGAACTGTCATTTTACTATGAGGTGTGTGTGTGTGTGTGTGTGTGTGTGTGTGTGTGTGTGTGTGTGTGTGTGTGTGTGTGTGTGTGTGTGTGTGTGTGTGTGTGTGTGTGTGTGTGTGTGTGTTGGAGAGATTATTTAAATCCGCTAGTCATGTACAACATTACCACAAAATAATCTATAATATATATGATTATAGTGTAAAATGTATACTCTGTGTAAGTGCTGATAGTGGTAAATTAGGGAGCAGACATTTAGCAATGGTGGAAGAAATACTCAGATGATTTACTTGGTAAAAGTAGAAATTCTATGTAAATATTGTCTATTACAAGTAAAAGTCCTACATTCAAAATGTTACGTACATAAGTGTAAGCATTTACTCAAGCTATAAAAAGTACTGTAAAAGTACTCCTTATGCAGAACTAAACGTTATTATTGATGCATTAACATATAAGCAGAAGTATTATGCTGTAGTTGGTCAAGGTGGAGCTCATTTTATCTGCTTTATACTTGTATCTATAACCATGCACATTTATTAACAAATCAAGTTTTGTATGTGCAATCATAATCTGCAAAGTAACTGGGAATTTAAAATGTCAGATCAATGTAGTGAAGTAGGGTAGACTACATTCTTTTTTTAAGTAGAAGTAAATAAAGTATTATAAAATGGAAAAAATAAGTAAAGTGCAAATAATTCAAAACTGCGTACAGTACAGTGCTTGATTAAACGTACTTAGTTACTTTGCCATAAGCAGCATTTTAATCCGGACGATGATCCGGGGAGAAACTAGGAGTAATTTATATATCCTTTCAACATTTTGTTTTATTGCAAATTTCAAAAACATCTGACAACATCAATCAACAGCAGCTATATAAAAGCATGCAACCTTCAGTCAGGTTTAAACAAGCAATCTAGAGATGCGTAGCATACATGTTACAGTAAGTCAACATTAAGTCCTGGTATTATTAGTTACTTCTTTGTTCATGTTTCAAATATACATAGTTTTATCTACATTACTATTAAAACATATGCATGGCTACAACAACAGCCAAACATCATGATAATTAATAGACATGTTATGCTAAATGTCTGCTGTGGAAATAAGACCCATTCTAAAGGCTAATGTTAAAGCTCAAGTATGGGCTTAGATTAAAAAATATCTTGGATTTCTGGAAGGACAGAAAGACAGAATATTTTCCACCTTTGAAAACAGGTCATACATATGCATTTATAGCTGACGAATTGGTGGTGGTTGTGATCCCAGAGATGCTGCTGCCTCTGCTGCCACTGGTGGTCCTTGGTTTTCTGCTCTCACTAATCTCTGTGTGAGCCAAAAACGGAATGCTCTTTTTTGTCGGAACAACTCTGTAGGCATCAGGGAACTGGTATTCAGGGAATCTTTTTGAGCTGTGAGGTTCAGATTCAACAAATGGATGGTTATTTATGTCTGTAAAACAAAATAAAAGAATAGAAATGCTGGAGAGAAACAAAATCAGTCATACAGTGACAGCATTTTACCTTGAGTGGAACCCTTCCCTCCCTGCAAAGAGACTGTAAATGAGGCCTCCAACAACAAGTAAGGCGGAGCCTCCCCAGCCGATAAAGACACCAACGCCTATTTCAAACCTGGCAATACATACAAGAATAATATGTACACGTACAGTTCTTCCTTCATATAAATGTTGATTCATGAAATAAGGTGAGTTTGAAGTGTATTTTATCCGTCACTTGTACATACTTCTCAGTTTTGTAGTTAGGGTCCTGAAATTCTGCTCTAAGTTTGTTTCCATAATAGGAGAAAGCAATCATAGAACACATTCCTGAAACAATAGGCACATATTTATTTAAAGATGAATCATGTAGTGTATTGCAATGTGACGTCTTTTCAAATAAGTCTGTGTAATTCTCAATCTTACCTCCGATAAAGTAGTTCATTCCCCCAGCAAAGGTTAGTCTTGCATTAACAATCTCTGATCCCCCAATCTTAGTACACTTCATTCCCACTAAGACCAGAACTGATCCAAAGAAAGCCAAGATAATAGAGGTGATGACGAGAGCGCGGCACATGTGAATGTCCCCTGTCCAAGAACAGCAAAACAATGTTATCCATACAATGGGGTAAAAAAGACTGCGGGTCTCCTTTTTATTCATCATCATGCCTTGTGCTAAATTACATTGGACTTACAATTCAGTGCAAGCAGTGATGGAATGTCCTTGCAGTCAGTTACTCCAGTTGAATCAGCTATACAATCCTTCCACAGGTTGGAGAAGTAGTGTGAAGTAGTCAAGACTCTGGTTTCTATCTCAGACCATGTCCAGATATCTGTGGGCATTGTGGAACACACCAGGATCCATCCAGAAACACAGACAACAAAGCAGCCGATCTCCATGTACATCACCACAGTCCTGTAACTCATTCTTGCGTGGAAGTTGAGCCTCTAGACAGACAAAGGAAAATCCAAGCAATGGCACAACATCTTCTGAACACAAACTGGGTGGCACCTGTGTTGTGTGTCCTGTTATGCCAAAAGCACACACTTAAGCACACACAAGAGGCCGAGCAGTTTGTATACATCACAAACCATCACGTTTTGCCTTGAATTGACACTCCACTGTTTTATGACGGTCGATTTGGTAATGTGTTGGTATAATACACATGGAAATTACTTTGTACAAGCATGGGGTAAATTTGATGTACCATATTGCTCTTACTACTGGGTTAAACTCTAAAAAGGTGAACAAGGGATTTGCACACACAGAAAACACTTGAATTGAAATATTTCTAAATGATGACACTATTTTGTTACACATCGATGATGTTGACAGAAGAAGAATACACTTATAGGTATTTGTGTAAATGGTTGGAACTGAGAATATGCTGGTGCAAAATGCCAAGGACTGTCATGATGTAATACACTACATCTATTAAAACCCTCAAACCCCCTTTTTATACCCCCCATTCCTGCACCCCTGTCTGGCCTGGTGGCGTATAAATAAATACATAATTAAATGAACAATAAAGAAGACAAAGATCATGTAACAGAGGAGTTACGTAAAACTGCCCTTTTAAAAGCAAACTCTATCTGGCATATTCATTTATTTATTATTTATTTATTCATTAATTTAATAGTGAATAAACCAGCATTCCATAGTTCCGAGGATAAGGCACTGAATGACTACACTCAGTGTTGTAAGTGAGATCTTAGCTTGTTAACGTGTTGCAATAAATTGTAATCGTAGATGCATCAATTTAGAACGGTGAACATACAGTTTCCCTCAAACTACTTAGTAGGTGTCCGTTAATGGGTTTTAATGGTCATTTTCCCCAATGATGGTGCATTTCCTTCCAACAAGGGCAACTTGAATACAATGTTGCTGTGGCTCCATTCTGTTTTTTTTTTTTATTTTAAAATTGTAATCGTGCTAATAATCCCCATTTTTACTAAAAGTATTGTTAATCTGATTACGTTTTTTTCCTTTACTTTTAATGGAATACAGAGTTACCGTTTTTGTATCCTCATTACGTCATGCCATTCCATGTATGTAAATATTACATTGAAAATTATTCCCGAGGGGCGCCTGGGTAGCTCACCTGGTTGAGAAAGCGCCCCATGTTCAGAGGCTCAGTCCTTGCCACATCAGCCGTGGGTTTGATTCCAAACTGCAGCCCTTTGTCATAGCCCTCTCTCTCTCCCTTTACATGTGTTCAGCTGTCCTATTAAATTAAGGCCCAAAATGCCCAGAAAAATAATCTGCCAAAAAAAACCTTTAAAGTTATTCCCTGGAACTAGTCAGTTGCGGGGGAAACTGCCTGAGGCCCACTAAATATCCTTTATAACTTTGCTAGTTTCAACAAAGGCTAAACATTGACATAAGGTAAATAAGTTGTTCTTTCAAGACTTGCATTCGGCCATAGCGTGAGTAGCACTGAACTTCAACTTGAATTTTTTTAAAAGAAAAGAAAAAAAGAGCTGACCAACCAGTGCCAGCATCAGAGACTCCAATAAAATCAATGACACAGATTGGAATAGTGACGACTTTTCCATCAAGTGTAGATATCTTCTAGTCTGTCGGCAAGGTGGTAGACACCAGCACCCACCCCGAAGTGGTAAAAATAAAGGCCAAGATCTCCAGAAACATTCTGCTCATGCTGCAGAGAGGACTCCTGCACACTACTGTGTGACGCCAATTAAGTTGGTAAGACCTGAAATGTATTAATGGTTGGATGAATAATTGGATAGACACAATAGGTATAAAGTGTATTACATTATATATCAAATAGATAGTCCAGTGATAAAGTAAATGATGAGTAAACACCAGACAGTGTATTTTATGACCTGTTTTACCAAAAAAACATGACAAGAGCATGGAAACCACAACAACAACAACGAAAACAAATTATAATTGTACATGGTGCACTGAAGCGGTGAAGGTTTTTTTCCATCCTATCTACAGTATGCAATATGCCAATTGATAGTTAATCACACTTGGAGCTACTTTGTCTTGTTGTGTTTTTCCATTTTTTGTTAAAACAAAACTACATAGAGCTTTGAGCTCTACTACACAAATGCATCTCTTTCAGACATTTTCATGGGTCTTGTCTGAGAGAGCTTTGAGATTTTGGAGCTGGTGGATGGCCCTGAGCCCATATAAGATCCATTCTGCCTGGAGGGTTTGTAGTATCCGGTGTACAGCGTTCTTCCTCTGGAGCGAGGGGCCATGTACGTGCCTCCTCCATAGGCATAATCCACTTTACTGTAATACCAAAACATTGTCGAAGTTAATAATGTGGTATGAACTCAACAGTCACTGGTAAAAGGCTAAAGATGGATGAATTTAAATACCTTCCAGGACAAAGTACTCGATAGACTGTAACAGCGTATGACACAGCCCCTAAAAGGATCAAAAAACATCCCACCAATCCTAGAAATATGGGAGTTCCTAGGTCATACCTGGAGTAAGTTAAAATTTAAGAAAAAATGTCATGATACATTGTACATACTGTAAATACTGTACATCAGATTGTGTTAATATTTTACTATGGAATCAAGTTGGACTTTTCTGCAATTAAACAATATGGTAATGTAGATCAGTGTACCGTATCTCTCCTGTCCCAAAAGTGGCATTAAAGGTTTGTCTGTTAATCTTGTTGATGTATAAGCAGTAGGCAGAAACATCTGACACACCTGCATGCAGAAGTTTGTTGATATTAAGAAATAATGAGGGCAAAACATTTCTGTCATTTACAGAGACAAACATGTGCATGTTTTGTACTCACCTCCAACAATATGAAACACTGCTCCGGCAAAAAGCAGTTTGTCCTTGGTATTATCAGCTCCACCAATATAAGTGCACTCCATCCCAATAAAGCAAAGTACTACACCAATGAATCCAAGAACTAACCCGCATAGCAGCAATCCTCGTACTCCCTGTATTAAAGCTGTGAGAAACAAAAAGAAAAAGTTCAGGCAAGAAAAAAATTAAAAAGTTCAATTTTTAGAACAGTGTTCAATTTCAGAACCAAAAAGAAGCTGATTTCCGTTTGAAAAAGAATCTCTTTGGAGAACATCCAAAGCTCTTTATATTAACTAGAGTTAGTAGACACATAGAGAAGAACCATAAAGCTAGCTGCCTGACCCAGTGATGTTAATAAACATAAAGTAGCAATAGCTAGTTTTTGACACATTAGCAACCAAACCTACTGGTCATACCAGACCAAGTAAAGCTGCAGTGGCAAAATAATAAAGTGGCATTTTATTGCTTATGAATTCAACTTTTCATTTATTTTTTCAAAGGTCACACAGTCTGACATACCACTGCTGAAAACTCAGTGCCACTGTGAACACTTATCCATAACTGTTCTATGCTCTGCCTGTTAAATTACAGTTCTGCAAATCGTTCTATTCATTCAAAGTAAAAGACTGAGAGAGATAGTATTAGAAACATTACTACTGAGGTATATGCAATGTGAAGCACTTACGTGTGACATTCCGTACCACAGGGAAGTCTCTACAGGTGATGACAGACGTGGCATCTGTGTAACAATCCTTCCACAGGCTGGACGCATACCAGGCCACTTTGATGACAAATGGGCCTCCTTGTCCTCCTATTCGAGAGACCTTCCAAAAGTCCATTCCAATGGTGCACAGCACAAACAGCCATCCCAGTGATGAAATCAAGAAGCCAAATATTTGGATCAGACGTTTCCTCATTTCTGAAATCACTAAATTAAACCAGGTCCACTCAGTAGGGTAGAAGCACAAAACACATTAAAAGTCAACTCAGTGGTAAACAGGATCATGAGTTATTTCCTGTGTCAGGACAGAATGACATTGTGCCTGTGCCATGCGCCATTAGTGTTTATGAGGGCTATGTACAATTGTGTGAGATGTTTACTGTAAACATTCTGGAGTCTGCCACCCACTTGAAAGCATTCAAACCAAGTCTAGCTACTTTTTCAAGTGTACATCTTTTTGCAGCCCCTGGCATGTAGCAATAATACATTTAATATGAATTTTACATTGTAAAAGCCCACGCTTGTAACCACCTTGAAATGTTGTATTGCTTTTGTCCATCACAGTAACATAATATTAGGATAAAATGGGTTACTGTCACTAATTTTCTTAAAGAACATGACACAAAGTGCAAAACTGCTGCCCTCTTCAGACCTGCTGCAATCACTGACGAGCAGATGTGACAAACAAAAAACACTTTATAGTCATCTGATTTTCAACCATTATTTATTTCTACTCATACCGTACACTCTTCTAAAAAACAGAGCCTTCTCTTCATTCACCATACATGTCAATCAGACAATGATAAGATGCAGTCTTTTTCTGATCTTCTTGAAATTTGCTTACTACAAAATCATAATTAATGGTTATGCCATGGGAAAAAAGAGAATTTGTGATTGAAAGTTTGAAATGTTGTCATCACAGATTAACAACATGTACAGGTTACTTACAGTTAAAGATTCAATCAACAAAGGAAATGTCTTACAAAATATGATACACTTAATTGCCACATACATAAAAAAAAAAAAAAATGGAAACGTATGTAAAAATTACATCAGAAAGGCCCATTTCGGAAAAAATATGTTTTTGATTGAGCTGTTTAATCATAATACATACATAATCTCAGCATTCAGTGCACAGTAATATGTAGAACTGCCAAATACAGAAGTTGTCTGCTTTATAGAAAATAGAAATTCCCCAACATTAGAGAGTAAACTGCATCACACAACTTTAAATTCAAACCTCTGGAAAAAAACATTTAAATATTCCAAACTTAATTGTTGGTGAGCCACACATTAATATCAGGAAATTCTGCTACTGTTAGACAAAACCACCAACTTTCATACAGTGTTGCTACTGTATCTTTTAAGACTCACCAGTGGCTTTGACTAAAAGTGTTTTATATTCATATACCTCACACATACACATTCTTATCAAAGTGCTGAATCCTGGAGGAGTTGCTGCAGTCAGGAGGCGGCCTCTGGTTTACAGACTGTGCCTGCCCTCTTGGGCGGGAGGAGATATGAGACTGTGAGACAGCACCTTTGTAGATATAGTTTGCTCGACTGTGGCTGTAAAGAAACAGAACACAGACTCATCCTCATTAATCAAACACATATATGGCTCAACATAATTGATTCATATATGTATCCTCTGTATATTGTAAACATAGTATGTGTTACTCAAACCAACCTTTTGGTAAAAGAACCTGTAATGGAGAAGCAGAGCACGCTGCCTCCGAGGATACAGAGGATAGAACCTGCCCAGCCGATAAAAAGCGCAGCTCCCAGTTCATACCTACAGACAAAGACCAATAGCCTACTTAATGATATTTTTCTTAATTGGTTGAGTTACATTCAAACACTGGCTGTACCGTCAGATGGTTCTTACTTCTGGTCATAAAACAGTGGGTCAAAAAACTCTGTTGTTATCCGGTGTGCATAGAGGGAGCATGATGAAAGTGAGCAGAGGCCTGAGAAGAACAAGAAAAATAGGGAATTGTATTAGATCACAAAGATATTTACAGATATCATACAGACAATTTCACTATACTTACCACTAAGAAGGAAAATTACACCTGCAAAGCAGGCAATACTGGCTTTGTTTTTGTCAGTTCCTCCAAGTTTGGTGCATTTCATTCCAACAAGGGCAAATATAGAACCAAAAAAACCCAGACAGACGGCTGCAATCATCAATCCCCTGCATGCTTGGATGTAGCCTGCAAACATAGATAGAGGTCAACTTATATACAATTAAAAGAGTGTTACTTTGAGTGGCTCCATTCTATGGTTTTGCATTCTCTGTACTCACATCTGCACATCGCAAGGTCATTGGGCAAGTGACTAATTTACACATTAAGCAACAAATACAATTTGTCATGAATAACCCTAATTGTTTTCAGCCACTTTTTTGGTAGTGCGGTGAGTGACTTGGCATGAAACGTCCTATTCAGATGTGATTTCAGGCAAATATTACCTTGGAAGTTAACCTCTGAAACTAGTCAGCCGTGGAAGAAACCGCTTAAGGTTCCCAGTAAATTTCCTTTATAGCTTTCAAGCTCAGAGAACAAAGGCTAAACATTGACGTATTTGGAGGTAAATGAGTTGGTTCTTTAAGACTTGCAGTAGGTGTTAGGATTTCTATTAATCCTGAGTATCATCTGGAATATTCTAAAAAAAAAAAAAAAAAAAAAAAAAAAAAAAAAAAAACTTTGACTTAGACAGAGAAAGAGCTATGGTTGAGCACTTATACGGCAATTGGAAACTGAGGATGAATCAGCACTAGAAAAATTACAACAAACCTTTAAGGCATTAACACACTCTTTAACGGAAATACAAACAGAAAACTCCATAAATCCAACATGATTGCCCAAAAAAGAAAAACCAAGAATTCAATGAAAAGGGAAAAACAAGCTGACCATTCAGTGCTAGCAACGAGGGAAAGTCTTTGCAGTTAGAGACTCCAGTTGAATCAATGACGCAGGTCTTCCAAAGATTGGAATAGAATGTAGCTGTGGTGATGACTGATCCATCATTTGAAGATACCTCCCAATATTCCATCGGCAAGGTGGAAGACACCAGCACCCATCCCGAAGTGCTAAATAAAAAGGCCAAGATCTCCTGAGACATGCTGCTCATTCTGCAAAGAGGACTCCTCCACACTGTGTGACGGCCAATTAAGTTTGTGAGACCTGGAATTGATAATGGTTCCCTGGCTAGTAAGGCTTGTTGAAAATGTAGCTATGTTCTGCACTATGTACTAAGTTCAATGGATAGGCTGCGATTGATAGTTAATGTGTTGTGGACTGTTTTATTCTGTAGGGAGGAGTTTGGCCCTAAATATCAACAAGGGGCCAATGGTCTATTATAGCTCCTTCCAACCCCTCATCCAGTACACGTCACTGTGACTCACAGTCATAGATCATGGGGATTGAAAGTTCTGGATGTAGAAAGTATCATGATGACATCAGTAATGCCATTCAAAATTAAAGCAAATGTAGGCATGCAAGATGAATTCTTTGCTATGTTTGTGTACATATTTTGAGTGGGCCTACCACTGTGATGGGCATGAAGTCCAATACTTAAATTAAGTAAAAGTAATGATACTATTATGGAAAAAAATACTTTGTTAAAAACAGAATGTTTGCAGTAAAATGTTTACTGAAGTAAAAGTAAATGCACTTAGGTATCAAACACATAGTATTCATTCTGAGGTTTGTTACATTATTAATGTATTAACCTGTAAAATGTTGTCAGTGGTCAAACCATTCCTACTTCACGGTAGGGTTAAACTAATAATGCATCATACATTATTTTATGGATGTAAAGTATGAGCCAATGATAAATTGTAAGGTGCTCCTGTTAATTTGTCCATCCACACCACAAACTACGTGTAAGGGGAACCACCTTTCTGACAGCCTCAACAATAACAACATTAAGCTTCACAAAAGTCTCTTTTGTCTTATTACTTTTTCCCACTGCCTTTATACAGTGCATTTAAATCACATCTTTGGATTTATTTATGAGTTAAAAAAAACAGTCTTGAGAAACCACAGACACATTTAAGATAGGAAACAGTGCAGTGAATGTGTCACCTTCTACCTTTCACCTTGCACTAACAAGAGTGCAGTAACTTCCCCAAAGACCTAAAATAGCAGGATTTAGATAACTTATTAACAACTTACAGCATGCGAAGGAAACAAACGTGCTGCTACATTGCAGAGAAATGTGTTGATACATTTAGAAAAGGACAACTAAAAATATAAGTGAGATGTCACATACTGTATAAAAAGCAAACAACAAGGAAAAACTCACCCAATTAAATATTTCATTAAGCTTTTATAATGTGAAATAGAGCCCCATCTGGTGGATGTACATACTAATGTTTCTGCAAACACACTTCTACCTCCAACAGATGGAGCTGGGAATCTCAAACCACTCTGCAATTGTTCGTTAAAAAGAAAATGATATATATACACTACATGTTCCTGAATTGGGTACATTTATAGAGAAATTAAATGAATTGGATTTTATCTTCCCGTTCTGTTGTAAAGACTATGGTAAGCTGAAATACGTTTAGCAAATGGAAAAACTACTCTACTACACTACTACTAGCCAATCCCCAGGCGGTGGGCGGGGTTAAGCAGCGCCCCGCTCACCTGACAGCCAAACCGGCTGTGCGTCCTGTAGTAATCCTGTCCTCAGTGTCTGTACTGTAGGTGTGATATTGACAGACATTGGACTTTACAGCAGCTTTGCTCTCAGAGTTTTCCTTCATTGAGTCTTTTGTCGATAGCCCCCCTGACACATAGACTGCAGAGAAAGTCCTCAGGTTGCTTTTACTGTTGGGGGGGGGGGGGCATGGAACCACTGTGGAAGGAGGCGAAGGA
The DNA here is from genome assembly GCF_004354835.1 of Perca flavescens. Taxonomy (NCBI): domain Eukaryota; kingdom Metazoa; phylum Chordata; class Actinopteri; order Perciformes; family Percidae; genus Perca; species Perca flavescens. Next base: position 19,509,492 of record NC_041341.1, on the reverse strand, counting down.
TAATCCGTCGGCTTCAGCTAATCTTCTCTCCAAGATTTTCTTCTGGTAAGAAAAGCGGACCGTAGTGACAGCCGTGTTTGACATTAATTGAATGGAGAGCTCTCCTGTGTGACAGTTTGTGGCCACTCAAAAGACAGTGTGTCCCCCTGGATGTGATAGCAGGTAGCTGCTGAGCATCCGCCCATGCTTAAACATCAACAACACTGTTCCCACATGGAGGAGAGAGCTCAGGCTCCTAGTAGCTAAACGTTCATTCCTCAAGTCTGAAATCTCAACAGGCAGACTCATGTAGAGGAATTCTAGAGTAGCATGGAGCATGAAAAAGTGGACTACTATTGTTTATTGTGAAGTAAAAGTACTATAATATATAGTTTTGGAAGTGTGCTACAGTAGCATAAATCAAAAGATTATTCTGAAGAATGGACCATTTCCCTTAACAAAACATGGTACATGTGGACAACTTCTATAATGTACAGTAGCATTAATGTCAAATGGTGAAAGCCTTGTATCTCCTTTATTTTTATGCTTTCTCATTAAGCCAAACTAGGTTTTCATAGTTTCTTTGAACACTAATAATTATTTTCAACTACTGAACATACTTTGATGTACTTTCTCTCTAGTTGGCTGAATCCCTTGTTCAGTATCGGGTATAAGAGGAAGTTGGAGGAAGATGACATGTATAAAGTTCTCCCAGAAGATGCATCAGATAGACTTGGAGAGGAGCTACAATGGTAAGACATTGAATACAGTCTTTTATCAATTTAGTTCAATGCTCATTTCCCTCTATCATTGTGTTGGTGGAATTCAGAGCATTTTACAGTAAATTGTGTTAAACAGTGTTTGTTACAGGGGGAAGGGTAAAATATAAATATAACAGTGAGTAAAAAATCAACTTGTCTATACGAACACAGGTATAAAATACAAGGAAAAAGGTAAATGAAAAGGAGGAATCAATGTTCATTTCCCTCTATCACTGTGTTGGTAAACACTTATTTACTGGGATTCTCCCAAGTAGCTAATACTATAAATAGGCTTAGATTCTAGGAAACAGGGTAGAATGCCAGTAAGACCTCTTTAGCTTGATTGATTAGATTTTGATTAGATTTGATTAGCTTGCCCCCCCTTCTGTTGTTGGGGTTTTAGACTGTTTATTTCTTACACTGCACTGTAACTTTTATTCTTGTATTTTCATACCTGCTGTCTTATTCTATTTTAGCTATTTTTATATTCTCTCTGACAAATGTTTTCAATTGTTTTTAACTGCTCTTTAATTTTTTTTAATGTAAAGCACTATAAACTGCCTTGTTGCTATACAAATAAAGCTGCCTTGCCTTTAAGAGGAAAGACACAAACCGCCTTCTGGTCACAACTCCTAGCATCAGTTTCCATGATAGCAATTTTGAAAAGTGTCCACTCTCTATCCACTTGTTTTTGAGGCAAAGGAATCCAATTCCCCATCATATATCAGTAATAAAGAGAAATAAAGAGAAAGAGACACCTCTGCTTCTCTTAATTAGCGTCCAGAATATGTGGCTTCTGGACTGATGAAACACAGCTGATCATCAACCATTACCATGAGATGGTCTGGTACCTTGCACACCTATGAACCTCCTTATGTTAATTCAAGCTATTTCTTATTGGCTGCCCATTGACTAGCATGGATGTCCACTAACACACTGCTCAGGTTTAGATCAGATTCTTATTCTTGACATCATTGCAACTTCAAGGTGTATAGTCAATGACATTGAAATCCCCCTGAAGGAAAATAGTAAATGGTAGATTTGGGCATTGTCCAAGACCCAATCCACCACTTCAGCAAAAGCATACTACTCAAAACTACTATATTCAAACCACAATCAGACCTTTATTCACAAACTAAGCTGCAGACATATTGGAATTACCCCCTTCTCCACTGTTTAGTGTGTTTAGTAGCCAACCAGAGAATCAAGGATGTCCCCACCACTGCCTGGCACCTATAAGCCTGGACATCTTCTTAGTAGGGGACAGACTACCCACGTTGAGGGAGTGTGGTGTCAGAATTCACTTTGTGCTTGGAGGAGAGCCCACCTATATATAGACAGTACTTCTCAAACTGTCACATGAGAGCTTACTGAATCATAATCAGCATTATAGTACGTACTGGAGTCATTTCCAGCTATGTGTTTGGTGGTCAAAATGTCAGTACCGGGTGGGAGAGACCCAGAAAGAGGTGGCCTGTGCCATCCAGTTGAGGGATGATCAGTGGCCAAAATGGAAGAGTATAGTGCAAGTTGTTTTTCACAGCTAAGGCTATTGATGGATGATGATGACACAAAGCAATAGTTAGATACTGTAGCTGCAGTAATGAGGGGTTTGTATTAAATTGTGGCAGTGAAGACCTTTCTTTGTTTTTCCTCTTTTGAAAATTTGTGTTCTCCTTCCGAAGAGCACCTTCGTGATTTATTTGAACTTCTGAACACTCCAGACTTTTTTTCCTTCTAAAATATTCTATCATGTAGAAACGTGTATGTAGACAGCTACACACTAAAATCTGTAGAAATGTAAGATGCACACTTAGTCAGTTAACATCCACACAAGCAAGACATTATTATAATGCTTACTTAATCTGCACTTTTTGTAGCCTGTTGTATTCTGTATTCCTGTATTGTATTGAATATGAAACTGTATGTTGTCCTGCTTATGCTTTTCTTGGCCAGGTCGCAATTGCAAATGAGAACCTGTTCTCAACGGCCTACCTGGTTAAATAAAGGTTAAATAAAATAAAAATAAATAATAATAATGAATGATTGTACTTGAAATATGTGGAGCTGAACGTTGAGGGAGTGTGGTGTCAGAATTCACTTTGTGCTTGGAGGAGAGCCCACCTATATATAGACAGTACTTCTCAAACTGTCACATGAGAGCTTACTGAATCATAATCAGCATTATAGTACGTACTGGAGTCATTTCCAGCTATGTGTTTGGTGGTCAAAATGTCAGCACCGGGTGGGAGAGACCCAGAAAGAGGTGGCCTGTGCCATCCAGTTGAGGGATGATCAGTGGCCAAAATGAAAGAGTATAGTGCAAGTTGTTCTTCACAGCTAAGGCTATTGATGGATGATGATGACACATACCAATAGTTAGATACTGTAGCTGCAGTAATGAGGGGTTTGTATTAAATTGTGGCAGTGAAGAGCTAAGCAACAAAGCAAAGCTATTTCTTTATAATTCAGATCCAATTAGAATTCAATCCAATGCAAAAGCCCAATATATAGACTTCTCATCCCTCTAAAACACATTTCCTCGTTTCCTCTTCTCCCATAATTTCCTCGCGTCTCTCCCGTGCTTCCTCGGTGGGAAGGACTAAGACGCGAGGAAGGGAGGCAAGTGGAGGAGCTGGGGATGCAATTTAAGAGAACTGAGATGTACGTCGGATTTATTAACACCTGATCATTTTAAACACCTGAGCAAACAACTAGTAATATTAAAAGTTACAAATATAAAGTATAACCACCAGATGGCTCTACAAAATATATACAAGGAAGAGAAAAAAATAAAAGTAAAATAAGAAAAAACATAGATGTGCAAAACAGAAAAAAGGAAAACTAAAATAAATATGACTAAATGACTTTTGCAAAAGCATCAGAGCATATAAATGAGACACAACTACAAAAAGGACTGTAATCAATGTCTTCATTGAGTCCTGGATAAGTCGTGGCCTGGCTTTTTAATTTTTTTGCAAGAAGACTGCCTTGAAACCTTTTTTTTCTTTTCTTTGTTTTTCCTCTTTTGAAAATTTGTGTTCTCCTTCCGAAGAGCACCTTCGTGATTTATTTGAACTTCTGAACACTCCAGACTTTTTTTCCTTCTAAAATATTCTATCATGTAGAAACGTGTATGTAGACAGCTACACACTAAAATCTGTAGAAATGTAAGATGCACACTTAGTCAGTTTCAGTTAACATCCACACAAGCGAGACATTATTATAATGCTTACTTAATCTGCACTTTTTGTAGCCTGTTGTATTCTGTATTCCTGTATTGTATTGAATATGAAACTGTATGTTGTCCTGCTTATGCTTTTCTTGGCCAGGTCGCCGTTGCAAATAAGAACCTGTTCTCAACGGCCTACCTGGTTAAATAAAGGTTAAATAAAATAAAAATAAATAATAATAATGAATGATTTTACTTGAAATATGTGGAGCTGAATTTCTTGTGATTTCTTTCGAGAAACATTTTGTAGTGCAACAGTTCATTATTGTGAGTACTGTAACAGTGCATTATTATACATTACTGACTGGGAGTAACCATTGCTTTTCTTTTCACTTTTCAAAGGTACTGGAACAGAGAGGTTCAACAGGCGGCAAAAGATCTGTGCCCACCCAGACTTGCCAAAGTTCTTGTTCAGTGCTACTGGAGATCATATGCACTCATTGGAATATACATCTTTATAGAGGTACAGTGCAGTCTCACAGTGCAACCAAACATCTACAGAGAACAATGCTGTTATTAACAATTAATATTTTCATTTTCTATCAGGAAGTTATCAAAGTCATTCAGCCGTTGCTACTTGGGAAGATAATTGAGTACTTTGAGAGTTATGACCCCACCAACACAGCTGCAGTCTATGAGGCCTACAGCTATGCTGCAAGCTTCTCCTTGTTAACCATTGTTCTGGCTGTCCTTCATCATCTCTATTTCTACCACGTCCAACGGGCAGGCATGAAGATTCGTGTGGCCATGTGCCACATGATTTATCAGAAGGTCAGTCATTATGACACATCTATGTAGACATGTCTGTATGTATGTATGACTTCATTTAAAACCTTTGTTCTGCAAAGGCTCTTTGTCTTAACAGCAAAGCATTTGCCAAAACTACCACAGGACAAATTGTGAACCTCTTATCCAATGATGTCAACAAATTTGATGAGGTAATCATATGAAAATATTTTATGTGTTTATCTTTAAATTCATATTTCACATATGACTTACTCATTCAATAATACAGACCATACCTCAGTAATTCTTTCCTATTCATCGTTTTATAACAGGTAACCTTATATTTGCACTTTTTGTGGATTGGTCCTCTACAAGCAGCAACTGTATTATTTTTGTTGATGTATGCGATTGGCCCATCATGCCTTGCGGGAATGGCTGTCTTCTTCATCCTGATGCCAGTACAGACTATGTTTGGACAGTTGTTCTCTAGTCTCAGGTTTGTAGTCATTCGCCACTTGATCAAATATAGAAAACAATTTTCTTTACTTTATGTTGTGTGTTACACTGGTACCAGGTCATTGCTGCAATCTGTGTCTGTTGTTTTAGGGCTGAAACAACAGTCTTAACAGATGACAGGATACGCACAATGAATGAAGTAATTTCTGGGATCCGCGTTATAAAGATGTATGGGTGGGAAAAGCCTTTTGCTGCATTGGTGGATGAGGTCAGAAGGTACACCAATAACTAACCTACCTTTCCTTTTACCAATTTTTGTTGAAATCTATTAACACGTTTGTGTCATGTCCCCTTAATTAACAAGCATGTAAAAAACAAATGCTCCTGTTTGCTGCAATATATTTGAGAATAATGTACCTGTACATGTAGGCCTGCAGTGTTTACTGACAACATGTCTTGTTATTGTACAGAATGGAAATCTCCAAGATCATGAATAGCTCCTTCCTGCGTGGCTTGAACATGGCATCTTTCTTTGTGGCCAACAAGATCATTGTCTTCATCACCGTCTGTGTCTACGTACTGACAGGAAACCAGTTGTCTGCTAGCAGAGTGTTTATGGCTGTTTCCCTCTATGGGGCAGTCAGACTCACCATCACACTCTTCTTTCCCTTTGCCATAGAGAAGGTCTCTGAGTCTCTCATCAGCATTAGAAGGATTCAAGTAAATACACCACAGCCAGGCCATATTTGTGTTTGTTGATTACTGTCTATGGAAACTGAAACTCTGAATGTAATTCTCCTTCTAAGAATTTTCTTTTGCTGGATGAAGTTGCTCCTCAGCATTTGGGGCTTCCTGTGGCAGAGAAGAAGGATTGTATGGTGAAAATTCAGGATTTAATATGCTACTGGGATAAGGTGAGAATTATTTGTGGGCATTGTGTCTCTCGAGAGAGACACAATGAGAGATTGTACAGTGCAGAGATTGTGAAGCCTCTGGGACAAACTTTTGATTTTGAGCTATTTAAGTAAAGCGGACATGAACAGACTTTCTGAATAGGTATTACATGACAGGGTTTCAGTTCATTTACTTTGTCTTACAGATGCTAGAGGCTCCAACTTTACAGAACGTGTCTTTTACAGTGAGGCCAGAGCAGCTCCTGGTAGTAATCGGACCGGTTGGGGCTGGAAAGGTCAGGTCTATTTTGTAGTCTTGGGTTTCTAGTCATGCACACACATGATGATAAACTTGAGACATGTTAAGTAACTCAAAAATGTTAATAATATAATATTATCAATTGTATTAGCAGTAAAGAGTGTTAAGTCGGTGCTGAGTTTTTAGTTTTGAATGCCATATAAAAAGTCACTGGTTTTAATACCAAGATTGCTTAATTTTGCCATACGTTATTGTATTGCACTGTTATTGTAAGATAGTAGAGCTAGCATTTCTCATTAAAGCTATTCTTTTGGTTAGCTGAAATGCCATTAATTATTGTCTTTTGGAAAATATACTTATTCACTTTCTTACCAAGAGTTAGATGAGAAGATAAATATCTCTCTCATGGTTGTGTAGCTTAGTCTAGCTTAGTTTAGCATAAAGACTGGAAGCAGGGGGAAACAGCTAGCATGGCTCTCATAAGTTAAAAAATACACCTTACCAGATCCTCTAAAGCTTCCTAATTAACATGTTGTAAGTTGTTTGTTTAATGTATTCACAAACAGAAACGACAATGTGTGTTTTACTGGGAGTTATGTGCTAGCCTGTAAATAGCTCTTTGTGAACAACTTTATGCTAGCAAATTAGGCTACCTCCAGTTCCAGTGGTACTGTTCTTCTGATCTTACTTGGCAAGAAAGTGATTTTAAGCCTCCAACAATGCCAAAATTACAAATCTTGTTTTTTGTCCTGTGTTTGTGCATGCCAGTCCTCGCTCCTCAGTGCCATCCTGGGAGAACTGAGTCAGGAAAGTGGTGTGGTCAAAGTCAAAGGAGAGCTGACATATACTTCTCAGCTGCCCTGGATTTTACCTGGTACGATTCGGAGCAACATCCTTTTTGGCAAAGAGCTCAACCCCCAGAAGTATGATAGAGTTCTGAGAGCCTGCGCCCTCAAGAGAGTGAGAATCACTGTTGATTATTACATGTCCCGCTGCATTTTCATTTTCTATAGTCTAGGTATTAGGAAAATTTAGCTAGTAGTGAGTCCAGTGTAAATGTGAATGACTAGTAAGGGTTGCATTTGGACCCTATTCAGGACATGGACCTATTGCCAGGTGGTGACTTGGCGATAGTTGGGGACAGAGGGGCCAATCTCAGTGGAGGACAGAAGGCAAGGGTCAGCTTAGCAAGGTGTGCTAGATAACTACAGCAATGCACATTTCTTTCGGTGTCAGTGACCGAGATAACCTCCATATTTGTGTATCTTTTAGAGCAGTGTATCAGGATGCAGATATCTACTTGCTGGATGACCCTCTCAGTGCTGTGGATGCCAAGGTGGGAAGGCACCTCTTTGAAGAGTAAGTTTTGTTACTAACATCTCCCCATTTTTGTCAATGGAGAACTCCAGTGGAAAGTACATATCAGTTAATCAGGTGTTAAAATCAGGTGGTGAAAATATATTAGTAGTTTTTGTATTTCTGCATTAAAAAAAATGTGTTTCCTTCAGGTGCATTTGTGGACTTTTGAGGAAGAAGCCTCGTATCCTGGTTACTCATCAAATCCAATATCTGAAGGCTGCAGATCAAATTGTTGTCTTAAATCAGGTGTGTGTTTGTCTTTGTGTGTTTCTGAAAGTTTACATGTAAAGAAAAGTGCTCAGGTGGTAATTAAACAGAATGTTAGTGCATCAAATAAGCCAACCCAAGAGTTGTTACTGTTTATGATGCTCCATGTACTCTGAATATTTGCTATAATTATTTTTTTAAATTATGTTATATGGTGTAATGACATTCACTGTCTTATAGTATCACTTAGGCCTATGTCTAATTGCATTGTGTTTCTCAGCTCAATAACTTTTCAGTCACACTACACCCAAAATGTATCAGTCACCCACTGTAGACTTCAAGGTTGCTTTAAAAAGTTTGTAGTTACCTGAGGACATCAGCTGTCAGCTTGGATTCACAGCAATTAAAGTGGATTCCAACGATGACCCAGTTTAATGGCCAAAAGAAAACAGTGCCTGTCTCCTGCTCCTTTTATTGGTTAGACGAACCATTCTGTTTTGTATAGGACATGCAGAGTCATGCTTACCAGCAGTAAGTGACGTATGACCATGGCAATGAGTCCCCAACCAGATTAGCGTTGAAGCCTCACTAACTGATTTGTTGGTAATCGGTAGCAGAATAATTAAAGAACAAGCTGATAATTGGGTGGTATTGCTAATGCATACAGTGCTTACACTCTCGGCTCATTATCATCCCACTGGAACAGTGTCTAGCTGCTTGATGATTCAAGTCCAAAAGTTACTGACATTTTAGCTCTCGTTTGGTCTTTTTTGACTCTTGAGGAAAACATTGGCATGCTTGGCTCTCTAGATGTTTGCATTTCTGCACCTGCTGGTTGCTAACTTTGTCTGTACCGGTACTTTATTTATTTTTTTAGTCAACAAGCTCTAAAAGCAACAAATAGGCTTGATGAGAACAGTGCTCCTCAACCATACAATATGTTTGGGTTGTAAAATGAAAACAATGAAGTTCTACAGAAATATTCTCTAGTCACTATAAGCCCTTCCAAACTCCACATAGTCATTTTAATCAGTGTTGATATAAAATAGAATAATATTATTGATTAGCAACGTTTGCCACGGCTTCAATCGGTAACAAAAAAATAAATATGCATATATTGTGCAGTGGTAGAGCGGATAAAACAATGGGAAATGCATGATTTAACTTTATAATATCCATTAATATGACACTCATTTATTACTTTTACTTAAATATTTTTTATATATGAACTGTGACTATTGTTGTCAGAATACATCCAACATGGTGGAAGACATTCAAGAACATTCTGTCAAACGCCTCAATGAGTATGTTATTCTATTACTTATATATAACACTTTGAGGAATTTGTGTGTGTGTTCCTTTCTGTAAGAGTTTAAAAATCACATTCATAAGCAAACAAACATACACATACATGTCTTTTTATTAGTAATATTAACAGGGGCTCATATATCATGTCACTTACAGAAATTTCCAGGACTATGTGTGAGACTTCTTGTGCTCTTAACTGCATCTCTTTGCTGTCATTGCCAGGGTAAGATGATGGCACGGGGGACCTACAATGAGTTGCAGAGCTCTGGACTCGACTTCACCACCCTGTTTAAGAAGGAGGAGGAGGTGGGCCAGGAGGGGGAGAGGCAGGGCGCGACCCCCATCCCTTGGACTGTGTCCCGCTTCCCCCATACACTCTCTGACAACTCACTGTCCTCTATGTCCTCCCTCTCCTCCTCTCTGTACTCTTTGACTGATGGAGCAGAGCCACTTACAGTGGTAGGTATATTTGAAACATCAAATTACTACAACTTGGCTATAATTTGAAAACATGGTTTTCATCAAGCTTTAAGCATATGTGTGTGGGGAAAGGCTTGTGTGCATTCTACCAGCCACTAGAGGGCAGAAGGTACTCACATTTTCCCTGCTGCTCATTTCTGCCTGATCTGAATTGTTGCTGGATGGCTGGCATTGACACTAGTGTCTATTTGTAGGCAGTACAACCAACGGAGGAGGAAAGCCGCTCAGAAGGAAACGTCGGCCTGCGTATGTATGTGAAGTATTTCAGGGCAGGCGCTAACTTCCTGGTCCTTTTGGTCCTCATTTTACTCAATGCCCTAGCACATGTGAGTCCCCTTCTTTAATTAATTTGGAATTTTGGAAAAATACAATATTTATCTCAAGTGAATTTGAGACAAAATTTAATGATGTAATGAATTTAGTTTTTTATATGTAATTTGTTTGTGTGTTTGCTTGTTTAGATCACCTTTGTTCTACAAGACTGGTGGCTTGCTCGCTGGTAAGATTTTGTTTCTCTTACACCCTGTAAAAAGCATGAATGCTTTCAAAATTTGAGAATAGCAGGTGTTGTAAGCCAAACTGACTGATTTTCTGAGACTGGAAATGGTCAATGATTTAATAGAAGACGACTGAACCAACAAACTGTTTTTTTTTGGCATTATCTGTCACTTGTTGAAACTGACCTTGTGCTTCAGGACAGGAAGATTGTGTTCTGTGTAGTGCCTTCATGTTGAGGCGTTCTTTGTTTGTTGTGTTTATTTGTCCTTGTGGATTTTTGGTTCTTTTGTCGCTGACTTGCAGGGCCTCTGAACAGAAGCACATCAATGTGACAGAGCACCTCAATGGCAGCTTCCCTCGGCAGCTGGACCTTGACCTGTACCTAGGTGTTTACGCAGGTGAAGCTCACAAAGCGCACATTGCTTTTTTGTGTACTGTTGAGGCTCTGAATACGCCAGCCATTCAATGAACAGATCCACAGTTCTCTGGCTGTGGCCCAAGGCCTTCAAGGCCCAGTGTACTGTATGTGTACATGGGCCTCAGGTGTACAGGGAGATAGCAGTGCCTTTCTTGTTCTCTGCTGTTGGATTGCTCTGCTTGTCTCCCTGTGACCCCCAGCCACTTCCCTCTTTCAGGCTTTTTGTATTCACAGTGATAGTAGACAAAAAAGCATAATTAAAGGAAAAACACAAGTAGAATATATCTGCTTTTTTTGTACCATTCAGCATGCTTAATACTGGAACCTTAAATGCATAGCTGACTACAAGGATAGCACTGTAGTGTGCTGATGGATTTTTTTTTCTCTTTTCTCTGCTTTGGTCAGGTTTAACAGCCACTTCAGTAGTGTTTGGCTTCCTTCGCAGCTTGGTCTTCTTTAATGTCCTGGTGAGCTCGGCCCAAACCCTACACAACAGCATGTTTGATGCCGTCCTCCGGACCCCTGTACACTTTTTCGATATCAATCCAATTGGTAAGTGGCTCACCTCCTTCTCAAGTTCTCATTTAGATAACTACTAACATATTCATAACATGACCAAGGTGTTAAAGGAATGATGTATGGGGATTATGAGATGTTAACATCCAGTGGGACCTGCTGTAGAAGCTTTAGTGGTGAAATGCAATATCTCACCACTAGAGAGCAGACTGTTACTTACTTAGTCATGTTTCGAGCCACTTTACAAACAGCCATATACTTGCCTTTAAACTCCATAGTCAGTTATTAGTTTGTAAGTTATATATATATATATATATATATATATAATAATTTATAATAACTTGTATTTTCAAATGCTACATTTTTCATATAAAACTGTAAATAATTGTATTCAAGGATTTCATATTATAATGATATTATTGAATGTTCATGTAATGTTTATGTAATTTCTCAATAAATATAATTAATAACTGATAAATATTAATCAGAAGATCTAATATGTACTTTAATATAAAAACTGTACTTTCAGTCATACAAGCTCAAAGATGGTTTGTGGGACGTATGGGGTTTAATATCTGATTGTGAATAAACTGGCATCACAAAACAGGCTTTACAAAAGTAACCAAGAGGCCAATTCAGTCAAAAAGCCTTGTGATATGGCTTAATATGTAGCCATAATGTATTTAAAAATGAGTAATGAGAGTCCTATCTTTTTTTATTGTGAGTTTGAACAAAAAGCAAACAATCATATTGAATACATACTGTTTGCACTAGATCTTGGACAGTGTTATGTTTGGACTATAGAGCTTTGTAAATACAGATGTATTTATCTGTGTGCTGTATCAGAAATCTTCGATTATTTCATTAGCTTTATAGGCTGTAGCTGCTGGACCAATGGAGTGGGCAGATGGACACGATTTTAATAAGTGTGCAAACACTCCAAATACGTCTGACTTTACTTAGGGAGGGCTGCTGGTTTTTTCTTCAGGCGGGTTTTGCACCGCCTTTTATTATTAGTATTTTAGTATTTCAAGATTTCTTTAAATCATTTTGCTCTTCTTGTTATTGTCTCTCTATGACTTTGTGGTATTCATTAAAAAAACTCTTCTAATTAGGTGAAATATTGTCACTAAAATGTTTCATTTATATCCAAAGTCAGCTGCCGAGTGGCCCACTTTGATAACTTTAATTGTTCACCTGTCAGCAGATAATTACTCAGCCTAATCTCTTCATAGTGACATGCATGTACAGCACAATCAGCTCGGGTGGGAATTCTCAACAAGAAGGAAACTTGTATCTGTATAATGAGTCATAATAAGCTAATAACACAAGTCTAAATATGATTTGAGGGTGTTCAGGAGCTTGCGGTTTCATCTGGTATTAGAAGTGGGTGCAGCGACAAAGCTTTGCAAAGCTGTGTTTGGAGCAAACACCACAGGTCTTAATCTTAGGCTTTTGTTTCTAGTGCTGCTGTTGTGTTACGTATTGGACTACCTGATGGCTTATCTGGGTGTGCCTTGCTTGGTAATCTACACAGGGGAGGAGGACAAACACTTTGAATAATGTAATAATCTGTTTAATAGCGCAGCAAAGGAGAGGCTTAACAGACACTGCTATCTGATTGCTGTTGTGCTGCTATCAGTAACCATTGTATGACCAGTCCAGTCATTGCAGCTTGGCCTCTAGGCTGGCAAACAACAGTGTATCTGGCTGGATTTATAGACAACTGTCCCAGAGAGTGAGTTTCTTTTGTCCTTAGTCCAGTCAACAGTAGATTAAGCATGACCATGACATTTTTTAACAATATAAATAAGTTTCAGTCTCTTTCTTCTCCTGGTCTGTATTTTTTGATTCATTCGCTTGAGTGAAACCGAACCGAAAAGACCAGGACAAAAACCGCTGTCAGCTCTGCCGTTTTTCTCTTACTCTTTTTTCTTTCTTTCTTAATGTTTTGCTTCTTTTTTTCCCCCTTTATACAATAACTGCCACTTTCACCACAATTGCTTCCACACGTCCACTACTCTCATGCAATAAGTGTGAGTAATTTGTAACTGTGTGCGGAGGTGTTGTTAAGGATTTGACAACTGTTTACATGTGTAAGTGATAGGTGCGCTGCTGCTGAACAGGCCAAGTGTTTGATAGCTGTCCACGGAGTTAAAGGTTACCATTTCAAGCATCACTGCACAAAGGTCCTATTTGTTATTCTGTGAATGTGGTTTATAACAATAGAATACAGCAGTGGTGAATTATGTTTGATGGAGAGGCATTGTAGCTCCTCTGTATCAGTCACTGAATGTGCCATTTGTATCATGTGTCTGTGTTATCTTTTGTGCTGTGTGGAAATAGTTGGGGCTTGTGGTGATGAAAACCTTTTATATTTTGTAACAATACTATTTGATAAGAATAAATCTAGATGATGTTGATAACACTACAGACTGCTATTTCCTCTACTATATTAATTTATATAACTTAATGTATTCATGTTGCTCAATTTTAGCAATATGGACAGTCTTATTACAGCTGTTCATCCAAATGTGATCCAGTTAGAGCAGCACAGACAGCGGTGGATGTGTTGAGCTGATGTTGATCCCTGTAATTTAGTGTCATTGAGTGGGCTAATCCCCTCAGAGACTGCAGGCCAGGGCTTCAGCTCATCAGCACAGTCAAGAAGTGGAGTTTCATTCAAAACACACACACAGACACACACACACACACACACACACACACACACACACACACACACACACACACACGCACACACACACACACACACACACACACTTCTACCGTCCCCCTTTCACATCGGCATAGTGGGCCATCTCTGTGCTAGGTGTCACTCAGTTGCTGTTGATGCAGGGAACATTGGATCTTCTGTAGTCAGTGATGTGAGATTCTAATTGTGTCTACAGAGGCAATGTTTTGAATGTCTGTATTTCAGGTCTGGAATGCAAGAGTGTTAAGAGCAAAGTGGAGGAAATACTGCAGAGAGGATGATGATATCGAGGTGTGTAAATTGAATGTGGAGATGGAGCCGTGTGTGTGTGTGCAGTATGGCTGATAGGGCTCCCCCTCGCTCTGCACTTCCACTATTTAATTGCATGAAAGGGAAGCAGAGGAGATTGCAGGAGCCTGTCGGTGTGAGCGAAGAGAATGGATTTAGAATGTATTAGTATTGGCAGCAAGGCGCCGGCGGTGGGAGGCTGCCCCAGACCCCGAGGCCCTTCATGGAAGTGCAGGTGAGCTGTGCCACCTCCAGCCTTGGCAGCCCCCTCCCCAGTATTCCTTCATTATCTCACTTCCCTGACTGAAAGGCCCCTCCAACTGCACTGGGGCCCACACATGGAGCGGCTCTGAGTCGTCCCCTTATCTTGATGTTTACAGGGAACAGCGATTTGCCACACGCCCTGCTCTAGCCGGACCCCACTGTTCCACTTCTTTAAGTGTGATTGGGGGCCTTGCTCACCTAATATTTCCACCTAAGGGGCCACCTTAGTTGGAAGGGCTTGATATTTCCTGAGCCTAAAAAATAGTGCAAATCACCCCTGGAGTCTTAAACCATGAGAAATTGTTTGATACTAATGCTGCTGATATCCTGAAACGTCTATACCCCTCTCTACACAATAGGTGATATTGTTGACAACCACCCATAGTGATTGAAGCCATTGTCCCATGCCGATCTTACCTCATAGGCATTTCCATGCAGTGAATGTCTTTGTGTAACTGCACCACTGTAATGTATCCCCTCTATAGTCTGCACAGGATGGAGAAGGGTCTTTACTTCATCCCCTCTGAAACTCTGTTGACTGAGCTGCTTGTCAAACAGCTGATAGCTGGCTGATGTTTTCTGCTCTAACACCCTCTAACCATAGTATGATGTAACCCAGAGAAACCTACCCTTTTCTCATTGGCATTGTCTGTCAGATATGCATGAATTTAGGTCATCTATGGCTTAGACAGTAAAATTACATAAAATATTATTGGATCTTCCGCAAACACAGTTTGACAAGCACTCCCCCCATTCCCAGACTAAAGCAGCTATATTCTACACTAGTATAGTAGCAGCTCTACCCCCTTGCATGAACCCTCCCCTCAGGATGTCTGTATGCTAAAGGGGCACTCACACTGTGAATAAGATTAGTCTGCCTCCAAGTGTACAACATGCTTACGCCACTTGACTTTGAATCAGTACTGATTTGGAGCATTGCTGGATTGTTGCGGGGAATAATGCTCTGGCTGGGTTTATGCAATGGCTGTTATGGGGAGCCCGGCCTCGTCTGCATGCATGTTTTAGGCGGGAGCGGCATTTTGGATAAAGCTGTAAGCTGCTTACGGCCGTGGAGAGAGGTGATTACAGGGCCCACCTCCGTAGGACTGACTGGGAGGCTGGGAGACAACTTTTAGGTCCGTGGCATGGCTCCGCCACGCCTCCGAGTGCCACACCGCCACATTTTGCTAATGTGCTGCTCAGCCGTTTCCTCTCTGTCCCGTACCAAGTCCCACCCTTATTCACGGCCTATTCTGTGAGCTCAAATAAACTCATCTGCATGCTTGCGAGGTTGGTTTCACTCTATCAGGGGTTGTACCCTAAATACTGTATGTGTGTGCTGCTTTATTTACATTCTCCTCTGACAGATATTATTTTTCGCTTAGTGTCACCGTGAGAGATAATGGGTTGCTTAAGTAAAGTATTAAACATTATGACACCAATTTGGAGACGCTTTGACAGGGAATACACTATAGACTACACACAAAAGATCTACAGTACAGCTTGTTTGTGTCTTTTGACTTGAGCCTTGTTCATGTAGTGGCAATGTTGGCACTGCTCTGGTACTTTTTTGTCTGCCTCTGAGAGTCAGAGGGTTTCATTCAAGGACAGAAATGGAGAAAGCCTTTCTGTCTTGTCTGCCTTTAGGTAGTGAAGTGTGGGAATTTGCTATCACTGACCCTGCAGTAAACAGTGTGTGAAAGCAGCTGGAGTGTAATCTTATGTGTTGTGGGACCAGAATAGGGTAGCAAAGTTACTAAAGATCGAAAAAATTGGCTGCCACATCACCTGCACAGAGCATCAGCCAAAATAATGAACACCTGAGCAGATTGGAGGCAACTCAATTAACGTCACTGACACTGCCAGTCAGAGCATAAAGGCAGGTACGCAGCTTCTGTTGCCCTTTTGTTTCCAAACAAAAGGTTCCCTCGTGTATTCAGACAAGAGTAGGGCAGTCTTTATGAAATGCTAGACAAATAATGATTCATTGTTTAATCTAGATAGGCCTGTGTTTTTTCATCAGAGTGTATAAGTTCTTTTCTATTAAATTGGAGGGGACTTTGGTAACAGTTGCTCAATAGTCTAGTGAGACGGAAGGAAATTGAAAGAAACTAAATATTGTTTTTATGGGTTTAGATTAGCTAATGGATAAAGAATATGTATATGCATTTGACTTAGATGTGTTATTCCAAATCCAATTAATACTCCAAGTGTTCTCTCACACTATACAATTACACATTACATAATCTTGTTTCCCCTAATTTTACTATAGTACTTCTTATCGGACAAATCATACACTTGGCACCTTTCTAACCAATAAGACCACATTTTGCTTTCAATTGTGTGATTCTATCTTGCATATATCATCTCTAATGTCATCTAATCTGTGCTTTTGTGTTGTGTTTCCCAGGAAGAATCCTCAACAGGTTTTCGAAGGACATTGGTTACCTGGACTCTCTGCTCCCATGGACGTTTGTGGACTTTATCCAGGTGAGTCTCACCTCGGCAGGTTTGGTCGCTGGCGCTGCAGCATGGGAAGGCCATTTCATGCCTGGCTAAACCTGCTTTGTGGTCCGGGTCCCCTAATCTGGAAACAATTACTGTAGGATTACCCGCCAGCGCGGCCCAGCGCCTGCACAGATTTAATAAAAGTGTGCACATAGGCTGAGGGCGTGGCTCCCTCTGTGTGACACAACAGAAGCGGCATCTTCAGAGAATGTGTTTGGAGACTAAACAAGTGATTGGGAGAGAGAAAGGTACCTAAGAGGAAATAAAGGCCACAGGATGGTGGGGATGATTTGGAGGAAAACAGTGGGGAGGCAAGGAGGGGGTGACGAGGACAATTTGTTGAGTGGCAAAGAGAAGAAGTGTGAGCAGCAGGCGTACGATGTGTTGCAGGAGTGGAGCTGGAAGCGTGGTAGAGGGGAAAAGGGGACAGGTCAGTTGGAACCGATCCAGAGCGGGACTTGCCCCTCTTAAGGCGATTCACCTAATGCTCTACAGTCTTAGGCCTGGTAGCCAAGGGCCACCCTGGTGCATAACCAGGTTAGGTTACCAAATGCCACCGTGCCACCATGACAGCCATCTCCCACGAAAGCCTGCGGAGATGAGCCAGCTCATGCACCTAGCACCACAAAGAAGGGAATGTTCGCTGCACAATTCGAGGTAGAGGAGCAGGCGTGGCTCTTTGGTTAGGGCCAAAGAATAGAACAAAGGCACGCTGAAAATGAATCCCCCCTCCACAATGCCTGAGTGATGTTTGTGGCAGATACCCATCTCACTGTAGACAAAAGCCATCTTAAATGCTGAAAGCACAAAGGATCATATGCACAAAGCCTTTTTGTCTGCCACAGTTTCCCTCATTTTGATAATAAGGTGAATAATGGCTGGAGTAAAATAATAAGTTTGTAGAAGGCACATAGGTCCAAGTGAAACCAGTGAAAGTAGAGGTCATGACTAAAAACAGTCTTGTATTGCACATATGTACTCAGTGTATGACTTATCTATTCCACCATATTAGTTATTACCTGACTTATGGAATACAAGAAACAATACTATTTAAACCATGTGTCTGTATTGTAGTTAAACATACCTTTTAATAACTCAAGAGCAAACTGTCAAAATAAGACTAGCTATATCATAGACTGGCTGTATCATGTATACATGGTTTCTGCTGGTTGTTCGCTCCAGCAGAAAGTGGAAGTGATTGTGGTAGTGGACAAAGGGGGCATCCTTTGGACAGAACACTTTTGTTTGTGTGGCTTTCTGCTCTTGTTTGCAGGTGTCTTTCATGAAGCAGTCTTTAATGCTTTCAGGAAGGACGTTTTTCACTCTTTTTATCAAAGTATTAGCCGCGCAGAAAAGCTGCTGATCCTGACTATTGTTGCTCATTCGTGGAGGGACATTTCCCCATAGTCATTGTTTAAATGGTTGTCAGTGGGGAATAAAGTGAAACTTCATAAACAATGCCCTAACTGGTTTATCTCTCTCTATGGGGAGAGGCCACTTCTGTGCGGAGATTTGCACCAGAGCCTCCGCCTTTATGGTGGAGTAAGCACTTCACAGCCCCTCAGCACTGCTCCCATGGCCGCCTAACAAGGGGATTCCCTCAAGCTGGGGAAACCTGGTTACACCCCAGACCCCTATTTTTCTTCACAGGTCTCATCAAGTAGTAATTTAGTGTATTTGGGAAAAAGGCTCTTTCTCTTCTCTCTTTATGGTCAGGGGACAAAGACAGAAATGTCAATTAAAAACACCTCAGGCTTTGGGGACTGTCTGCTTTTGTGTAGACTTGACCTTTAAATCCTGGGTTGCCTCTATTTTCACAGAGGGGGCAGAGGAGGAGGGCAAGACAATAAGGGGTGAGTACAGGGGTCTTTCAGTGGAGGATTTTGTGTGAAGGCTCTTGACCAAATCACACCACTAACTGTCGGGTCCATAGCTACATTCATAGGTCTTCTTAACCATCCACGCAAATTCAGTTTGTCAGCATGTGCATGCTAAGACACCAGCTGACAGGTGCTTTCATTTAAGTGTGACTTAGCCTGGTCTCACCAATTTTAATGGCATATAAACATGCATAAACACTGGCTCATGAATCATAAATTACAGCAGTAAAACCTGGAGGGAGAGAAAATAGTTTGGAGTGTGTGAGAAAAGGGTGCATGTGTGCGGTATGCAGACAGAAACCCAGCACAGAATACACACACAAACACACAGCAAAGATGGCCATTGTCTAAAAACACTGGCGGGTGGATTGTTTTGTGAGTCTGTATATTGTGGCACATTGTGTGTCAGGCCTCTCAGTGGCTTTGTGGTCTATACGAACTGCTGACGTAACCGTGAGTGCTATAGTATGGGATTTCACCGGCTTTCTCTCCTTCTTTACCACACTGGTGACAGAAGAAGTGAAGAATGCACTGGCTCCAGGCGTTACACAGGTTATACTGAAAAACACAAGACATGGTCCTGTGTGGAAATATTAAGGCTGCGCCATAAATCCCCCTTGAGCATTGTTTTATGACAGTGCCATTGTCTTCCTGCACAAGGTGAAAAAAAATACCAGTGACACAGCAAAGTGAGAAGTCTAAAGATTTGTCAAATTAATGTAAAAATAAACCAGAAAACAGCATTGTGTGTGTGTGTGTGCTTATGGGTGTGCCTAACTGGCCACTTAGCAATACCACACATGGTCATTCGATGGCGAGCATCGGCCAGCAAAAGCTTTCATTCCAATGTGTGTATGTGTGGTCTCCCATGATGCTGCGGTCCAGCACCTTAGCTGCTCTGACTCAGACATACAGGCCAGGCCCGGGGTCCTTTGAGTCTGGGAACTTACATAACAAAGTGTCATATGACGAAAGATAATGCATTCTGTGCTTTCTGTGAGTGACTTTTGTATTTGTGAATTGCTGTTTTCTTACACATTTGAAAATGTTTTTGTGTTGTTTTCAAGTGAAAGTGAAAGGAGCAATGACTGAGTGAATGAATTTGCTGGACACAAGTGATTTATAGTAGAGAGAGAGAAAGAGAGAGACCACATTTCAAAGCCTTTCTCTTATTTCCAATGGGCTTGGAAATCTGCAGCTTGACTGAGCCCAAATAAGTGACTTCTTTTACCTTTTCACAACACACAAAGGCCTAATCCTAGGACTACTTGAGCCACCAATGTAGACAGTGACTGAGACCACCATAGTATGTGTCAGACCCTCCTCACCACACACAAAACACATTGACTGCAGCTTTATGAAGTGAAAATGGCCCAGAAAGGGAAAATGTGAAAGAGGTGTCCACAGTCATTTCTCCCAAAGAAAGGCCATAGCATCTGGGCATTTAATGCTAAAATAAAGCCCAAAGACAGAGTAGAATGGATTGGGTCACTTCTATTGTTCCAGAGCCAGAGTGGAACAGCCCTGTTTTGTTTCAGTACCACTGACCCTTGCAACTTATTGTGCCCCTCTGTCAAGCAAAAGTGTGGAGTGAAAAAAAATTCCAGCAATGACAGAGGACTTCTTTTGAGGAATTTTCTTTGCCATGCTTTCCCCTCATTTCCTGTTTTGTTTGTACTTCTTTTTTTCCCAGTGGCAAATATTGCACACTGTCAGTAAATAAAGGGAGGATGAAAAGGGGGTTGTAAAAAGCATACTGATTCCTTATGTCCGGAGGGATGTTTAATTAAAGGCAAGTGTTTATTTTCTGGTGCGGAACAACAGTTGCTATCATTGCTGAGCACAAATACAGCAATTAACTTCAATTTTCTGCATTTATTTAGACATCAAAGAGCTGATAAAATCATTGAGAAAATAAAGCAATAAGGGTCAGCAGAGATCTCAATGGTCTTTGGACACAGCAGTGCTCCCAGTTTGCCTGAATGACTGAATCACATGCGTGCGGTAGCTTTCTTTTCTTGCTAAAGAGCAATTAGCGGTAATTCTTTATTTAAACTGTTTGTTTACAAAACCTTTCATCCTTTTATCCACTTTTATGTGCAGCGGGATGTGGCTTTGGGAGTTTTCTGTTCCTGTGTGGTTTCATAGGAGATATGGATGTGGTCCGAGGGGGTGAGGTGTGTTCTTGTAGGATCACTTATCTGAGTCATCTGTGTGTAGTGTGGGTGGGGGGCCATGGTGTTCCCGATGCTGACATGATAAGCGCCAGACCACGCAAATGGATCACATCAAACATTGCCTTGGCGACAGCGGGCCCTAGGGAGCAGGAGGAGGCAAGACTCCTATCTAATGGTTCCTGTTCCTCCTCTGTCGCTTCTGATGACCCCACTGTCAGATAAGCCTGTCCTGGACCTTTGTGGCCCCTGACTGAAATGGGCCCAATTAGAATTTAAATGAACCTATTGGCAAACATGAATGAGCGTTGTCGCTGTGTCACCAATCAGCAGCAGGAAGGTGAAAGGAAAACAGTATATTTGATAAGACATTTGTTCAGTTAATGTTTGATCCCCTCAGGGGAAGGCTGGATAACATGCAGTAATGGCTCGTGTGCCACCATCTCACTTTGCAGTCTGGTAGCCTTCCATCAAGGCTAAGATTGAAACTTATGTACTGTGAAATTCTCGGGATCAGTTGTGCTCAGTAGCTTCCACTCACTGTTTGATTGCGTGGGCTCCACTACAGCAATGGTTAGACTAGTAATACCCTCTTATCTGAACTGCAAATGGAATTGTGTAGCTTTTCATCATGAAACTACACTGAAAGTGATCATGCTTAAATGTGTGCTTAAGTGGCAGATAACATCCGTAATTAAGGTGCTAAATTAAATTTTCATCTCTCTGGGCTAGTCTGAGACCACTGAAGGTAACAGTATGATCCTAATCTCCACGTCATAGGATTCATTTCTTAGGATGTGTCTAATTTCAGGGTTTGAGGTTTCAGTTTTATCATCTATCAATCAAATATGAAATATGTAACACAGTATACCTTTCAGAAGAAGAAACGGTATTCAGTGGTGGAAGAAGTATTCACATTATTTACTTAAGTGAAAGTATCAATATCACACAGTCAACACACTCCATTAAAAGTTAGCTTAGGGGTCATGAGATGATAACAGGTGTAGGAAAGAAGAAAAAAGTTTACATTTTAATTCATTTTTGGGGACTTTTCTGTGAACTCCAAGAAGTTATTTAAATGAACAAACTCAAAATGTTGAGTGGGGACAGATCACTTCTCACAGACATCTGAAACATGTCGACTGCTTTTTTGTCAGGAGTTACAAACTAAAAGGTTTGGAACCACTGCTTTAATCTTTAGCAATGTATTGTATTTCATAAACTTGTCAATATGTTTTTTTAATAAAATAGTTTTGTCTGAAAAGCAAATAAATGTGGAATTAAAAAGTACAATTGTTCCCTCGGAATTGTAGTGAAGTAGAAGTATAAAGTAGTATAAAACGGAAATATTCAAGTTAAATACACATAAAATGTAAAATTGTACTTCAGTACCACTGCGCTGTATTTAAATAAAAGTAGAAAAAAATAAATAAATCAAAGGTAGTGAAGAGTATAAAATTGTGAAATGGTGAAAGCATTTTATTTAACCACAATGATACTTTACCAGATTCTAAACACTGGTGGGTGCTTTGGTGTCGTCAGACTCATTGCCTCCAATCCTGTTTAGGCAGCTCTGGTATCCTGGTCTAGATGTGTCACACAGCCATTACCACGGGTGATGAGTCACTGTGTTGTTGAGGGTTGTGTGGTTTGAGTGTGATGTATCAGAAACCCACAGTGTGGTTCCCAGAGCCCTCTGCCAGTCACTGTGGCCATGCCTGTTGGCTGGCTGCTCTGCCAGGGAAGCTTACAGGCCAGAAGTGTTGAAGGGAAAGCCCAAGGGAGCCAGGGATATGAGCTGCAGTGGCCAAGTGGTAAATTCTCACCTGCTACTAAGTGAGAATTAGCGCTGTGGTTGTTTTCCTTTCACACTGTGAGTCACATAACCTAAGTCCCACAACCTGCTGTTACCTTTCTGTATGTCTGTAATGGTCTCACACAAATACAACTGAAACAGTTCCTCTTGTTTAGCCTCAAGAAATAGGCCTCACTGCCCTGGTGGTAGCCCACACAGCAGCAGTGGAGCTTTTGACTCTGTTGCTGTTTGCTTAATATTGCGCTCTTTCTCTTTCTGTCCCAGGTATTTCTCCAAGTCATCGGAGTGATTGCAGTAGCTGCCGTCATCATCCCCTGGATCCTTATTCCTGTTGCTCCACTTCTTGCTGTCTTCCTGTTTCTACGATGCTACTTCCTGCAGACCTCCAGAGACATAAAGCGCCTAGAGTCTACCAGTAATTTAAATTTTATTTGGGTGGTGGGGTGGGCATGTCCATTTGTGGTAAGAGACAAAAGCAGACCACAGGAATGCTAATAGACCATTGAAGAAAGCCATGGTCATTAGCATAAAGGCTAAAGGTGGCGGTGGCCTATGGCTCGGCCACACGCAGTTTCCTCAAGAGACGGGAGTTCGTGACATCACATACAATGGGGAAAAATGCCAAGTGGGCATGACTAGGCCATTGAAGGCTTTAGTTCATCTTTTTTTTATTCTGGGCTGAGAGCCCAAATGTACATTGGACAACAGGTTCCATCATCTTAAAGAACAAAGGTTCTATTAAAAAGGCCAGAGGAAACATTTAGGTTTTGTCTCTGGTTTTGTAAGCCTAACAAATAGAAACAAAAGACCACTCAATTGCAACCTTTCCCTAAATCAAACTCTTTGGTATCAGAAGCATATCCAGTGTGTGTATGACGCAGTTCGTATTTCACTATTGATTACCACATCACTTTTTTTTGTGTATGCCTTCTGAAAGTCAACATATTGAGAAAAAAAAACCAACACATCAGGTAGATTATGACTCACTTAAAAACACAGTGTATTTAAAAACATAAAAGCAGTCTAAAACAGTGTTATACATAAAAGCAAATATGTTGGGGTTAAAACTTCAAAACTGTCCTAAGTATATAAGGAATGCATTTGTGTTGAAAAATGTCATTGTTGAATGTATGGATAGCTGATTTTACAGATGCATGTTTGCTAACAGATGTGGTGCATATACTGTATATATTTTTTTCTTTCAGCTCGGAGTCCCGTTTTCTCCCACCTTTCTTCCTCTCTCCAAGGCTTGAGCACCATCCGTGCCTTCAAGGTTCAGCAGAGGTTTCAGCAAATGTTTGATGGATATCAAGATCTTCACTCAGGTGAGCATTAAAAAGATATATTTCAGTTAGGTTATTAACTTTTTATCACGCCAAAGCCATTTAGACTAATGTTATTTTAGTAATATCAGCAATATTTAGACAGTAAAGATTCCATGTATTATCTTATCTGTGTGATTGTTAACAGAGGCTTGGTTCCTGTTCCTGACTACTTCTCGCTGGTTGGCTGTACGCCTTGATGGAATTTGTTCAATTTTTGTCACCATCACTGCTTTTGGCTGCCTTTACCTGGGGGATGGTACTGTATGGGATTTGGATAAAACATGTGACACATTATTGACATCAAAGACTTTATTAGTGAAACCATGGCGATAAACTCATGACCATATGTGTACTTTTTTTCTGATATTACAGGACTGGAACCAGGTGCAGTGGGTCTGGCTTTATCTTATTCAATGACACTTACAGGCATGTTCCAGTGGGGAGTCAGACAGAGTGCAGAGATCGAGAACATGGTGAGAACATTTACATTTGAACACTTACTAAACCTATTCATGAAAGAGGCTTTTATTTACGGAAATGAAGAAAACAGTTTACAAAATATTTAACAAAGTTCTGGGCACATAAAATAGGTCAACTAACAGAACTTAACTCAGCATCAACACACTAATATAGTCTAATAAAAAAATAAACAAAATCTCTAAACTAGAAATCCCATCCCCCCATAATGTGGCGGGCACTTGGTACAATCTGATTTGCCACTTCCTGTATTTTAATAGCTCTGCTTTGGTGGGCACATCTTTTCAATGGCCTGTGGCTCGGCCATTGAATAGAAATTAGAATGACTCAAGGCAAAGTTATTTAAAGTCAAACTTAAGTGTGACTGTACGGAAGTTAACTAAATGTGTGCATTACAAATATAAATGAATGTACTGCCAACAACACTTGTATCATGTATAAAACAAAAGCTATGTGTCATTATTTATCTGTTTGCTGATATATGTGCGTAAGGTCAACAAACGAAAATTAATATTATAAAATAACATGTGTAATGTGTCAACTTAGAACACTAAGGTGTGTGCAAGAGGATTACTGACATTTATTTATTAGGACAGCACACATTCATTAACATTTCTGTAAATGTGCCAGTGTTAGCCAGCCGGCTAATTTTCAACTGTAGTCCTTTGGCAAGATGTTATGAGAACAATCAATTGACTTGGTCAGGTTTTCCCAGATGTCAAGTCAGCAATAAAATACAATTTACAAAAGCACATAAAAAGCACACAAAAACACAAAACAAATAAACAAAAACAAGACACATTAAGGAGACAACAGCAACACAGGACAGGCCATCACTCATGGAGATAAAAAAATTAAAAAAACATACACAAGGAAAAACACAAACAAGAACGTTCACAAAACTTCACAGATACAACTTAAAACATCAACAGACACTCCTAGAAACTATTGAGTTGCATTGTGGGAAATGTAGGATCCAGTGTTTTTTGACTCATTCTTTAGACTAAAAGTCAACATGTCGGCATCTGCTGCTTCGTTTTTACGTGTTGTCTGTGGTCCCCCAACTTTATGGAAGTACAATACTAAACTATTAGAGTACTCTTTTTTAAAACACGAATTGACTGCTAATTCACTGGTTAGATTATTGTTTGCAATGGTCAAATTAGAAATACTAGTAGGACATGTAATGTTTGCTGTTCTATGTTCAACATAACTTACGTTTACTAAAGCTGAAGTCATGCCATTTTCAATCGTTTCAAGTGATCAAAAGAGCAAAATGTATAAATCAGAAATCTGTCTTCATAACATTAGTATTGTGTACTTCTAGATGTTCTGTGAAAAACATTGCCTTATCTTTTGTAGATGACATCCGTGGAGAGAGTGGTTGAGTATGCTGAGCTGGAGAGTGAAGCACCCTGGGAGACGGACAAACAGCCTCCGCATGATTGGCCCAAGGCAGGCTCCATCACCTTTGACAGAGTCAACTTCTCTTACAGTGCCAGTGAGCGCTTGGTCCTAAAGAATCTGACTGTCGTCTTCACATCCAGAGAAAAGGTTCTTGTCTTTATTCCCACCTGTGCATGCTTACTGGTGTGCACAGCCTGTGACTTAGGTTGATATGCAGCTAGTGTAGAAGGCGTGAAGTGATTCTTTTTTATGTGGCATTATTTTCAAATCAATTATTAAAGGGACACCATATTGTACTGCTGAATCTTCAGGACTATACCATTTGTGATTCATGGAATACATATCATGTAATTAAGACTGTTCAAGTGGATCCATTTGTTCCCAATTTGCATTTTGAGCTACCTGACGGTGACAACTGTTTATTCACTATAAGAGAGAGGAGAGGCCGAGGGAGAGCGGCGAGGGAGGAGAGAGAGGGAAGCAGAGGAAGATGGTTGAGGATGATTGAAATTGTGTTTAATGCAAGGGGTGTATTTTGCATGGCTATGGTTGGCCAGCGCGGCTGATTTCACAATGGATGGGTTGATAAGTGTGGAGGCCCTGGCTCTGACAGCCCATGGGAGGGATCTCTGCCACATGCCATGGGGGGGAAAGGCTTTGTGCATCTTGACAGTTCCCCTGACACTCTTTCACAAGGAAACCAACCACCTACAGTACACGATCCTTTCACTCTGGCCTTCACTACAGTCACATACTGTACATAATCATATAACCACTCACAACTCCAACTACAACAATAACACCCGTTGTTTAGAGAGAAATAGCTTGGTAAGAACATGTTACTCGTCTCCGAGACAAAATCGATGATGCACAGTCCTCACTTTTACATTTCATTATGCTAAAAACCAACTGCACAATATGATTTCTAAAATGAACTTTGACAATCTTTTGTATGAAATAAGATGGAAAGGTAACGTGATAGCTTTTTTTTTTTTTTTTTTTTTTTAAGGAAAGCCAAGGAAAATCTGACTGATCCATGCTGAACGCTGTTTCAAATGCATTCAAGAAAGACATTTTTGGTCATTAGTTTCAATAGCTTAAAATTACCTTTTGTTTACATTTACAATCAGGTAGTAGTGTGGTGTTCTTATAATGCACAGAAGGTGGATGGACAGGTAAATCTCTGGGTTCGCATCTACTACTGATGTACTGGCAGTCAATATCCTTTTATATTCACCCATTTAGGGGAGCCACCTCCAGGGCTCCAATATTGTGCATGCTCACTCACTGACATGGCTACAGGGACACTAAATGGAATGGAGCCATCATGTTATTTACACCTGTGCTTTTTCTGAATTGACAGGTCAAGATGTCTGCTGTGAAACGGGTCTATCGCTCATATGAGTATGGATCATTACTGTTGAAGAACAAGGCAGCATAATGGAAAGGGATCATGAAATGAAAGTCTTTGTTTATCTGGAATAAATCATTTTTGTAGTTTTTGGGTGTGGAGACATTGCACAGAATGTATGAAAAGATGTTATGCAAATATACTGTAGACACAAATACGAGTTGCATATTATTGAAAAAGGGATAAGCATAAGGTCCTCAACCTGCTCATCTGCTGATGCAGAGCACGCTGCTGTCAGCATTAAGTCATTTCAGATTAATTCCATTAGCAACATTTGGCATTTGTTTTATAGCAATCTCCTCAAAAGTCTGCAAATGTCTTCCCAGGACTCTCAGCATCCTTTTCTCCTTGGCAAGGATCATACTCCTACCTGCCCTCTGCCCTTGCTCCCACATGAGCAACGGGTTAGTGACTTTTAATTCTCTCATAAATTAATAGCCTCTTGACCACTTTTCATTTTGGCTTGAATATTCAGAGTTGGAGTTGTGGCCAGGCCTTGGCAGGTGGCTCTTCCTGTGGGGTCCATCCCTGTGACATGAGGACCCAGTTGAAATTCATGGTATAGTACAAGGCCCTTTCCTCCTCCAGCTTTGGGTATCAGGTTATGGAGAGCAAAGTGATTACTTGCTGCTGAGAATTTTTTTTTTTTGTATAGCACTTTTCAAAACAAAGATACAAAGAGCTTTGAAGTCAGGAATAAAACCCTCAGCAGACTGAATACAAGTAATCGTTAGACAATGAACCTGCTTGTTGAATAATACAGATTGAGGTGACTTCTGCCGGGAAAGGATGACCCAATTGTGTGGAGCTCCTATTTGACAGCTCCATCTGTGAGTCAGTGCTTGCAATAATGTTCTACTACTTCTGCTTTGAAAACATTCAAAGTGTGAAAATCTTTGTTCATAATAAATATCTAAACTTTCTCACCCTCGCTACCACCTGGGTGGCATGCCTATTTCTGGGTCCTGAGAGCTTTGTGTGTCTAGGATGTTTTGGCACTGTGGTAAAGCCAATGCATGCATCCACAGTACACTATTTCTGTTTTATGGGGAGGGTGCTTATTCTGTCAGCACTTCAAATAACTATAAAGAAATGTTGTCTGTGCACTCTTTGCTGTAGCTTCTGCAAGAGAGGGGTCTGGTATAATTCTACTGTCACAGTAAATGTGTCGGTGACATCCTCTTGACATAAGGTCACAAAGAGGTTAAGGAAAGATTTTTTTTCCTCTTCTGAAATATTTCCTACCTGGCACAGGTAAAGGCATCCAGTGGTACGTTCTTGCGTTCATCATGTGATAATCACTTGTGTTTATTGAGGCCCTTTTAGTGGGACCGTTTCAGCCCACTGCATAGCTCTCTCTTTTTGTGGTGAATTTAGATAGCTTTACTGTGCTTTTGCCTTGGCTCAGAGTTATTGTGTACTTTCAGTACACCCAAGTGTTGTGGTTACAGAGGGAGATCTAAGTTGTGCCACAAACCCCACAACCCATTCTGTACGTCTAATAACAAGTTCATTCATTTAGATCCAGGATCGTTGAGCCGGTCCTTCTAACCCTCCAGCTAAATGGGTAAAGAGGGAGCAAACATTTTGGTAAACCCCTGGCTAAACAAAAGGTTGCCCATTGGCTATGTAATGGCACATAACAAGTGTTGGCAGGCAGCAGCGTGTGGCATCAGCAGCCCAGTTCGGTGGAATAAGTAATGATTTGCCTTGTGATGCAATTGTTTTCACCATTTCCATCTGGTTCTTGGTTTCATTTGGGTCTTTGCCATGGGGTATGCTCAGCATTCAAAAACACTGAGCAGTTTGATCTAGACTGGTGAAGTTCTGTCTTTAGGTCTGTGTGTTTAACACACTGTGCCACTGTGCCTGGAATGATTTGGGAATGCTTACAGTGAAGGCACTGGCAAGACCTGCAAGTATTAATGGCAGGTGGACCCCACATTTCCACTAGACACAGAGGATGTAGTTTAGTACTTCATCTACATCTACCATTTTCAGGTCAAATATGTCCAATACTTAGTTTATGACCAAATACTTGCAACACTAATGATATTCCCATCAGCCTCAGATGTACTTTGTGTTTAGTGCAAATGAGCAAATATTAGCATGCTAACATGCTAAAATAAGACAGTTTATGATGGTAAACATTATAACCTCTAAAAATCAGCCTGTAATTGTAGTATTGTAATTAAAGTATTAGTGAGACATTCAATACAATCTAGGGAGACCAGTTTGAGTAACAGATCTGTAATTTTTGACGGCTTCTCAGGTGCCCGAAACAACACAGGGGTTTATAATACTAAAAACATTATTCAACTGGGAAGGTAAACTGTAGCTGTAGCTACTGTCAGTCTGAAAGCAGCCTTTATAATCTTACATCATGATTGGGTGGCTTGTACAGTACATAAAATACACAGATACAAAAAGATGGGTAGTTAAAGCTTTAGTGCAAAACTTTTTTTATATTAATGAACATCCGTTACATTCAAGCCATTGCCAAATGAGTTGATAAAAGCTAATTAAGACTAACAGTTTAACAAAACACTCTCTGCATTTCTCAGCATGGCTGTTTAGAAATTGTTGTCGTCCGGCGACTTTTGCACGCAGAAACTCGAGTGAAGATAATTACCTTTTCTGAAGAGTCCATCATGTTTATCTTTAATCGTGTCTTCAACTGCGTTGAGGAGTGGTGGGGGCGCGTGCGCGATTACGGAAGTCTTGTCGTGTGGATGCAACAACAATGGTGTTGTCATTACTTAGAATTCCTCATGGGTGCGACAGAAACTATGCACTATAGCTTTAAGCATACAGTATAACACTTATAGAGCCTTGTTTAATGGCTTCATGTGTTATCATAGAACTGGAGTTATAATGAGTAACTACAAATTTCCAACCTACAGATGTTGGCATATGCAATGCGTGGAACTGTTGGACTATGAAATGAGCACTTTTATAGAATATAGCACACTTTAAAATAGCTGCCATGAATCATAAACAAGCAAAAGGTCCAACACAAAATTATACAAGTGATGGCATCAAGATGGGTTCCCCCGATGCCATGTGAATAAGCTTATATAAAGATACATCCAAGATACCAGAACATGTTTAATGTGACTAATACATGTTCAACAGAGGCTTTAAACGTTAAAACGTTTAAACATTCTTTAAAAATCCAGTATTTTCTCCACTATCTGCCAAATTCATGTGATTGCTGTCAAAAAAAGAGATTTGTTATACCTGCTTGTTGTAGAATATGTTTGCCATCAATTTCTCTTTTTATCTCAACACGATACAAGTGGTTCCATGGTACTTATGTTCCTTTGATGACATGACACAATAAGCACAAAAATGATTAATAGCCTGAGGGAGCATGACAATATATTGTCTTTACACATCTAAAAATAGTTTTCATTTCTCCACTGTAGGTTGGCATTGTTGGACGCACTGGTGCTGGTAAAAGCTCCCTGATCTCTGCCTTGTTCCGGCTGGCAGAACCTGGGGGACGAATAATGATTGATGGTTTTCTGACTTCTGAGATCGGTCTGCACACCCTGCGTCAGAAAATGTCCATCATCCCACAGGTGCCCTTTTAAATTGCCCTCAGTCTCAGTTGTTGCCTTTGCACTTGAAACGGCATACAGTAACCGATGTGTAAATCTAATAAAATATTAGGCATTATTATAAAATAGAACAGCAAGCAACTTTCAGCATGATATTACAGGATGTTGTGTTTAATGTTGTCCTTTTCTAAAACTGCTGGACTTTTGCTTTGACTTTTTCTGTACTTCTTTTGATTTCTCAATATTGAGAAATGGCAGATGAACACTGATAACAGACACCTTGGTGCTTTAAAAAAAAAAAAGAAAATACTAGCTTTTAAAAAGCTAAAACAAGTGAGGAAATTTACAGTCGTCTCTCAGGGGATTTCTGAAAGTGAGACAAACAGATGCCTTGAGACAGTTTAACTTTATTTCCGCTTGTTGAAACTGATACGGCATTAAGAAAATGCCAGCCTGCGGGTGAGTGTCAGCAGAGTGGAGGGAGGGGAGAAGACTCCCACGGCCTGTACTGTGAAGAGAGCAGTTCCCCATCCCTGACAGAGGATTAGCCATCTACCCCCCAAACATGGGAAAGCTGCTTAGAAGAAGTCTTCCCCCATCCTCACAGTCAGAGTCCCCTTGTACACCGTCACTTAGCCCAAGTCTCAAACATTTCTAGGGTGCAGCCAAGATGCCCAAAAACAGTTTCATTAATGCTTTTCTGTGGATTTGATAGGTTTCTGGCATTGCTACTACTTCAGATAAAGTTTTACTCCCTCATCCAAACTAGTTTAAGATGGATGTGATGTGTGTTTGATGTGATTTTGTTTACTCTTTCTCTCCTAGAGGGAGAGACTTGCACAAAGTGGCAGGTTACGAGTCAGAACTTTAACTGCACGCCCATCTGTGTCACATACTGGATGGCATTTTTATAATGTGAAGTCTTACCAGTAGAGTTTCTCTGTGTCATGCTCTTATTTTTACAAACTTATATAGAGTGAATTCTCTTGGATTTACACAAATCCATCTGAAAGCCTTTTTATTCTCCTGCTAGACGTAAGAGATAAAGTGATAAAGTCAGCCTTTCACATGGAAAAATTGCTAGTTGCCTTTCCTTTTCATGTGGAATTCTGAGTGTGATATGTATACTATACATTGCCAGTGAGGAGTTTCATTATTTGCCACCCCCCGATTTGATTATGATAAGCTTGTATTAGCATATGGCATTAAAAAAGGATCCATTTCAGTTTCTATTGAATTCTCAGGAATTACTTAGTAAAAAAATGAATTCTGTGGCAAACAGAGGGCTTAGAATTGGTGGAGCACATAATCGGTCTATGGAAAGCTGTGCTTGAAAGCAGTTTTTCCGACCTAACATTGAATCCTCAATTAAAGTGTGTCACAAAACTAGTTTGAATTGGGACTTCAGCTGGCTTAATGACAAGGCTGGATTTTTTGGTGACAGAAGGAAAAGCTCATTGGAAATAAAGAGATGGAACATTTTCTAAGGAACAGGTAGCAGCAGGGATGAAGTCCTGAAAGCTTAATTTCTTCTGGATGAAAATTGAGCAGTTAGTCCTGAGCCTTCTGACCTACATGGAGGTTTGTTGAGACAGGATTTTTGTATTTCAGGGGTGTGTGCTGTGTGTGTGTACACTGCATATATCTCTGTGCTTACATACCTGAATGCATGCTGTTTCAGCACTGGCTGTGAAGCTGACCTGTAAGAGAGCAAAGATGAAGGCGTGGATAGTGAGTCACATACAAGAAGTACTGTAACCTTAACGCAGGACACTCAGCCTTTTAGGTCCATTGTGTACTTTACTCTTGCTCCTGGTCTAATCTTACAGTTGCCAGGTGAACAATTCCTATCTCGATTTGGATTAGATTCATATCTTGAGTAAACTAGATTTATCAAATTGCTTGGACTGAGATGAGGATACAGTTGAAGTCTATCAGTTTTTCTTTTGGGCAGTTGCTTGCTGCTCTGCGTCACCTCTATTGTTGTGATAGTTTTTTTCAAATGGCCAATATAACAATTTAAGTGTTATACATTCAGTGTTATGTTTCAAGGAAAGCACAGCTGTATTTGTTCACCGATATAGGAAAAAAAGCCATATTAAATGCTTATCTACAGCAGCTCTGTACGGTCTCTGTATGACGACCTGGGAGAGTCCTAGCAAGTGTTCAGTAAATCACTTCAACATTGGAGCAGAATTTATGAATATATATCTGACCTGACACAACGAGATGGCGGCTTGCTCCTGTTTATCAGGTTTACCACAAACTGAGTGGCATGTTGGAACAGTGCCTGTGGACTTGTTGGCTTGTACATCGGCACTATAATAAAGAGCTTTATTTACTCTCTTAAAGATGGCTGTGCGGCTGAACCTTGATCCAGGTGTGTGGCTCACCATAAATACATATCTCTTGGACATCCTAGCTGTCTGAGATCTGAGGCTGCCCTTTTCATGAGGGTAGTCAACTGATGCGATAACCCCTCATGACAGATGCTTGTGCGTTTGACAGAGTAAAGCTGTTACTTACATTTTGAGATTATCATTTCTAATACAGCTACTGTATAAAAAGTCTTGGATGGTAACAGTGACTAGATGGTTTTGTGCCATATATATACAGACAATGTCGCACAGTTATTATCCACCATCACCAGTGCACAAGCTCTGGTTTTCCAAGTAAAAAGATCAACTTATTGAAGCATAGTTGGCCAGAGCATTGAATAGAGATCCTGAGTGGAGCAAGCCCTTTGTGAACATCTTCCCCTCAAACATTGCCTAGCCGCGCTTTATAAAGCTTGTCTTAACCCTTTCATACATCTTCCCCTTGTCATTATCTTAACTGGCCACGGCCTTCTCTTTTTATATCCATCTATCCACAGGACCCAGTTCTCTTCACTGGCACCATGAGGAAGAATCTGGACCCTTTCAGGCAGCACACAGATGAGGACCTGTGGAATGCACTCCAAGAGGTACTCCAGCGTGGCTCTGAATGATTCCCCCTCGCCGGCCCAGGGGGGGATCCCTCTGTCCCCCTGTACAATGCTGCCATTCAGCCTCCCTGCTCGCCACAAGTCATGGGGGGAAATCCCATTAGGGCCATGGGGCCCAGCTCAATGTGCGGCTTGTAACTGGGAACCATTGAAAGTGCTGGGGGAGATGTGTTTGGGCAGTCAGGCCAACCAGGATGAAGGCTCCCCCCACAGTGAAGGGCTTCAGCTCCTGGTCCTGCCTCTGAATGGGTTTGGTGGCCTGGATTAAAGCTAGAGGCTGGCCACAAGAGAGCACTGGCCAAGGTCATCAGTGGACCTGGCCCTGCATTGTGCCAGGCGGTTAATGGGTGTGTTTGGATAGCTCTTTAAAGGCATCCCTGCAGGAAGCCTTTATGAAGGGGTAATGAAGGGTTGGGGCTCTGCTCTCCCTCTCTGCAGGTGCAGATGAAGGCCGTGGTGGAGGACCTGCCCAATAAGCTGGAGACTATGCTGACTGAGTCCGGCTCTAACTTCAGCGTGGGCCAGAGGCAGCTGGTGTGCCTGGCCAGGGCCATCCTCCGGAAAAACCGCATCCTCATCATTGATGAGGCCACAGCCAATGTGGACCCAAGGTCAGGGGACACTCAAGTCTACAAGTAAAACATTTTCCAACAATGTTTGAACAGTCCTTTCCACATGTAGTGTGTTTACTGTAAACAAGTGCTCCTTTTAGATGGGTATCTTTAAACTAGGTTTAATGAAACTGTAGCACCACAATTGTTATACAAACTGAAAACATTCCTTAAACAATACTTCTGTTCAAGCAACTTTGCAAATAAATCAATAGCATTTATGTGTAAGTGAAGCCTTAAAGCTACATTGTGTAAACATTTCTCCCATCCAGCGGTGAAATTGTATATGACAACCAACTGAATATTACTTTTTGGCCCCTCCCATTCCGAGCTCGTTCTAACTAGCCGTATTATTCAAGAAGTACGATTTTGTCCGTGAGTGTGTTCCAGTGTAATAATAGTTGACGTTATTTTGGTACCATTTCATTGCTAACATCAGCTATCAGGTTCCCAAACATATGCAAGTTAATCTTAGTAAAGTATCAGTGCTATCGTTATTCTGTATATTGTATGAGATTAATAGTGTAAGGCAATGTTTACAGCGTAGGAGAGAAGCAACAGAGGTTTGTGTTTTTAATATATTTCTCTGAGCAGTATGAACAATGTCCATGAAACCGAAATGAGCTCTTAGTATCTCCATTGTTTACACGCAGTTGTTCTAGCTGTAGCTAGTCTGTGTACATGAGTTGTCTGCCAGGGAAATTATGACACATGATTACGTTTATGTTACAATGTAGACAATCAATCCTTTTTCATCATTGACGCAAAGAAAAGTATCCTAGACGTTGTTCTAGCGTTACGCACAACCATGCTATAGTTAGCCAAGCAACTATAAAACTTCGAATTTACACAAATAGGCAGAATTACCTTTTGAGAAGAAAGCAGGCAACTTCGGTGTCCCTTTTTAAAATCCTTGCTCCTTATGAGCTCTTTCCAACTTGGAAAAGCCACTCCAATATTAACTTTGATCTTGTTGCTTTGCCTGTCGCATTGTCGTTTTAATTCTCTTTTTAACTTCCTTGGCGACTCCGTTACATGTCCTCGAGAATAGGCACATCCTCCATTTTCAACAAGCTTTCAAATCTGCTGGCAGTTGCAAGTAATCTTCTCCCCCTCCCTGGCACTGAGTGTAAAAGTGCGAAAGGCGGAGGTATGTCCCTCTTTGGCTAATGTATTTTAAAGATGGAGGCGCAACATGGCGGCCGTCCTTTGAGCGACTTGCTCTTATGTATTCTGAATGATTATGAATGGCAGATTCTACCCGTATGAGAATACTTTGATTAGTTGGTGGAAGTAATTACACATGAATGAGCACATTTGTGAAAGAACAAAGTTTTTTTTTCTAAGAATCAACTCAAAAAAATTACACAATGGAGCTTTAAAGCAACATAATTTTTGTAACTTAAAATAATGTTTCCAAAATCATTTCAGTGGTTCATCAACTCGTAACAGGGTGAATGGCACTTCTGCATTCGCTTTGAGGCTCTCTACCGGCCATGACTGCACTATGCAAGTTTGCCAGATCGGGTAGCGGATCTGTAGTTCGAATGAGACATAATTGGACAATTCCGCTTCCAACCTGTAGGGGGACCGAAGCGTGAACAGTTCTCTAGTGTTGCTTTAATGAAAAGATGCACAGATTTAACATGTATCATCTGTAATGCACACTGTTGGGGGGTGCATTAGAGCAGACCTATTGCAGTCTGCTTATCATTAGTCTACTATACACAGGAGTGGATTGATCAGAGCTTCACTGCAGTAAACAGCCAATAAATATAAAAAACTATTAACATAAAAAAATGTAACAATTATGCTTTTAGTATGACTTTTAAAAGGCAAATAATACCTGTCTTTGTTATCTTAAAGAGCTCTGCCATCCTTTTTTATGCCTTTTACTGCACATACCTTGCTGCTTATGAGCCATTGTTCAGTGTTAAGTAAAAATCCCTGCCCAAGGGTCTAAAGGAAGAGGGTTTTTTGTGCTGAGGTGTTGTGTTCCCTGCTTCTTTTTAGAACTGACAGCCTCATCCAGCAGACTATCCGGGACAAGTTTCAAGAGTGTACCGTCATCACCATTGCTCACAGGCTCAACACTATCATTGACTGTGACAGAATACTGGTAAGTAATAACGCAGTAAATTTCCATTGCCCAGCACTTAAGTCAGTATTTTAAATGAGACCACTATCCTTCTGTTATCAGTTATTAGTTACAGACAGAAGAATGGGGTTAAACTACAAATAACCAGCTAGAAGTTTGGCGCTGTTAGTCTTAACATTTTGTGATATCCCTTCACAAGCTTGTTCTTTCTTATCAACTATAATAAATACGTAATAAGTACAGAATATGTAGTATACTGTGAAGTAACCCTGTCAGAGAAATTTATCTAGTTCTCTTAACAATTACATAGTAGATGGTGTGATGAATCAAATTTCTTTACTTCATGCAGCATGGAGGGAAGACCTGGACTGGTGTTCTCTGAAGTTTCTTCAGTGTGCCTGACCTCATGACAGAGTTGATTCAGTCAGGCATTAACGACATACAGTACCTGAGCCCTGAGACCAATGGTCCTTTTAATGTTAACGTACTTCCGCAATCCTATTTTGCGGAAGTAAAAAGGGCCCTATTTTAACGATCTAAGCGCACGGCGTGAAGCGCCTGGTGTAGGTGCGTTTAGGGCGTGTCCAAATCCACTTTTGCCAGATTGGCGGCGGAAAAAAGGGTCCGTGCACCGTGCGCATGGTTCAAAAGGGTTGTACTTCGTGGCTTAATTAATCATAGGTGTGTACAATGCTATTATGATGGCTGATTTGCTAAGCAGGAAGGAAAGAAGAAACTGATCTGCTCGTGCGTGAAGTGAAAGTGTGCGAGAACGACAATAATAATGGAATGCTGCGCTATTGACTTTGGACCAGATTTTTGTTGGTCAATGGCGCAATCACTTCCCGCTGCATCAAGATAGCAATATGCCAAGAATTCACCTGAACACACCTCCCTGTAGGACCAGCACACCCATGGGCGCAAAGATGGGCGCAGGTGCATTTGCTATTTATATGACAGGGGCGCTGGATGGTCATAAAATAGCAAGGACACTTGCGTCGGGCTTTGCATCGGGCTTCGCGTCGGGCTTTGCGCCGCACTGCACGGATGCAAGATAGGGCCCAGTGAATCACAGGCTTCCCCAAAATCAATATATTGAGTACTTAAATATACATTTTAAGTTTGCTTCCCACAACCCGCAGAAACATGCGCGTCATATTCACTCCTGAGTGCGCACCTGAGGTTCAGAGCTTACAAACACCTCTTTCATTCTTTGCAATGAGCCTGCTAAACAATCTTTGAGAGAGTTTTAATTCACTTGCTTGATTTTGCAACAGCTGGCTTGATTTCTCCCTCACAGCATTCTTTCTCATTGAGCCTGCGCCCAGGCCACTTGATCTTTGGCACTTTCTTGCTACTGCCTGCAGAGGTGCCAATTAGTGCCATTTGTGGCAGCATTTGTTAAGCATCTATGGAGGACATGGCACGACCTGGTGGCTGCTCGGTCACTGAGAGGGTTGCTGAGAAAAGCCAAATATCACACAGCAGGGACTGTTTCACACCTACACTTGTGTTAAATGCCCCCAGATTGTTGCACAGATTTTGGTCCACCTGAATTGTCTCTTCGAAATCTTAAGCTGTGCCATATTTAGACACAGAATACAAACTCCATCTCCTAGTATCCTGCTGATTATGAAAGCAACAGCAGAAGTCTTATTTTCATACTAAACCATCCCTGAAACTGGGCTTTAGCCATAACAAACTGCTCATTACAGCTGCAAGGGGATTGAGCTTGTTAAAATTTGTCTGTGATATAATTGTTGTCTTTTCCAAACTGCTTGAATTGGCACTGTTCTTTGTGTGGTTTCTATGGCATGTGATGACACAGAAATGATGGTAATTTTCTAGAGTGTCTTAAAGGTGTGATTGTTGGATTTGACTGAGGACCACCCCTGAGCCGCTGAAATGCCAGGATAAATACATGGATAAATCACTGATCTTCAGTCTGTCAGAGTCAGCTCGCTAGACTTTCACACTGCTAACAGGCTACACTCATTGTCCGTGGCCCTGTCGAGCACAAACAAACACCAGTGTTTGCTGTTTCATGAGTCACATAAAATGGATGGTTCCTATGTGCAGAGAACTACTGTTTCTCCATTCATATTGCACTGTCTGCATGCATCACTCAGCAGCGAAACAGCTGAAATGTCAATTTTCCCTAAAGTAAAGTATACAGGCGCACACACTCACACCCAGCATTGTATGTGTGATTGCAGGTTTTGGATGCTGGCAGGATCCAGGAGTATGACGAGCCATATGTGCTGCTCCAGAACCAGGAAGGGCTCTTTTACCAGATGGTCCAACAGACAGGCAGAGCTGAGGCCACCTCACTGCTGCACACAGCCAAACAGGTAACCACACCCATCTTTGTCACAGTACGGGGCTGTCACTAAATAGAGTCCAGCCGTGGCACACTAATCCCAGACTCTCCCTTTAACTCCAGACTTCATTGCTCACCCCTAAAATGATACAGTTAAGCAAAAGAAGATGTGCATTACCCTGACAATGAAAGACACTTGATTACCATTTTAATTTAAAGTGCTTACTTGGAGCATTGCAACACCATAACATTAATTTCAAGAGAGAAATTGTCCCCTTTGTAGATTTATATCCTCTGATTTTATCAAAGAAACTCTCCATATAATCTTTTTTCTCATAATGTAATTTTGAGATCATTTTAGAGATGATTCTAGAAAAGCAGCTTTCTTTGCGCTATATCTATTTGGAAATATTGGGTTTAACTTCATCGCGATTTGGGATAAACTTTCTATGGGGATTACTGTAATAGAGAATGTCCATATTTTTTCCCTGTGAAATTCATTTGTGATGTATTTCCCCTTCAGACACTGAACAGATAAGAGCCGGCTATTCATTGTTCAATTCCATTTTATGTGCATCTGTCTGGGACTACAGATACCATATTGCAACTTCAAACAGGTCTTTGTGAAATAAGAAAAAGTAGGCATCATTCCATTTTCTCTCTGTCCCTCGCACAAATTTATCAGCGGAACTGTATCTTCTCAGCCAGAGGAGTGAAATGAGTAAAATACTGATTTCAAAGACTCAGCACACTGTGGTATTATTTGGTATCGTCTTACCCTGCACACTGGCGGATTGGTAGTGACATTGTTCAAGCCCTTACATTTTCCTTTCTTTATTGTAGGATGCTCTCCTTAGATCAGATTACTGCAGCATCCATAACTGTCTAGCATCACTTATTAAATACTGAGATGGTCCACATGTTGTGTGTCAAGTTTCTATAGTTGTCAGTCAAGGTTTAAATACATTCAATAATCTGATATCAACCTCTGGTTCCTTTGTCCATGTTGAAAGAGAATCCCAGAGTAGACGGTATATCTCTGGCTGAGGCCAACCTGTTTTCACCTGT
Source organism: Perca flavescens (assembly GCF_004354835.1). NCBI lineage: Eukaryota > Metazoa > Chordata > Actinopteri > Perciformes > Percidae > Perca > Perca flavescens. The sequence continues at coordinate 19,469,491 of NC_041341.1, read as the reverse complement.
TTTGCCTCTTTCTCAAACTTACTGTTATTGAAATTGTTAGTCTGTCAAGCCTCTTTGTGTTAAGAAATCAAGTATTTTGTAGAAAAATAAACTCAAATGAAACAAGTAATTTCAATGATTATCTCCGATATTTTTCCTGTGAATTTCACAGAGCTAAATAAGCCACTTTTGCATGCTTCAGCGGGTGACAAATCCCTTCACCCAGCTCTGACTGGATCTGTCATGAATCACAACTTAACAGATCATTGCTTAGATTGGACTGTGTGCTTGTGTTCTGTGACACTGCTTCCCTGATGCACTTCCAGGTTTACATGAACAAAAAGCGAGTGACAGATGTGCGCTGCGCCAAGGACATCTTTGCCATTTTTGAGACGTCTCTTTGACAGTTTGGAGAGTCGCTGTGGCCCTCACGCTCATCATCACTGACCAAATCTATCACCAGATATACTTAGATTGCTTCCTGTTTATTAAAATGTATTTTGACTCCCAACAGGCCGTGTGTAGTATTTGATTGGCGTAGTCCTTTGGTGTGGAACAGAGGCAAGTATCTGAGGCAGGGTGTGCCTTTATTGACATCATATTACTGCATGGCTGTTTATTGATTACACCCTGCTATGTTTATGTATGCATGTTCTGGCCTCTTGGGTAGCTTCAATTCGGCACTAGTGCTAAAAGACTGCAGATATTGGATGTGTTTATCCTGGTATTATTATGGTATTATTGGTGGCTTAAACTATTCCTTTAAGGCAAACATTGTTTGGTTTCATTATTTGGAAAATGCTTGAAAAGACAAGGAGAACCACAGGAGACAGCGAGTGATGTTTTCAGTAATTATTGTGCCTTAATCAGACTATTGATGTTTTTTGTAATTGCACTGTTTTAATTAAGTAGTCTTCCAGCACTTTGACGATAGTGGTTTCATGTCTACCTCAGCTCTTGTTTGGAAAGAACAGTAAAGTTTAAATGTAACATGTCATGTACTGGCAATGATAATGACTAACAACAAGAAACATGTATTGCCTCTGAGAAATGTTCTCCAGTAATATCAACTTTCTCTCTTTATTTTTTGATAAATGGGCTGTTGTGGCTTTAAAAGCATAGCACTGACATGAAATTTGATATGACTATTTATAGCTATGTATTTATTTACATTGTCTAAATCTTTGCATAGTTTTCTTTTTAAAGGTAATATTTCAGGGAGATGCACTTTGTAGTTTAGTCATAAATAAGTGATACAAATGATCACTTATAATGTAGATCAAGTAAAATTCTAATTACTACATAATAATAAAACAGTATTTCTTGAACGTTTCAGTACTGTCTTCATTCTGCGTTTAAAACATTGTCTTGTCTGATATTACATTGACTCACTAACAATTTCCTCCTGCTGTTGCTCATCAGATGTCTGAATGGTGTGTTTGCTTCAGGTCAGTGGTTACAACTGGTCTTGACCAAGATGCTACAAATTGGTACGTGGTTAAGGAGAACAACCTAGTGATTATCTTGTTGAGTCAAGTGATTTTTAAATTCAGTTTCATGGTGGTGTAGTCAAGTGGTGTAGCTATTTACTCTCATTTTGGCAATATGATGATTAAGTCCCATTTAAAATGTAATTGTGTCATCACCAGCTCAATTAGAAAAGAACTCTAATTTGCCTTCATACAGAAAAGGGCAAAGCTGGTGATTACACATTGAGAGATGTCTGTCAGCAAACACTTAGATTGTTCTAAAAGGCTTTATTTAACCAGGCAGGATTTGGGTTGTGAACTGCAGGACATCAGTTCCTTTAAAAGCTGAGTGATTTACACAATTCATTAAAGCCAGTGAATCTTCAGCCAGCGTCATATTAAATGGTTACTTACTCTCAAATAGCCCCTTGGGAGTTGAATTGTTGGCTTGCGAATAGATTAAAGTTTACATTGAAAAGAGAAATTGAATTCAGAGGTAATCAATAGCATAATGGGCCAGTGAGAGGAGCCTGCTGCCTGAAATGAAATTACCATATTTTTAATCTTAATTTTCCACTCTGTTTATCTGACAGTGTGGATGTGCAATCCAAACAGATAATGAGAGAGTGGGATATTGACAGAGAGGTCCTCTGGAGTGCTTGTTTCAGTGATTAAACGCTGTGATCTGTGATTACTTTGTGTCGGGTGTCAGGCTGGCGGCCAGGGCCCGGGGAGACACAGGCACACAGCAGCTGGAGCATCATGGGTCTCCGAGGTGCTAATGCACCTGACACAGCATTGACAGCATTCGAAACCCTATCAGGGACTGCACCACACGGCAGCTGCCACAATAGGAATACTCATGGCACTATCTACATCAGTCAGCATATATCCTCTCTGCTCTCTCCTCGATAACAGCCAACACAAGAATGGCGACAAAAAAGTTTGCACAATAAGTATTATTAACCAGATACCTTCCTATGTTGCCCAATAATGGATCCATTTTAAGACATATCTGAATAGGTGTGCAAATAGCAATGCCGTCAACATAGTGCTGATTTAGCTTTAATAAATAAATGTCTGAGAAACCTTCCTGTCCACACAATGAAGTTTAATTCCAAAGAAATAAAACACAAAATAAGAGTCAGCACAATGTGGAGGTAGTGAATGAAATGGTGCATTCACACTGTAGCATTTAGCCCATCCACACTTTAAGAGAGGAGTGATACGTTGGTGCTGATTTGAGGATGAGATAAACATCCTATTCAGTTAAAGATGTTTCACTGTCAGTTGAGAGAAAAATAATGTAACAAGTATCTACAACAACGGAAGTGGTGTAAATTGTTAAAGGTTGTTTTGTTACAGGCCAATAAATAAGTAGTCTCAAGGCCATGTTGGGTTGAGGAGACAATGTTTTTCACAAACTTTGTTGTGCCAGCATTTTCTTTTGTGACGGATACTGCTGTTTGACAAATGGAAACAAATTGCATGGTGCAGGCGCCTGAATGGCAGGGAGTTGGGGAGTGTCAAACTCGGTGCTGAAAGACGATGAAGCGAGAGCCTCAGGTTTTTGTGGGCGACTCAGACCTGACTGATCCCAGCATAAAGTACTTGTTGAAGAGAAGGAGAAAAGGAGAACAGGATTTCGACAGGCTGCAGTGAAATTAGGAGAATTGACTATGGCGGCTTTGTTCCTGGCTGGTGACATGGGGTGGGGGAGATGGGGAGACTGGAGCGATTCCCCAGAGACTGCGCTCAGCCTTTCTAAAGTGACTACAAACTGAATATCTGACAAGTTCCCAAGGCCTGACATGACTCTGTGTTGCGCTAAGAAAAACAAACAACAAATGGCACGTTTTTTAAGATACATGTGGTGACACTGGATGCACTGTGTTAGAAAATGGCTTTTTATCTTATTAAAAATAGGTTCTCAATTTGGAATATGTTGATGCCAATTTTTTTAGATTGTGGCAACAACCTAGTTAGACCTAGTTTCTACCACAGCATACTTTGTGAAAGTAGAAACTACCATGTTGATTTTCAACTTATTAGCAGTTTCTCTTTGATCATGCATCACAAAAAAAACTCAAACATGCAACTGCAACTAACTGCAACTAAAGTAGTTCTTCTGCGAATGCACACGTGAGGTTTAATAAGCTCCACTGTATCACGGTGCCTCAGCAGTTTAGTGACCACCCCGGACTGGCCGACTAATTCTGCTACAAACAGTAATTATAGGTCACATGTGTAATGGATGAGGTTTATTTCAAACTGTGTTGAGTACACAGTTTGCGCACAAAACAAAAGAGTGAATCTAATTATATTTTTTAAAGCATAAAGTAACCTTTTTTATGGAAAAGAAAGTTAAGAGAAACCGAACAAAGATTTGCCTGGATTTCTGTAATTTTACCTGCCCCTGCTACTTTGAATTAAACTGGCTAATGTGGCCCTTTGAAAGGCCACCAAATAGGAAACCTCTTGGCATGCTTTAGCCTTAAATCCTGGGCATGCTCTGTCACCTTCCAAAAGTGCTGTTTGATTCTTAACTGTGAGAGAAAGCAGCAAAGTGGATGGCAAGACAATAGCAGAGGGCTTATCTCATCAGTAAATAAGGCTTATTGCTTAAAGCTATAAAAGGCTATGCTTATTGGTGATGTCATCCCTTTGTGGAAGATTGATGAAGCTTGAAGCAGGGGGCATAATGTGAGTGTGAATGTGCATAAGTGTGGAGAAGGAGGCCTAGTGCACCAAACTCGAGAGTTTGTAACTTTCCCCTGCAGAGTTTGATTTAAAATGTATGACATATTTTAACTGCTGCTGCACTAAAATTGCCGTCTTTGGAGGTAAACTAACCCAAATGTACTTCAAAGTTCCATCTGGCCAGGGGGCTTTTATCCTTGGCCATGAGAGCAGTTGATGTTCTGTGCATGTAAACGTGCAGCTTTGGGTAAAGGTGGGGACAGCTTGTGTCCCCCACTATTGTCTGGTTGCATTTACGTGGGTCCAAGGGCCCACTGTGTCTTTTCGGGTTACTTTCTCATCATTTCTCCTAATGTAGAGACCCACAGGGTTGGTGGCAAGCGCACAATGCGGCTGTTGTATGGTTACTGTCAGCTCTCTCAAATAAGGCTTCCTGTTCATTAGACTTCTTTTCACCTCCGCACAATGCGCCGGCTTTGCAGCAATAGTGAGTCGACGCCCATCTCTTCAATGCCATGTGAATAGTTCTAAATAGTGTTTATGCAAGCCATTGTTGTCTATTGTGTGCCCAGTCTTAATGCACAGTGATTTGCCTGCTTTTGTAGCCTGGGTTACATTATCTATCTATGTGGCTTCAGATGCATGCCTGGCCTTTGAGCCAGTAAACAGTCTAAAAGTTAACTCCCTATGGACAATGCTAAAGATGCCTGATAAAGTGGGAAAGAGTATACTAAATGTCCCTCTGTAATTACTCAAATGGCTTCTTCCTCTGCTGAGTACATATCTGTTTTCAACTTTGTAGTTCCATCTGAAAAGGTCACACCTCTCTAATTTGATTTTCAGGATTTAAAGGCATTTTTATGTGTCTCCCCGAAATGTAATAATTTAAAAGAAAGTTTGGAAAAGAGTCAAATTTAACCTTAAAGCTGATTTTAAATCATAATCTGAGGATTATTCTTTTTTTTGTAATAAATACATAGTAAAGTTGATACAGTTGCTTTGAAAGATTAGACTGACACTATCTGTTGCACATCTGGTGAAGAATGTCCATTCAGTGGGGAGATGTATTTAAACCCTGTGTCTTTATTCTTCAAACTATCAGGGTGAAAATGAAAGGGTAATACAGATAGACAGCCAGGTGGATAATCTGACACACATCACAGTCAAAGAATAAAAACTTTTAAATCTTAAAGATAATGTCAAAACGATATGTCTTGTAATGGGAATTTTCTGTTTTGAGACTCCGTTCAGTTACTTTAACATGGATTTCTGTGTGTTTGTATCACAACTTTATTTGATTAAGCTGATTTGGAAAAAAGATAAAGAAGCAAACCAAATTGTGCATTTGGTTCAATTCATTCAATGCTTTATGCTAGGATATCTATATTTTCTGGCCCACTATAGCCCTAGCTATAGTTTGTGGGTCATCTGTTTTAGTAGTTCCTGCCCTACATCCTATTGTTCAGTTAGCTTGAGGTTGCTGCCAGAGCACTTTGGAAATATTATTGCTAATAGGAAGTTAAGTTAGATTTTTTTTAAACTAAAAAAACAAGCTTTTTCCCTAGAAGAAAAAAAAAACGTTGGCCACATCTAAAATGTTTTTCCAAAAGAAAACAAAATAAACCTGAAAATTGAGAGAGCAGGAATGGGCAGCATATTATAGCCTTCATCTGTTTGTGGCATTGTTCTAGAAAGCGTATACATCACCTCCAGAGAGTAACTGATAGGCCTAACCATTCACTTCTTGGATAGATGCACAAAAGCAGAAGATATCTGCGGCACAGATTATTCTCATTTCAAAACCATTCACAGTCAAGTATGCAGAACAGAAAAAAAGATGCTTTTAATGCCGGCCAATGATTACAGGTGAGTGATGTAACTGATAGTTGGCCCATTATTGTTCGGAGATTTGGTGTGTTTGACCCCCTAAAGCATTCTGCTGCCAAGGGAATTTAAAACAACCTTTGGACTCGGAGAAAAGGAATGTTATGATTGCTCTCAGTGACACTGATACAACACTGGCACATCTCTGACTCCAGATACAGGAGAGCCTTCACTGTGACTGTGACTAGTCTACACCAACACTTAGCAGCAGGCGTTTCTTTAGCCTGTCAGACAGAGGCTAGATGTGGCTTTTGTCTCTGATTGCCACATCCCCTAACGCTCATGCTGCTGCTTATGCATTTGACCTCCATTAGCCCACCAGGTGTGTTTCATATTTTATTTAATGAAATGTAGTTATGAGGTAAATCATTGCCTGCAACAATACTTCTTGAGGCAAATTTTTTTTCTCCCTCTCTCACACCAAAGTAGTGATGTTGACTTGCGTTGCTCCTGGGCTGATATTTTCATTAAAGGCCCTCTTATCAAATAATGAAATAAAGAATCTGTTTCTTGCCCAATGCTATTACCTCCCACAAATCAAAAGGTTCCCAGTGTAATGTCTTGCCTCCCATGCCAGTTAATTAGGTAGCGTTGTGCTACATACTAATGCTGCTTTCATGAGAATAATCTGAGACAATAAACCTGTCTCTTTTGTGTCCTTCTGCAAGCCCTCTTAATTAATATCAGCAAATACAAACCAAAGTTAATTGAAATTTGAACAGCCCATCTTTATAGTTTACAATAATCCAATCGCTAGTGTTTTGTTACTGTTGTTGAATTACTGTAATAGCTGGTATCATATCTCTATTTAGTATTTCATTGATCACTCTCAGGGACGCAGCAGAAATATAAAAGAAAGAAATGTCTTAACCATGAGTAAACACAGGAGGCAATATATGCAACCCCAACATTGATTCAGACTGAGACATTAATATTCACACTCCTCCAGATAATCATAGCAAGGTGTACATGATTTGTTTTCATTGATTAAATGACATTGGTTCAGGTTCTCACACCATGGTTATTAATATAGTTTGCATTGATATTATTTCTGCATTAACAACAATTTCACCAAGTAAGAGAGATTACGGGTCTGATGCAAAAGAGTAGCATCTCAGTGGCAGAGCGCTTTAATCAGAACCCCTTTTGATGCAAAATCTTTACAATTTTAATCAATCTTTATGGACGAGCTTTTCAAACTGTATGCAAGTTTGAATAGCATAGTTTTAAAGAGGCTGTGCCCTCCTGTCAGATATCTGATACGTTTTGCAAATTACAAATCCTTCTACGAATATGAATTAGGTTGTGCAACACCGAGTGTTCCTTCCATTCATGGTGTACACAGTTCAGATTTTACTTTACAAGAATTCTTAGCCCCAGCTAATGTAATCAGGCCAAAAATTCCCAACAAGCGTGGGATTGTAGTACACAGAGCCCACAACAAAGCATAATCTGGCACTCTACTATTCCAGTAGGATTTTTTTTGTCCTTACACTTCTTTTGTCACATTGGCCCATGAACAGAAATAGCTAAACAAAATAAATAAATAGATAAACAGTGGGTTGTCTTTATAGCCTTTATGCAGCGATATTTCTGAGCCAAGAACATTTCTGAAGTTAACAGTATTTATGTTCCGGTAACGTTGGTCACAGTCTGTCACACATTATTTGCATCTGCATGTCCGATTAACAAATATGACATATTCCTAAGATCAGGCTCCTAGCACTCTAACCACCCACCATGGCAATTAACTGTCTACTAAGCTAACAAGCGTAACACACATGCCTGATGCAAGCCAGTAGAATATCAAGCTCCTAGATGTATCCCCGTTTACCCTGTGGTGCCGCTGTGAACACGCAGTACACATGTGCAGGCTAATTTCAAATGGTGATTAAGTTGCCTCTCTGGACTGAGGATCTTTACTCTCGCCGGTATCGATACAGGTTTTACTTTGGGAGTGCAACTGGCATTTGAAATTCACTAGGGATATACAGTAGAGAGCTGTTGCGTCAGGGACTAGTGAGACCTTGTCACGGGGAAAATAACCTCTCAGACTAATTCAATAGGGCTTTCTTTTTTAGTTTTTCTGTGTCTTAAGGACTGTTAGTAGTGAATGAAAATATCTACTGTGTACAGCGAACATGCTAACATTGTTATGACCTTCACACTGCTTAAGCTTGTTATCACTGCTAAGGCAAGAAAAAATAGCTTGAAAATGCCAGAATACCTACAAAGACTGATAGATAGGAGCAAAGAAAGGCCAGGCATATGCTATTCATTCATTCTTATTTTGAGTCAGGTTAGAGGGCAACTGGATTTACAAGAGGAAAAAAGGGCCCACTTATGACAGTATACTCTGTATGTCACCAGAGGAGATAAAATAATTCCAGTACAAACCCAGAGTATGTGTTTGTTCCAGTAAGAGGTCTTAACCATCCTTGACTTTGCTGGAAATGTTGATCCATGGATCATGGTCATTTCACCATTGTCATGGGTTCAAGGATTATATCCAACATAGCATCTGAAGGTAGAAGGGTTTTGTGGTAAATCCAGACAGTTTTTTACTGCACGATTGCCAACAAACTATCTGTTTTACTTATTTCTAAAAAAGCATTGACCGCCGGGGCATAGCCAATATGGAGGTTAATCCATTCTAGTGTCTATACTATGGGATGCTTATGGAAGCATATTTGCTTAGGGCAGCCATGCAAATTATTACTTACTGCCCTGTTAGCTGATAACACAAATTAGATACCCATTAAAGTTGAACAATGTATATAGAATGAGAATAGATTGCAAGTGATACCTGAAGGGATGCTTAAGTCGTATGGCACTAAAATATGCCTCATGCTTGCAAACTTCAAAAGTGGAGAGATGTTTATCCTTGGGATTGGAAGATGCATAATAGTAATCTCATATGCACAGAGGCAGCTGCCAGGTGGAGGATAGCACACTGCATGTTTATGAATAGAAATCATTACAGGGACTAGGGAGCATACCGACATGGACCAGTGACACAGAACTTTTTTATCATCTACCCAGCGTTCACTACAGCACTTAAAAGTTCATGTGCTGAAATGTTTAGTATGGCATTAGTTGAGCTGTGGTCATCTTGCACTGTATTTGATTTGTTATTTGTGTTTAATTTTCTATGTATTTGCTTGTTGAACAGATCCAAGTGTTAGGAAACATTTGTAAAAGTCCCTCCAACTTGTCCTGACCTGAGTGTGGGTTGGAGTTGAGAACAACAAGGCTGTTAATACGATCCTGCCACCTGAGGGGCCTGTGAAATCAGAAACATGCCAGCTTTAACAGCACTGCCACAACTCCACTGGGCTTCTACCTTCACTAGCCTTTGCCTTATCAGATTAACCACTTTAATTCATTTGCCAAACACCTCTCTGAAGGCAAATACCAATGTTCAGCAGCTTTTAGGAGGTGGAAACGCAGTTTGTGGCGTGTTGGAAGAGAGAGGAAGTGCTTCAGACCTGTTTGGGAATTCTACCTTTTGACTTGTCTGTTGTTGTCTTTGAGCCCCTTTCCCTTTCTGCTCCTCTGGCCAGCTGATAGTTAGGGATTCATCTTAAAACCTCCCCTTTGTCTGACAGACCGCGGAGTCAGCAGTTATTCTTCAACTGACGACTTTCAATGCTTGGCGGTGAAAGAGATGAAGCTGAAACACAAAGGCAAATTAAGGGTACAAAAACACTCGCCATTGTCCCATTGTTGAGGGTCACAAATCGTCAAGTAAAAGCAACACAGCGTGGTTGAAATGTATTCGCCTCCATCCCTTTCCCCCTCCCTCCCTTCTCCTCTCTTTATATTCATTAGATTCATTATAGGCCACAAAGGATTGCCAACAAAACAGCTTGTGATTTTAGTTGAATTCATCCCCCTTTGAGGCCTGCAGGGAAATTAAAGTAGGTGACTATCACTGGAGGGGGAGCAGGGTTGACACATCTGAAGCTTTTCAGTGATGCTAATAGCCAAGCGTATCCAAAATACACAGGAGCTGACCTCAAACAGATTGTGGGGGTTTAAAATCATTAGTTTGCAAATGAAGCAAAAGTACATTGGTTCTATGGTAGAATCAGCCCACTCTGAACCTTTGATTAGTGTTTGTCAACTCCCCTTTCTCTTCATACTCCCCCGCCCACTTGCAATCCAGAAATTAATAAAGGAGACATAGCGACACTTTGGAGGGAAAATACTTGCATCTCCAGCACCTGTTAAACAAATGCACTTAAGGCAGGAATCAAATTGCAGGCAGGTTTAAATTGGTGTAAAATCTTCATTTAGATGATGTCCCCAGGGCCTGCTTATTACTTGAGATTTATTTAGCATTAGTTCTGCCTCGCAAATGTGGTGCACCATTCCACCTCAGTGAAATATGAAGAGGTTTGATAAAAAGCTACAACAGATTCTCTCATTAAAAAAACCTAAACCTTTTAAAGATTCATTAATTTAACTTGTAGCATGCAGCTCTGACATGCACAAGAGTTCTGTGCCTGTGCCCTTGAGCGCTGTATGTTATACAGTGTAAGATGTTGCTGTGGATCATCGGCACAGGTCTGCGCTGACAAATTAAAGTACCTCCAACGCTGAATGCATCTCATTGCATTGCAGATGTTCATTTTGACGCACGCACTGATACTCGAATAAGCTACCAATAAGGAATTCTATAAAATTCTTTGCACCTGTTGTTGTTTTTTTAGTAAAAATTTGAAATTGGTCACACTTGCTATCACATGTCATGTTGCCGTAAATGGCACACATCATGGTGAAGGCTGGAAGGAAACAACCACAAAGACATTTCATTTGTAGCAGTGCCCCCATTGAGTATGTCTGTTTCAGTCACCAATCTGTTTTGTTCTCTGTCCTTTTCAATTTGTTTACATTTGGCCCCTACCGGAGAGGGACAGTCTATTGATTTATTGTCCCCGCTTCCTGACAGTGCCGTTAAGAGTGCACAAGGCCCCCCCCCCCGTCTTCAGGCCCTGCTTTTACATTGTGCCGCTGGTTGCTGGCTTCTGTTACAGAGACAGGCCAAGGAAGGGCCTTGCCCAAGCATCACAAGGACCCCACAAGAAAAAAGCTTCAGCCGTACCGAAGACCTGAGAGAGAGCATGGCAGCACAATGTAGCTCCGTCTGAATAGTAGACGGTTTGGGACATTTGCCTCCCACAGAGGGCTTTTTTTTCTCTTCATTTTTCAACTGTTTAGATTCTAACATGACACATCCATTTACACATAATATTAGAACTGTTACTATACAGTATAAATGTATAATACATACAATTAAAAATATGTGGTGCTTGTGCATAATATATATATATATATATATATATATATATATATATATATATAGGTGTAGATGTGTGTGTGTATATATATATGTATATGTGTGTATATTTTATATATATATATATATAAATGTTTTTTGCTTTATGTACGTATATACACACACACACATTTTATTCTATCAGGGTGGTTTGTATTCATGTTTTGTGACATCTCATTTTGCAGATTGACATTTTTTTTTTTATGAAAAGCACCTGTCTGCGATTCTACAGAACAATTTATATGAGTCAAAAGAATCGTTTCAGATGAAAGTTGAAATGCTATTGTAAAATAGCCTTTCACTCTTCCCGCTTGAAGATAAACAATTTTCCATGAATATATGGCTGGGCCCCCTATCTATCACCAGCATCAGAATGTGTCCCATACTGAGCCTATTGTAGTCTATTAAAAGAAATCCTTCCCTGTGGCAACCATTTTGCAGGTTTCAAGTAGATAAATGCCTTCCAAGAGGGATAATAATGCATTTCTACAAAACTGCATTAAAGAGTAATGTTTGTCAACTACTCCGATAAAAACTTCACAGTCACAATTCTTTTTAGAGGCGGCAAATGCATTGGCAATGTGTAAAGCTGATTGGTCTGGGGAGGCTGCCTACAGGTTAGCAGGCCTCATTTCCAATCTCTGACAGCAATATGTGTCCCCGTGTGCTTCATCCCGATTGCTCATGTTCAACACAAACCATGGTCACTCTATATATGGAAATCTCTGTCTTCAGGCCGAAAAAAAATTAAAAAGGTGAGATTGGCACTTTAACCTCCATGCCCCCCTGAAAATATGTTTTAGTCTGATACATTATACTAGTGCGAATTATTTATCAAGAAGATACAAGCTTGATATTTCAAAAAAATAATGAGATGTTGAGGTGGCAGCTGGAATGTTCTGGTCCAGCGAGCAGCATCTATGAATCGGGGGAAATGAAGTAAATGTGGCTGGCTGGGACACACCATGTGCAGAAGGTGAAAGATTGGAGTGCAGCGTTTAGGTGGCACTGACCAAAAACTTAAAATCTCTCCATTGTGGCTTTCTTTTGGAATCGTGGCACCAAATGTAGTCGTGTAATGCTACGTTATTTATTATAACAATTATATATGAATGAATGTCAGTTTTAAAAAGCACAGTTTGCCAGATGTATTAGGAAATGAAAATTGAATATCTATTTCTGGGAAAAAAATTATCCTATTTGTGGTTATCAAACCGCTCAAAAGCCTGGAATCTGTTAGGCAAAAACAAAACAAGTGTTGTGCTATGTTCAGTTGAAAGAGCCCACCTGTCGACTCGCTGCACTCAGAGAACAAGTCATTCAGTTGTTGCAGCTCATACAAAGTGAGTGAAGAGAAGAAATCCTTTCACACACTCTGTGTCTCTCTTCAGATGACTGTTATTTGAAAGAACAAAAACCGAGAAAGGCTGTGTATTAATTCACTTCAGACCCTGTCAGTCACTGCTTTCACTCCACTGTTAGTCCCTCACGCTTTGATGAACACACGGCAATCAAGGTAAACCGTGACTGGCTTGATTTTTTTAAGGCAGTGAGTAACATGTTTTTCTTCACCACCCATTCATGCCTACACAATGTCATTTAAAACTGAGGCGTGATTGAGAGATGATTGTGCTCTAACATAATTATGAAGTGTTCCCTTATTTGTGCGGTTAGTAGATTTAAATATGATACACCATTAGTTTAATGTATTTAAAATAAGTATTAATATTTGTATTTATTTAATCACCAAACAGCAGGCTTGTATCAAGTATTTCAACCTGTTGACTGAACTAAGTTAATCAAATGACAAGAAGAAAATTGGTTTATTTCAGAGCTTTCCCCCTCCCCACCCCAAACTCTTGTCTTTGTTTTGATTCATTTCATCCTCTCTGAACATCCCGTTGCTTTTCAGGGCCCCCTTTGTTCTTGGTGAAGGGGTCTTTTATTTGGGAGAAATCTCCCATCTCAGACCAGCGCTTTGCCTTGATGCAGATCTTCATTAATCTCCGGGGCCGCTGTGGGCTCTACAGCAGCCTGCCGTTTTGATGGGAATTGAATTTGATACTGCATTGTGGCTTGTATGGAAGCCAACAATGGCCTGTGTTCCTTCCTGTGTCTGTGCACAATCAGAGAGACCCAATTAAATAATTTGGTACAATAAGGGGGAACAAAAGGATACCCAGGCATAAAGTGAGGGCTCCAACATTTGCATTCTACCTATTTCTGTATCATGTTAATTAATTCGCTTTGAAACCACAAGGGGAAGGCACAATGGAAAACAGTGCAGCTCATTTCAAAGTATGTCTGAGGATGCTTTATATTCAGGTGACATGCTAAATCAACATTTTACAATAGAAAAATCACATTTCTCTTTAAAGTGCCAGAGGCAATCAAAAAGTGACTTTTCTTTATTTTAATACAGTTATTTCTTAACTTTATATTGGAGAGTCATTATTTCAAAAACCCATTTCTCTTTAAAGTGCCAGAGACAATCAAAACGTGACTTTTCTTTATTTGAATACAGTTTTTTCTTAACTTTATATTGGAGAGTCATTATTTCAAAAACCCATTTTCCTGTTCTGCGGTAAATTCTAAAAGGCTCTTCTGTAGCTCCGATAAATAATCCCACCTCTGTTTGAATAGAATAATTTTGCATCTAAAATGACTGTCTGTATGATAACCTGCTCTTAATTAACAATGTGTGAATTGTGTGATATATAACTGCTTTTGTTGATGGTAATATGTCATATTCAATGAAGGGTAAATGAATTATCCACGAGTGGCCCGTGATAAGCAGTGATGGGACCCATATGGAGCTGTCAGTGGACTGCTGGTGGGCTCTCCTAGTCCAGCCGCTGTAATTGAAAGAAATGAGCCATGGAGCTGACACATTAGCAGTCTCCCCAGAGATGGACCACACAGCACACTCACACTAGCTAACACACACACACACACACACACACACACACACACACACACACACACACATACACTCACTTTTTTATACATCATCTATACAGACTCTATCTCACTGAAAGTATAACCCAGACAATGTCAGCCAAGCTGACGCAGGACAGTGCCCTACTGTAAGTGAGACAGGGTGTAAGATTGGGTAGGTCTCCGTCTGGGTTAAGGGGATAATGAGAAACTGCCCTGCAGTGAGTTAATCAGCTCATCGCTCTCCCAGCACTGCCATTTATTTGCTGTTTATTCCCCGGCACACGGCCCCCAGGGGGAGGCCTGTCTGTGAGGCAGCACCTGCAGCTTCCCAAACGCTTGATTTAGTGCTGTAAATGCTGCTTGTGGTCCAGATTACACTGGACAGTGATCAAACCTTATTTGCACTCCGATTAGACAAACTGCTCCCTGCACTGACCAGGCTGAAGCAATTCTCCTTTAGCAATTTTATACTGCTGCCCTGCATAAAAATGATTAACACTGTCTGGATAAATGTGGCAGCCATTCACCATAGCCGTATTCCTGCATAGCCTTGATTCTAAACCTGGTATCAGTCCTACTGCTATAAGCTAAATATTATGTATAAAAACAATCTATGTATCTATCTAATCTAATTTATGTACGTTGTTCCCAGTGCCCAGTAGATCTTGGATGTACTGTATCTTCAGTCTTTCAGGCAGAAATAATATGTGAAATTACAAAATATAACAGCATGGCATGAACATTGTACAGAGGGGTCAGACAAAGTAATGCAAACACGTGGTTAAAAGATACTTGATCCTGGAAGACACTAATCCCAAACATTGCTACAAAGGTTTGTAATATTACGTTAAAAGCCAATTTGTAGAATGTATTTGCTAGACGAAGTATACAGTAGCAGGTACTTGGGGTTTTCAGAGCAACCTGTACATGAACAAAGCCCCTAAGTGCCCAAAACCTCTGCCCAAACTTTGTATCAATGTTGTTCCTTCAGAGTTTTCTATACACCCAACAATACTAAGTTTACGTTATACAAGCCATTTTTTTATTATAGTTTATTACATTGTTTTTCACATTTTACTTTGTCTATGACTTATGTGCAACCCATCTATATGCACACAGACACCATTCACACACACATGCACACTCCTAAGAACAGACAATGCATCCTGTAACCTTCAAACGTATTGTGTTTAGAGTAGGTCCCCAGTTGCATTCAGAGTGAAAAGCACTCCAGCTCGGTCATTGTACAGCAGATTTTCATGCTTTAGCGCTACACAAAGCCTGCTCTTTCCACCAAATGATCAGGCCATCTTAAATGTTGTTGAATAGGTACGTATGTAGTACATTGGCAAGGTCTCTTTTCTTTCTTCTACTTCTGTGCAGAGGCTAGCAAAAAACATTTTCTGATCTGCTCTCTTTGCCCTGATCCTCCCCCAGAATGCCTCTATCATTTTTCTAGTATTTACTGTATTACCATAACCCTGATGCAAGGCCTATTTAGAATTGTGCTTGAGCGAGTGGGAAGCTTATTACGGCAAAGGGGAATTATTGTGAAGAAAAAGTACAGTGTAAACCGCTGAAAGCTTTCATTTTTTCTTTCATTGTCTCTCCTGCCTTCTCGAAACAACCTTCCTTTTTCAGCTATCAGAGCAAAGTTCTTGTCTTTATGCATGAAGTGCATTCATGCATCCTGAAAGAGACTTTAAAGGTTGAGCACGGTTCAAATAAAAAGGAAGGTGAGCTACGGCTGGACTCAGTTTGACTCAATGTTTATAACCTTGCCATGCAGAATTCAAGAATGCTGAGGAAATAAATAAAGCTGGCTATAAAGCCGCAAGCCACAATGCTGGGAAACATATTGGTATTCATTAACACGTTTTGTCCAGGTTGCGAAAGTGATGTGATGTGTTGTAGGTTTTGTGAGATGTGTTTGGTTAATTAAACTCAAGATTCAAAACTGCAAACTATCGCTGTTGAATTTGAGTTAGGGAACTGACAATCACAGTACTGATATTCTTTCATATATGTATTTCTTTTTCTGGGAGAAATCATTCTTTAGAATAGTATTATTGTATTTGTATTGATTTAGAGTGTGCAAAAGATATGCATCTTGAAGATGAATGTACGCTTAAGATAAGCGATAAGCTACAAAGAGTATTTTTCTTAGTTGTCAGGCCCCCTCCCATTGCTCTCAGCCCCTTTCTCTCTTCATTTTGCTAACTGGTGCTCAAAGCCTCTCCTCCGCTGACCAAGCATCAGCTTCCCTGTGCTGATAAATGGGCATCTTTGAATTGATGGCAGGCTGGAGGAAAAAGAGATAATCCTAGATAATGTGGACACAGTTTTCATTTCTTGTCACCCAATTAAACTGCAATTATCCCAAGTGCAGGAGAGGAGAAAAGTGGAAAGAATGGCCAAAGAATGGGAGAGCGGGGCTCCCTGGGACACTCTTTACCAGACACATTAGCCCAGATTTGCACCATCCTGATAAAAGAGACCCATTTCTTGCACTTGGCAATGCACAGCGAGTGGCAGACCAGCTGCAACCTGGGGTTTAGAAAAGAATGCCTGTGCAATGTTTGTGCCATGCCTCAAAGTGGTTGGGAAGAAAAAGATCAAAATGTATACAGGTTGTCGTTCCATTAAAGCACTGTGGCTTTTGTATGGCGCTCCATGTGTCTTTAGCTGAGGACATCAAGGTTTTATCCCTTAATAGCCCGTATAGATTTTTTATATTATTATTATGCAAATGTCCAAGGCACATTGTCTGAGAGAACAAGTGTGTATTTTGTGAAACCTTTGTCATCACTGACTGATCAATGTAAGAACCCTGGAGCTGACTACACAGGGGTTCAAAGACCTTCAAACAACTCTTAGCATATCCAAAAGTGCTTTGACCAAGAGCTTGTGTGCACCTACTGTTCCTTAAAAGAATCGACCACTGCTTTAAAAAAAAGGGGACGCTTCCTCCGTGAATTGTTTGCCTCCACATGAATCAAGGCTGGGTGAAACTCTCCCCTGGCACAAAATCTAAGAAGTAAATTAATGTCTTTTGTAATTACAGTTCCTCTTCGTAATTATCACACTGGACAATTTATGGATTAACATATTGATTTCACTTGACCCTTGGCTAGGCTTAATTTGGACAGAGAAGATACTTTTAGCTTGTGCTGCCAAATGCAAGCAGCCCTCAGGGAACCTGCTGGAGCTTTGCTCTTTAGGCGTGTCACAGCATCTTTAGCAAACGTCCCATGGGATGATGATCTGACTCACAAAGGGTCCTGGCCTTCGGGTTGGCTATCTATTCAGAGTGTAGCTCTGCACGGGTATTGACTTTAGCCAAACATAAGAGAACTGCACGAGTGACAAACTGAGAGGCGCATTGGTAAGAGTAATTCATTAATCTTCACGCAGGCGATTAGTGCTTTGAAGTCTTTGATTTTGAAAAGCTGTGCTCCTTGCTTTACTATCCCTCCCCTTACAGTCTGTTTAGATAAACATTGGAAATACACAGATTAGTTTAAATCATTAGGCAAACATCTTAACACACAAACACAGACTGCCTGCTTTGGAATGCTGATAAGTGTAACCCCTCTGCAATGGCATCTAATGATGCTGTCGCATGTGCTTGTGTGCACAGAATCAGCGTCAGTGGCAGTAATGCATTGCTGATTATGGAGAGGGGAGAATACTCTGTCAAAATATGATCAATATTTCCTATAAGTGCCCCCGCTGCTCTGCATGAGTAATGGCCTGAATAAGCAAGCCACACGAGAGAGGCTAGTATGAATTTGGCCTCTCCACTGCTGTGTCCATCAAATAATGAGATCACCTGAGACAGCCACTGTCAACCCCCCCCGCCCACCCTCGAACGGGACGTGCTGACAGGACACTTGCCCTCCCATTGATCATATTGTCATTCAAGTCGGTGCTTAGGAAACGCATGTAAACACACACACACACACACACACACACACACACACGTGTTTGGATACAGATGGTGGAATGCAATGAAAATATTACTAATGTTGTCCTGTGTTATCTGTCTTGTATAATGAACTCTTACGCCAGTTATAGGAATGGCCACATGTTTTGTCCCTGAGGTATGTCAGACAACACTGCCATAAAGGGCTCACCTAGAGATGTGACATTCAGGCGCAACAATGACCCATCTGCAGGAATTCACTTATTTCACTCCTTTTGAAAAGTGATTCCCCCCCCTCTCAATGACATGGTTATTATCTTGGTCACTTAATCTCCTCAAATAAGATTGATTTGTCCTTTCAGGAAGTGTAAGAGTGCCTCTGTCAGAAGGTGCTCAGGCCATGGGAACCATAGAGTTCCAATGCATCCTCACAATTTTCCCATTTGATGGAGGTCACAGTCACTCAGGCTGCTTCTTTGACATACTGATGAGTGGACGCACAAAGGCCCTTTCATTGTTACAAGTGATAGAGAAGAGCATAGCTACAGGGTTGGGAATGTGTCACGCAAATGCAGACACGCACCCTGAACTGTCGGAATATATTTAGATAATAATAAGCAATGGTGCGACCTTTTTTAAAGAACTGTTACAGCTTTATTCTCTTTCTTGTCTTTGTGCAAACTTAATTAAATTATCAGGTTTCCCCTTTTCTTTTTATAAGTATGCAATTTTTATTTAGCCTGTTACAGTTTTTTTTTCGATTGCTAAACGACAGTGGGCACAACTGGAGTCACATGTGCAAAACGCTAACTACAGTCTGCACAGCAGCAGTTCATGTGGACCAAACTCTAGTTCGTTTCATTGCTTGAACACAGTTTTCAAAACTTTACACACTTATCCCATGACTTTAACCACAACGTGCACAACACTGTAGATTTACAGCACTTTGTTCAAATGCTAACACACTGCTGTCAAAACTGTTAACCACGCATTCAAAACAGAATAGATTTCAGTCTGGTGCCTATCAAACACTGCTGATTGGAATGATGCAGACATCCAATGTGATGAAGAAAACTTGCCACATGATGCTGGAGCGAGTCAGGATTAGTCACACTATTCTTTGGTACTGTTACGTATGTACCTTTATGGCGTTTTTCCATTACATGGTACCTGCTCGACTCGCCTCGACTCTACTCGACTCTACTCGCCTCGACTCGCTGTGCGTCCATTTTCCATTGCAGATTTTAGTATCGCCTCAGCGTGGCTGGTCGTCAAAGCGACTGCCGTGGGCGTGGCTTAGTAGCGTCGCATTTCCCCCGACTCATTTCCTGGTTCTCCTTCTCCGTAAACATGATATCAAAGAGATAGTTAACGTTTACTGCTCCAGATTTCCCACCGTGGTCACATATATATGACTCTAGAGTCGCTACTCGCTTTGTTTCTCTCACATATATATGACTCTAGAGTCGCTACTCGCTGCAGAGATAATCGCCGTCACTCTCTCACTTCTCCCTCGCTCACTAGCTCCCCACACACACACATACGGCGACTCGACACACACACATCACACAGGCACACACCAGCGCACCAGTATAACCATCAGGCCACTTGTATGCTACGGAGAAAGCTCTGCGTGGAGCCTCCGGCAGCAAAAAATCACCGCTGGCTAAACTATTTAAAAATGCTGTCTCTAGCTAGCAATGCAGTGATCAGTGACGCTTCTTTCCGACCAATCAGCAGCCTGCAGGGTTTCACGTCACCTTCTCGGCTCGCCTCAGCTCGCTTGGAACCTCGACTGAGCAGGTACTAAAAAGTACCTGTTAGCAGGTACCAGGTAACTTTTTTTCGTAATGGAAAACCAAAAAAGGCGAGTAGAGTCGAGGCGAGGCGAGTAGGTACCATGTAATGGAAAAGCGCCATTAATTTTTTTTCCCCAGTAATTCCATAAATTACTAGAGACAAAATACTTTATTGAAGAAAACTGCTGATTTTCATTCCTTCTTTTTTACCTTATGTAAGAATTGGTATGCTATACAATCTATATTTTTTCCTTAAAATAAACTGTTGAGTAGTGTCAAGTCACTCAAATTGTTCAAACTGTAAAGATGAAAAAGTTTGTAATTTGTGTATTGGTGTTTGATGCTAGTGTTTTTACCCTCAGTGTGTTCTGAGTGACAGTGTGTGTTATCTCAGTGAGGCTTGTGCATAGTGTTTTGCAGCTGATGTGAACTGTTTAGCTCAGGTGACTGTTGGTAGTGCAGACTGTAGTTTGAGTTTTGCACATGTGACTCCAGTTGTGCCCACTGTCGTTTAGCAATCGGAAAAAAACTGTGATAACTCCTTTTTGACTAGACTGTGAGATTGAACTGACAATAGACAATGATTTACACAAAAGCAAAACCAAATCAGAGAAGGTCATCTTCCATAGACCAGTGAATACTTCAAACAGTTTTGCAATTTAATTTGATCATATTTCGCTTTCATTTATTTTCCATTGAAAGGCCCCTTAACTTGAATAAATCTTGACCTTTAACTTTACTTTTTCTGTGTTGTCACCTTATGTTCATTCAAACCAGATGAACACAAATCCTTATATTCCATTCTTCATCCCCTATTCATAACATCAGGGAAAAGCGGTAGGGTCAAAGATGGTTAATAAGCTGGAAGCACTATACTGTGTGTGTGTGTGTGTGTGTGTGTGTGTGTGTGTGTGTGTGTGTGTGTGTGTGTGTGGGTGGGTGTGTGTGTGTGGGGGTGTGTGCTGATGTTGTGTGCAATGTTAAAGACAAACAAGTTACCCTCTGGATTTTTTTTTCAGCTCCTGAAGGACGATGGCACACCATGAAAGCCCAAATAGCATGTTGTTGCGCTGCCACGGGTTCAAGGAGATTGAATCTATACTATAATGAAGCAGCCTCAATTCAGCTTCCACATAAAAAGCAAGAGACTAGGAGAGGACTGAGAGAGAGCAGTCTTTGTGGGGTTGAAGGGAAAAGGTGGATAAAAAGAATTGCCTGGGTGCATCAGTTTTCTCTGATCCCAACTGGAACTATAAATGTATCTGAGAGATGAGCTATCTGTGGCGGGCTGTGCCACAAGCAGGCCTTTTCTTCCCTCTGTCCCAATGATGAGTTAGCAGGACCTGGAGTGATAAAGCTGATAGAAGCGCTGCTATCAGGTGGCAGTCTGGGTAATTACAACTCTCTATTTGGGGCTTTGCAGCGATGCTGTGGCGATAAGGGGAATATAATGAGGAAGAAAGGCCAGCGATAATGTATCCGCTAAATGGTTCAAAATAGTCTATCATGGGAAAAGTCATCTCAGTGCCTGGAGGGATACAAGTATCTGTGGATTTCAACCACAGGGCTCTGCGTCAGAAAATATGTGGAAGGTTTAAGTTAAACATACGCCCTGTGGGGGGTAGTAGCAATCAGAGTTAAAAAATCTGACTTTTTACAAAGGCTAGGATGGGGCGTTTTTTTAATGATCGAGGAAGTCGTTTGATTGCCGCTGCTATTTTGTTTGCCCCTCAGGGTTTGAAGATATTCTGCAGTGTGAGATTACATATAATACTTTGACAAGCAGCGGTTTAAAGATGAAGGTCTTATCAACCTTGCGGACTCCACATCCTTCTATGTAGCCATTCTCCTTCCATAATGTGCTTTCAAAGTTTGTTGTATCTGTCAGTTCAGGTCCTCGAAGATGGAACTGACAATCACTTCTCTTTCTTCCCTCTTTTACCATCATTCAAGCATTCACACACACACACACACACACACACACACACACACACACACTCACACTCACACACTCACATACTCGCTCAATCCTCAGGGCCATTTGCCTTTTCCACTCCCCAGTATTTAATACACACCGCAGTGTGTTCTATCTTGTATGGCTGTTCTATTGTGAATTACAGATTCCCTCACTAGGGATTATGACCACTATCAATAGTATTTTCACTAATGTGATTAAGTTAATACTGTGCTCTATGAGAGGATTATTTCTCAATTCCTCTTGATATGCGTAATATTTAGGTTGTGGTTGAGTAAATATTTTGGTTCTTCACCAAAATAATTCCCACTGAGACAAAGAAACGAAAGTCTGCCCTAAGGAGTAATAAAGACTGTATAATTAGTATGATTACAGAACTGCACAACTAATTTGGCACTTATTGAATATATTTTGAGAACACAACGTTCAAAATAGGTCACATATTTAAACCACAAAAAATATTAACTTTATTCACATTAATTATGTATTTATTCAGACATTCTGTGTGACTCATTTGAAGTGACGATGAAGTCGGCATTGTCTCTTTACCAATCCGATCATTATATTGCCTTGCACTTAAGCATATTTTCTACATATTGTGGAAGCTGTAAAGAAACCTCATTAGACAAAATGACTTCTGATCTAAATGCAATCATCTTTAAATAGTAATCAATTGGATCCCTTCAACGCTAAACTGTTTGTCATTAGCACTTTATCAAAGGCTCACTTAAGATAAGACTCTGCAGCTAATGGCGCGTTATAGTGACAAATTGACTTTCAATACTCTCCACATCATGCAGGAAACACTGCTGTCCCTTAGCCTGTGTAACATGTTCGCTTTGCTTGAATGTTTGGATTTTGTTTCCTTGTTCAGAAACGTCTATGATATGAATACCTTTATCTTAATCTTTCGCAATTGGAATTTATCTCAGCCAATGATTAATAAAAAAATAGGCTACATGATGAAAAGAGTTAACTGAAAATACACAGTAATTATGCTTGAAACAATATTATATGTATTCCTTCTTAAAGCCTCAGTAATATAACGCCATGGCTTTAAATGTTTTTTTTTAGCAAAACTAATGAAATATTTTGGTCCAGATTTATGCTGTTTATTTGCAACCATAAATCCTTAATCTGAAAATCAGCTGTAAAAAGTGGAGCACGAATTGGCATGTTCATATATAAGGATGAATAAAAATCCTCAGATGAAAATGAGATGACCACCTTTTACTGTAAGATGCATTTACTCCTTCTGACTTGGCCATGGCCTGCATGGGAGCAGTTACAGCTCATAGCTGAAAAGGAAGGGGACGATCCAGGCAGAACAGTGATCAGACAAGCAGAATGAAACCACATCAGGTACACAATCAGGACCCCTCCCTCTCCCTTTCTTCAAACCTCCCTGATAATGAGCAAACTTTCATCTTGCTGTAAATACTCTCCACTCTGTGGGGTTTGAAGTGGCAAACAGAAGATATCGTTGTTTACCCTGCATGCTCACTTTTTTTTTTACCACCAGTCAAAGAACAGCCATCTGATAGCAAGAGGTCAACTTGTGTTTCTTAAAAATCTATTTATTTAAAGACTTGAGTTCCCTTCCTCCATCCTACAATAATCCTAATATATAAGGTATTTTTATGCAAACTGTGATTATCCAGGGATCCTCATCAATCCTCTCTATAATTTGTTGTGCTTTCTCCTAGAGTTAGTGGAGTGTTGAGCAAAATAAACAGTTTGGTGCTATCATGAAGATTCTTGCTCCTCCAGGGGCTCCTATTTCAGAGTGATGGCTTTAGCACTTTAGAGTGAACTGCGTGCGATCTCTCTGGGAAGGAATATGTCCCCATGTGCTTGTTGTTGCTGCTGTCTGCCTTCTATTTGCATGATATTTTTCTATTCAGTCTTATCATCAGTGTGCTGTGAGGTGGGAGTGCTGGCTCCGTCTCAGAGGCTGGACCCGGGCTTTATCGGCAGGTAATTCTCCCACTCTCACTAACTCATCTTGAATTATTTAAGTGTTATTTCCAGGATTCAGGCTAAGGTAAAAGAGGGGGAGAAACACAGGTTATTTTTCTTTCTTTTTTATCAGATCTCCCTTAAATTACTAAATTGAATAAATTAAGGTTTTCTCAGTCTGCAAAAATAACAAGCTGTTTTGTGGAATAGATACAATAAATCTTGACATTTTGATGAGAAGAAAACATGCTGCATGGCTGCGCCTGCTCCCATTATTAATACAGGCTCAACTAGGCCCTGCATCATCTGAAATCCTCCAACACATGTTCTTAAAAAAAGAGGCAATGCTTAAGGCAGGGAGGGGATGTACAGTATTTCTCTACATTGTCAAACAATCCTAAACTAAATAATACAATTAAATAAAACTGCAGAGAGTAATAAAACATTATGAAATCAGGAGTCCAGAAAAAAAGAATGTGCGCAGACACTGAATTGCACACCTCTATAACTGTCAACTCCCGATAAGAACTTTCCACCGTAACTTATTCATATAATTCATTGCAATTTTTGCCCGTTTGTGTCATGAGAGGCATGTGCTCCTGCGGAGTGAGTGGAGCGCTTCATTGCAGTAATGTTATCGAGGTGAATGACAAGCCGACAAAAGGGGCGCACGGTGTTGAGAGATGCTGCGACTCAGTTTAGGCAGCATGTTTGTCTCTCATCTGGTCCTCTTGGCGCGGATCATCCTCACCTTGTCAGGTTTCCTACTTGAGACAAAAGAGCGATCCCTCAGTGAGCTTTTTCTGCGCTGCAATAAAACAGCCCTAATCCTTGTTAACAGAACATTTTAAACAATCTCAAACCGGAGCAATGAAAAGGGCGCTGTCTCTTAAAAATTGCGCATCACTTGGGGATAGGTCAGCGTCATCACTCAACTTTCACCCTCTCAATAACGTGCTCATTATAATTATCTAAAGTAATTATTTGGCCAATATTTTATTGAATAACAATAATAATAATAATGGAAATAACAATAACAATTCCACGTTATATATTGTGCAAACTGTCCTTATTTTAGGCTAACTCGTTAAAAAAAGAACATTACATTGAATTGAATTAGACATCCATTTATATCCTAATTTAAACGCTCGACCTGGAGCCTAATTCCTCATTTATAATATTGTTCGATACAGCCGTTCTCTATTTCCTTTTTTGTACATATATAATTGTACAACGAAGAAGGTGCGAGAACAAACCACTTAAACCTACAATTTACTCAACAAGTCCTGCAGATAACTATAATTGCTTAGTTGAATATTCGACAACCTAATTTCAGTTGTCGATTCGCTGCCCTTGGGAAAGTCCTTTGAAGTGAAAGGGGGGATTTCAGGAAAGTAATTAATTTCACCCAGCACGATTAGAAACACTTCAGACCTCTTCAGCGTTTGTGTATTTACGACAAATGCCACAATATTAGAAAATTAAAGAAGACATTCTTTACCTCTCTTGTCGCACACTATTCAATGGCAGTGTCAGCCATGGGGAAGGAGAGAGGCAGGCAGAGACACAGCACACCGGTGAGGATGAAAGGTGAGAAAGTGGAGTGACACCAGCGGTTTGATTGTCAATTAAACACATGAGACAGAGAGGAAGAGGCGATCAGGCGTGTAGCCTAATGATAAATGTTGTAAATAAAGTGAGAGCGCGTGCGTTTTCTTCAAGTGTTTAATCCCTCAGATACAATGCCAATGCAAGTTGAACTTCCCCAACATAGCCTACAACAGTCAACATAGCCTACAACAGTATATTAGTGGAAGGCTAATACATGCTGCCACCCTCGGGAATTTCAGGTGCAGCCGTCGCTTAAAAAAGTTAGACTAAATACTTTAATTGAAATGAACAATTCCGATTTGCTTATTATAAGTAGAATATGAAGCTAATGAGTCGAAACTACACCGGGCTTAAAAAACACTCTCACACAATAAATAAACATAGCCTATATAATACGAGATGCTTTTCCTTTCAAACAGGGTGGGATCTTTTTTTTTTTTTTTATCGTTTAGCAAGTGGTCTGCGTACCAGGCACCAACTGCGCATGCGCCAGTTGCACTTTCACTACCTGCCACACAATCCTGTATTTCACATGGGGCAAGCGGGAGTTCTCATCCACTTGCGTAAACGCTGCTGCAGAGTGGTGGTTGACAGTCTCAGGCGACAAGAGGAAAACAAGACAGCAGCTTTTTTCCCTTCTCTTCTTTACTAAAGGCGTATCACCGGTGGATGCCACCATGAAGCAGAAAACATAAATTGAGCATTTATAAGGACGCTGCCACTTGTACTTCACTGAAGATATTCATCGGTGGGATGAAGAACTGAAGTCTTAAGTAAGTAGCCAAAACATGAGCTGCAGTTGTTGTGAAACTTATAACCTAATTGTTGAACTTGTTAAAGGAGTCTTGTGTGGTGTGTGCTTTTTGTTCCGATTTTATTAAAGTAAGGCTATTTATACTTATTTGCTCTACGTTATTTTTCCAGAGAGAGTTTGTGCCAACATGTCTAAACCAATGGATCACGTCAAACGCCCGATGAACGCTTTCATGGTTTGGTCCAGAGCCCAGCGCAGGAAAATGGCTCAGGAGAACCCGAAAATGCATAACTCCGAGATCAGCAAGAGATTAGGAGCGGAGTGGAAACTTCTCACCGAGTCTGAGAAAAGGCCATTCATCGACGAAGCCAAGCGACTGCGAGCGATGCACATGAAGGAACACCCAGACTATAAATACAGACCGAGGCGGAAGCCCAAGACTCTGATGAAAAAAGATAAGTTTTCCTTCCCTGTGCCCTACAATCTCGGGGAGCACGACGCACTCAAAGTTAACGGGCTTTCCGCGGGAGCACTTTCCGAGTCCATCATGGGGCACCCTGACAAGGCAGCTGCGGCTGCGGCGGCTGCAGCGGCCAGGGTATTCTTCAACCCGTCCATGTCGAACCCCTACTCCTTTTTCGACCTGGGATCCAAGATGACTGAGCTTTCCCCACCTTCGTTTTCGTACGCGTCTCCGTTGGGCTACCCGCCGGGAGGCGCCACGGCTTTCACCGGGACTGGTGGCGGGACGCACACCCACACTCACTCACACCCGTCCCCGGGAAACCCAGGCTACATGATCCCTTGTAACTGTACGGGCTGGCCCTCAGCAGGACTCCAGCCGCCCTTAGCATACATCCTGCTCCCCGGGATGGGAAAACCTCAACTTGAACCGTACCCTGCATATGCTGCAGCATTATGATAAGGCCCGCTTTGGACTTCTGAGAAAATGAAATGTGAAAAAAAAGCTATTCATGCAAGAGTTTTATTATGCATGCACAAACTTGTACATGTGATGAAGTGCTCGTCGTCTCAGATATCACATGTGTATGTATATTGATTAATGCCTTTATCTAAGGTACTGCTTATTTAGAGAACTCTCTAACCTATTATTAGCCATCACCTCTCACAGGCCAGAGCAGAGGGAAAGAACTCAGTGATGGCAGAAATGCACACATTTGAGAGGAAATGGTATCAGAGCATTTTGTAAAAACAAACAAAAAAAAAAAAAAAACATTTTGAATTCGATTTCTATCTTTTGCAAGTTGCACCTGCTTTGACTATAACCTGTTGGAGTCCAGGGCAGCCTAATTCAATGACCATATGAATCACAGGTTTTTCTCTCAGATGAGATCTCGTTGTTGTAGGCTAATGGGTTGTAATTCATGGATCAAGGAGGATTTGTCACATGTGTCCCCTCTTGAATGACTGTAAATGTGTACAGATAAAAATGACTCTTATTTGCCGTTATAGGCTTAGTGTTTGAGATAGGGCCAGGAACCTACGTATTTCACTAGAAATGCGGTGTATATTTTGAGTTTTTAAACCGTTTTATAGATGTCTGTAATATTTATTGTTTAGTGGAATCTATGGTGACCCAGACAATTTTCAAAAGGACAAGACTAGTTCTGTTATATTTGCACATGAAACGTAGAGGATGTAGGCTAATTTATTTTGAAGGTGATATTACATTTCAGTGGGCTTGATGTATCAAACCGTTTCTCCCTCCAAACAGTTAAAAAAAAAAGAAATAAACATTTAAATGCAGGTGGAAGTTTATTCAAGGAGTTTATCATTTCTGGATCCCTCATCCTCCCACTCCTCGTATCATGTGCAGCAGAAGAAAAAAAAACGTTTTTAACTAACTCTTATGGAATTTGTATGTTTTGTGTTTTCTTTAACCTCCGTTATGTACTTCAACCTATTGCTACTGTTCACTTGTTGAGCAAAGGACTACAATAAAGCGTATTCGGATTAAACGGAAGGGATTCGCGGCTGTAGTTCTTGATGAGATGAACAAGATTGTTATCTTTTCTTTTCCTGCTCCTCAGTCCAGGTGAAGTGTAAGGTATCCTCCAAAGGCCGCTTTTGTCCGCGCTTTGAATGGCATTACTGGGGGTGGGGGGTGGGGGAGTGGATCTAAATCAGCCCATTGTAATCAAGAGCCAAAACCTTATTTATCAGAATTTTAATCGTGAATAGGAGGGAAGATAAAACTGTGTGGTACTCTGAGCTTTCTTTTCCCATGCAGGGAGAAGGGAAAAAGAGAGAGCTGCTTTTAGGCTGCAGAACAAGCTCGTCTTTGAGGCTTTTAAACAACCTGAGCTGAATGTGTGTGCGCACTCAAGTCTGAAAAGAAAAACAAAGTACATTTAAGGGACACGCTCATTACAAAAAAGCATGCTGATCGATCACTTGCATGTTCTCACGTGCGCGTGCGTGTAGCAGTTGTGTGTGTGTGTGTGTGTGTGTGTGTGTGTGTGTGTGTGTGTGTGTGTGTGTGTGTGTGGGTGTAATTAATATTAGATCTATAACGTGTAATGTAGCCTATGCTGTTAAGCAAACTGCCCCTCCTAGGTTACACTGAGAGATTAATTCATAAGGATCAGAGCGATTATGCAAAACTAATTTGGACAGTCCAGGGATAATTATCTCCGTCACGGTTAATTAAACCCTTTCACCACTATGTTCTCTATTGTAACACCCCGAACACTTCTCTCCACGGAACTTCCTTCTTGGCCCCGAAAATAACGCGCAAGTGACCTTGTGTTTCACACAGTCTGGAAACTGTGCGTTTTTGACACCATCATTTGTTGCTTCTTATTTTGATTTCATGACTTATTATTACAAGTCCAATGGTTATTGTTGTTTTTGTTATGCCACGAAATGAAATAGATTTAAAGCATGTGTAAATAACAAAATGTAAAAGGCTATTTTTATTTTTTAAATAACTGTAGGCATCATAAAAGTGCAAGCCAGTAGCTGTCTGATCAAAACACAGAGAAGGTCGCCATGTCTGTAAAAGAACTTGCATTACGAGTTCAGTGGCCATTTCTTTCTCTTTCTTTGGCCTTTTTATTATATATATTTTTTTCCTTGAGGAAAAAGGGAAGAAAGCTGAAAGAACTTTTTTTCAACTCTGGGAGCGTTTAGACGGTCGAGGAGGTTTTGTCTGGGAACAAAACGTGGGTTGGGAGGTTTTGTGAGAGTGTTGTTTGTTGAAGTGGAGCTCAGCAAAAGCGGCTGCTTTCCCTCATTGTGATGAAAG
This sequence comes from Perca flavescens, assembly GCF_004354835.1. Classification (NCBI taxonomy): domain Eukaryota; kingdom Metazoa; phylum Chordata; class Actinopteri; order Perciformes; family Percidae; genus Perca; species Perca flavescens. Next base: position 19,439,887 of record NC_041341.1, on the reverse strand, counting down.
CAATCAGTGGTATTTGGAAAACTGTTAGCATTGTGCACTTCTTCTGTGTCCGTTGTGGTGGATTTCTTTTCACAAGGTTTTTTTCAGCCGATCCAGCTGGCCGGAGTGAATAGCACTGCAATGTGTACACGCTTTGTCCCTCCAAGCCCTTCAAGTAGCCCACATTGAATAGAGTGAGTTGACACTGCATGACAGTGAAACAACATAATAAAAAATACATGAGCGCATGAATAGAAGCAGGCGCATAAATAAATAAAATGGGTGGCCAAAACTGGATAAACTGAATGACAAAACGGTGAAAGGGGAACAAAAAGATATTTAACACGCTAGATTAGCATTAGAATGCAATCTACAAGCCAGAACAATTGATGAATAGGTTTACCGGCCAAGAAAGAAATGGACTAAATGCCTTTTGAATAGATAGCCTATGTTTTTTTTCTGTCTAAGACGGGAACTGAATGGGAAAGGTGGAGATGCAACTATGGAAATAAGTGGGAGAAAACTTTTCTTATAAAATGTTTTCACTCTTTCTTCCAGGATCAGGGGCAATAAAATCCGTTTCCCAGGGTAAGATTAAGGTTCAGATTCTGTGATTATCACATTGTATTAAACCAAACTTAAATGAACAGCTATTCTAAACAGAAGTCACTTTTGTTGGCCTCAAATATTTTTTTCTAATTATTATCAAGGAATAACTTAATAAATTAACTTAATAAAAAAAATGTACATTTGGCCTACTAATTTACATATTCTCAACCCACACAATTAGAAGTGAGAATAGCTTTTTAATAGATGGTAGATGGGTATATAGATGGCATTGTGATAGGCATCTGGCCCTGACGTAAAAAGCTGTGAAGGTGCTGAACAATGTGAGCACTTGGCAAAAACACTGGATAAACTCCAGTGGTGAAGAAGGCTTTAAATGAAGACTTTTTTTAATTTAAACAAACTAGTCATTAGCTACTCAGTCATGTGTCAGATTATAATGCATTTCTCTTTGTATTAGAAAAGAGTTAAAAATAGAGAATGTATCTCTTTACTGACAGTGTGTACATGAGCTAAAGACAGGTCCTCCTGCAGAAGCAGACTATTAAGCAGTGCGTTCATTTAAGTTGTATCCTTTATTGATGTCTGTTTAATTCAGAACAAACAGGAAGTTCATTTCTGAAAAGATAACCGTTAAGTGGTTTTAATGAAACCTTTGCTGTTTCAAGAATACAATATGCAGAACGCCAACTGAATTGGAGTATTTTAAATTGAAAGCAGCAATGATTCAAACAACAAATCTATGTGTGTTTTTGGATATATTGCAGACAAACAATAAGAAACAGGAATTGAGTTTATATTTTAATAAGAAATTAAAAATCCTAACCACTTGCCTTGGTATTTGACTGTAACTTGACAGCCGATACAAAGGTTCCTACAGAAGATTTAAAGCTATATGGCTGCCTCATGGTTTCATAAGCCCCCTCGTCTGATGCCCTGATATCATTATGTCTTAGTGTTAAACCCTTTATGTGCCTGTAAGACATTTGTAGAAGTGAGATTAGGCAAATTAACATACATATGTATCACCGGTTCAACTATGTTGACCTTAAAGGGACATACAATGGTTTCCTCATCCCTAATTTGCCCAGGGCTGCCCCACAAGCATGTGGATTATCACCTTGCTTCAATGGCTAGAGATGGATAATTTTTGTATTTTTTTCTGACATGAATAATACATTAATATCATCTCTTATAGGATATTTTCCCTATTTGTTTGTAGTAGTCTGCTTCTTGCCCACCTGGTTGTCATATAGCATGTGTGTGCTGTGTGCAACGCTGGGAGACATACAGCTAGTGCTGGCTTCTCGGTGAGGAACCTCAAAGAGTCTTGATCACTGACTCCTCCATCTCATTTTAGGCAAATCAAAGTGTGAAAAGTCTCTCCTGAAGCAATATCTCCATCATCAGGTTGGGCCAAGAATGTTTATGAAGGCTGTGTGTCATATTACCTGTAATCTCCAGAGTGTGAAGTGCTGTATTTCTTACTTCTCTATGCTCCCAGGAGGGAAAAAATGCCAAAATTATCTTGCATTGCACCTTTTCCGCAACCCCTCTACGTGGCAAATCAGAGCCTCAAAACCGTACATGTCGCTGTGCCCAAGGTCACCGGGAGAAATGAGAAATCTCTGTGTACTGTACAGACACTCCCTATAAACATGCTACACAGTCTCTGAAGTCTGACTCTGCTTTAAAGAAGTCCAAGTTTGTTTAATAGTACATAATGCAATAAGTCGATGGACCCCTGCTGGAGTTCAGAGAGGGAACGCTTGAATTAGGTTAGGGGCGAGGAGTGGAGGTGTGTGTGTGTGTGTGTGTGTGTGTGTGTGTGTGTGTGTGTGTGTGTGTGTGTGTGTGTGTGTGTGTGTGTGTGTGTGGGGGTGTCATGGGTTGGGGGGTAGTTGAGGTAATCTGGAGTTTTCAGGTGAGACGATTGAACTGCCCCCATAGTTGTCTGCCATTAATGCATCCAAGAACGTTAGCAACATCATCATAGCCCTACTGTTATTTATACGTCAAATACATTTTAGGACACTTCTTACGTCAGAAGAATATTTCTTTAATTTTTCTGCCCTGATCGTAGCTGATGAAATTATACTCCTTGTGTGGAAACATACAGTACTGGTCACATTGCTGATGTGAGAATACACTATTTTGCGGGCACTGTGGATGTTTGGGGTCTTGGAGACTCCCTGCCCTTCCTAACAGCTCAAAAACATACAAATAACATTGCTTTATCAACTTAATATATATATATTTTTTTCCTCCTAATTTTATGAGAATCACTTTTTGAGATGACATGTTTCTGAACTCTGCTACAGAGAATTACATGTTAGTTATCTTTGGGCTCTCAGCTGTAAAACATGGTTTAGTAAAATGGACTTTTTATATGCTCTATATCTGAACTTTTTGTGCCAAATCCAAAATAAGTGTGTTCACAAACACAATTGTCAATATTCTGTTAAGATTTCTGTTATTGGAGTTTTGTACCAGTTTGCTCATTAGAAGTCTAACAGGAAGTTGAACATCTCTGGCATCTAACTGACCTCGCATATAAGTAACGTCATTCTTTAGGCCAACATACTGTACATTTCTTTGTCTGTTAATGACTTTTTGGCCAACAAAAGAAATGTGTATTTCCTCATTCATAACCTATATAACATATAACACTTGAATAATGTTATTGTTTGGTGTAATAACAAAGCTGTATGGTCCTTGTATTTTTTTTTTCACCTTCATCAAATGTGCAATCCTAGTTTTGAGGGGGAAGAGGGGAAGATATACCACTACCAATACCACTTTATTTCTACATATTGGGTCAAGGTAAATTTTTTTTTAATTTAATTAAAAAAAAAAAGTTTGCATTGCAATCTTAAATATTATTGTTGCACAACCCCAAACAATGAGGAAGTAATGTACGGGAAATGTCAAAACACAAGAGTTGACTTTTCTCATCAATAAATGAACAATGGATATTAATGCCCCCCTGCCCTCCCATACAAAAAATCTGAAGAATTTCCAAAATAGATTTTAAGCATCCTCTCTAGATACTCTGCTGTCTTTCTGAACACATCGGAGGAACAATTTTAAAGTGTGCCATGAAGACTAACAAGAGGTTGTTGTATCCCAGTCAGTTTTAAAATAGAAGGAATGTGATAAGTGAGAAAAAGACTCTGAAGCTCCCACTGCTGTCTAAAGGAACTCACTGCACTATTAACTTATATGTATATTCAGTATTATAAGAAGGAGCCTTATTTTACAAGCCATGTTCAGACACTACAAAGGCTGGTTTGAAAATATACAATTTAATATGAGAATACTATATACAAGCACATTTATTTATATTTGAGAAAAAACAGATGTTGTAGGTGACACAATTGAATATTTGACATTAGACTTTTTCAAAAGATCATATAGCTGCTAGGTAGTCACTGAAATCATTAAGTTAATAAACCAAAACATGAGGCATAGGATTATTTTATGAATCCATCAATAAATTTAAATAATGTCAGTTAGCAGCCTTAAAAAAATGTTCTTAAAACTGACATGACATTTTTTGTTCCATTTCCAAATGACCGCTGGCAGAGATTGCTGGCTCTCGTATTAATTCTCAGGTTTTGAAGGAAAAATATATCTATCATAAGTAGAAATAATGAAGTTGAAGAGCTGATGCCCCGAGGAGCAGTCACAAAGAATTATATCTTTCTATAACACAGGACACAGGCAAAAGATAAGTACCTGTCAGTTGGCATACTTTTGCTACATGTGCCTATCAATAAAAGAGATTATTTTCCCCAGTTATTACAACAAAGATCTGCGGGGCTCGAAGATTGCACCTTTAATGAGAAGGAATGATTTCCTCCTGCACACTCACAACCACACTTGAAGTGAGTGAGCTGTAATGCCATCAATTTTCCCTCTCTCTCAATTTTTTTCAACAACTTATTAAAATGAAATATTGCCAACATTCATTCACAGGGATTATTTATTAAATTTTAACAGGATTATGGTGTGCAAAGCTTGATTTGGGATTCACACCCTGTATTGTGATATCGTGGTTTAGCAGTCAAATTCTGCAGACTTGTTGTAATTAACGGTGGCAAAATAGATCATTGCCAAATGATATGTTGCTCCATAGCTAATCTTTGTGTACTGAAATGTTGGAATACTGAAGGAAACGTTCAGTGGATGGAAACTTGGATTTTGTCTCTATCAGTGGAGGATGGATTGTCATTCTGTGGGCAGTACTTTTCAGTTGAAGAGACTCCAGTCCAAATTGCAGAAGGTGATTTCCTCGTAGTTGTTAAATGTTATTGCTGACATTGATCTCATGTGTGTCGCTGCTTTTCTTTACACACACAGTTTTGCAGCCATGGTGTAATGCACTGGAACAACCCTACAGATGCCTCAGTAATGATGATATAAAGAATGCAAGTGTATGTACCTCGATGACAGCAAAGCAATAACTCGTACGGACACCTTATCATATTCAGCAGAAAATCCAACACTTGCAAAACATGTCTTTAATCTCAAAACATGGCTGCTTCATGAAACGTGCCATTAGTTATACTGATGAAGGAGCATGACTTCACACCTTAATTGGGAAGTAATGTGAAGGTCCTCAGAACAAATCTATTATGAATGGTCCAACCAGACATCACATGCAGGGATCCTTCAGACACCCCATACTCTTTAGCCACATAATGCTGTTCCTAGTCATATTTTGTTTTGGACAATTCCCATGTTCTTTGTTACCACAGAAAGGGTTACATTGAAGGTAATGGCTTTTGATCATTGTATTGCTTTCGTTTTTTACCTGTGTATGGCAAGAAAATGGATCTATAAAAGGATGTGAACAGGGAAAGCAATCAAAAGTCTGGCCTTCACTCTCACTGTGCTGCTAACAAAATATTACAAGGCTAGGAGCTGCTGAAGTACTTGCATACAGAGAGACATCTCTGCCTCTTCTCTTTCTCGCCACTGAGAGGCCCTCAACATTTTTCTTTATTATTCCATATCTAAGATATGTGGTTTTATTCAGCCTCTTCTTCTGCAAAGTAAAATGCTGCCCAAGTTACTATTAGCAATTAAAAATACCATATAAATAATAAGAGCAGAAGCATATTATGTTGAAATGTTGCTACATGCACAGATGCATGGAAAAGTATGGAACTTTCAGCATTTTAATTCAAGCACACTGAAGTTGTTTGTATGAAAAATAAAATGGGTCAGGTGGAACAGTGCCCTTTGACAGTCCTTTTTAAAACGGAAAGAAACCTGGGAATAGCGGCATCTCAAAGCGAGGGCACCCACACAAACTCTTACAGGAGACACAAATGAATTTGAATGTCTAAAAGCAGACCTCTGCACTTTGATATTAGTGCAGACAGGTGTAAAAATATACACAGCTTACACAGAGCAATAATAAGAGATTTATGTATGTAGGGCGCAAAGAAAATGCCGAGCTATTGCCTGCTGCTGTCAGGTTCATTTTCCTGTTGCGTCATTCACCATGCCAGCGCACAGTGAAGCCAAATATGGCAGGATCCTCTATTTCTTATACTGCGTGCATCATGATCTCTTGTCAGGCAAACAGATGTCTGAGCAGGATTGTTGGATGTTTGTATGTGTATGTAAGAAATGAGTAAACAAGTTGAAATATTTCCCCCTTAATTTGATGCACAATGCATCCTGACAGCTAATTCAATTCATGCAGATATCTAAGATCTAGTGTCAAATGGCAGGTCCTTTCTGCTCAGATAAATAAGTTAGTTTAGTGGCAGGCAGCTAATAACTCCATATCGCCACTCAATGCGGCGAATCAGGCGTTTCTATTTGTCCTGTAATATTATCACCTCATGCTGACCCTATCTAACCTTTTACCTGTACAGTCAATACACTCAGAGGTGATAAAAGACCATGAGTGAATGGAGTGTGTGTAATGTTGCAGCCAGCAGCGATTACAGAGGTAACATGAATACTTGGAAGCGATACTGAGACAGGGCTTTTTGTGCCTCCTAAATTGCTGGACAGCTCCAGGGCTGACATTTAAAACATAACATCACCAAACAAAAACACATTAAAAGAGAAAAGCTGACCAGGGGGCTTTAAGCAAAAACCTGAAATTCAAGTTTTGGCGAAAGCAACTGACCCAAATTTCCTGCCCCTTATTCTCCTTAACGTGCTTCTGCAAGCCTGGGCCCTGGGGTGACGTATCCCTTACACAGGGATTGCCAGTGCATTTACATAGCATGGTTAATGAGAGATCAACACCAGGAAAGCGCCTTGAATATAAAGCTTTCTTGTAAAAATAATGAGCGAGCGATTGATCCATACTCAAACAAGCCGGTTTGCTGAGTTAATACCAAAGGCAGATTATAGCCAGTGCCAAAAGTGCCCTGGCGTGCGACGCTTTTTGCTTAGAGGGTCCCAAAACTTGTCATCACATTAGCACATGGTCAAGGAGTACATCCTACCACTCTCATAATCTGCTTTCCTGCACAATTAGCCTTCTATAATAAGGCAGCTGCCTGACAGCCAGCAGGGAGAAAAGAGGAAAATCACATAGGATGGATGGATCGTTTATTGCCACTGAAATATAGACTGTGATGTGATTCTCTCTCCAACTCATCACCTACTGGTCCTCACATTAGGTCTGAATGTTGTGACAACATGGAGGCTTGCTCTTCTTTATTGTGCCAAGCATTTATTGCACTTTGATGAAGCCAGACAAAGGAGGGTAAGGGTGGGGGGTGTAAGAGAGAGAGAGAGAGAGAGAGAGAGAGAGAGAGAGAGAGAGAGAGCACCCATGGCCAGGGTGGATGCGTTTTTTAGCTCAGAAAATCGGAGAGAATCAGATGTTGGAGCAGGTAGAATGGCAGGGGATGGCAAGTTTTCTGAATAAAATAATAGATAATTTCATTCCGACAAAGGCGAGGAAACTATGGGCAAGAGAACAAAATAGCAGGAAGGGATGGAGAAGGGAAGGGGTTTGAAAAGAATAAGAAGAATTCAGTGCTGCTTCTTGCAAGGAAAAAAAAAAAAAAAACATTGATGACACCCGGTTCCATTCTTCCGCTCTCCCCTTTCTCTGCTCCTCGCCTCGCAGCACGGCGGGCTAAGCTGGGAGCTGTAATGTCATTAAATTGCAAATGCTTTTTTTTCATTTCCGACACACACTGTTTACTTATCTGGCAAAAACATATGTTGGAAGGAATCCGTTAAATTCTGCCCATTGCCTTGGGTGAAAGTGCAATAGAAACGGGCCCACTGAGCTCCTTCTGTCGTCTCCTTTTAGCACTTTGCCTTATCTACAAGGCTGCTTAGCAGCAAACTGGCGAGTTCAATGAAAAATGAAGATACAGTGCAAGATTAGGGAAGAACAGTGAGGGGAGAAATGCTTGGAGAGAGGGTCATCCCATTGCAAATGATTTCACTCCTCTCCATCTGCATAAATGACTATTTTTAAGGCATCTCCAGCGTCTGTATATTTTTCTCACTCTGCCACACATTTAATTTCACGCCCCGTGTTCTGAATATGCTTAAATGCATATCTCTGATGCACCTTTAAGCCAGAGGAAAGAGGATGGGGGGGGAGTGGGGAGGGTACGAAAGCAAAATTAAAGATAAAATGGTGTGATTTGCACTACAAGTCTATTACTTTATGGCATTTACATATAGTTTACCTCTGCAATTCCAAGATTTTTTTCTACCACCTTCCTATCAGTATTTGGGCTTGTATAAATATGTATAAATCTTTGTTGAGAAAAAATAGAATTCCTAGCACTGCACTGGAAAGTTTGAAGGGTGCACTTTCTTGCTTCAACTTCTTCTCTTGCTCCCATGAGACTGTCAGCATATCTGCTGGGGGGTGTGCTCTCCCTGCTTGCCCCAACAAAGACACAAGCTTCAAGCACTTTGTGCCCCACGATCCCCAGATACTCCTCCCCTCAGTGGAACGAGTGGGGAGAGGGATCTCGGGTCAAGGCTTGGCCGTGGCTTCAGAGGAAGGGCCTGGCAAAACCTGATGCAAGCGAGGAGCTGCATCCTTGTCAAACAAGTGGGTGAACAGCTCTGGGAGAGCAAAGCATGGACTCCAAGTGTGTCTTCAAGATTGTCAGAGACAGTATTTACAGAGGACCCCAGACTCCCACACAGGGCTCTCACAGTGACATGATGAATACTGACTACATGTGTGGTGCTACTGCTATCGGGTGGATGTGTTGTTCTACAGAGGAAGTTTGAGCTGCGAGTGGAAAGCCCGCCCCTAACAGCAGAGGAGAGGAAGGCTGTGAATTGGCCCGGGAATGAAAAGGAGAGAGAGAGAGAGGCTATTCAGAGCACGATTCCTTTCCTTCATTGTCTGCCCGCTTAGATTTAAATACGCTCACTCAAAGCAGACGAGAAAAATGCTTCAGACCCTCGCATTGTTGGCTTTCTCTCTCTTCTTTTCTATTTGCAATTAAATGCATTTCAAATGGAACAACTGTACAGAAAGCATTTGTGATAAGAAGGAATTCCATTGCCTTTAACCTCCTTTGTAATGGCTTTGCAATTTTTGAGCACTCTTATTATGAGAATTGCACAATCAAAACATATCTTTGAATAGAAAATGCCATACAACTTAAGTATTGCTTCATTGAAAAATTAAATTGCATTTAAAAATCATTTTTAGTCCTCTGTGTTCCTCATTTCTTAAGCCAATCTTAGTGTTTCTGTTTTGTTGCTTTGTGTGTAACATTGTGCCTTGACAGGACCCTTGTGTCCTGAGCAGTATCATACACACTGGTCCTAAGCATGGGATGAGATCAGTCAATTAGAATTAATGTCATCTGGTCATTTACAGCTAAACACCCTCCATATGCATTGTGTTTGCTTTGTGTACAAAGCATCAACTGCAAAACCAATCTCATCCTCCAGACATGAATTTTTGAAGGATTTGAACGCTGTAAATAACTCCAAACCCTCTCTTACGAGGTTTACCCCTGGAGCACTTTGTAACTTATCAGGGCTGCCTTGTGCCTCCTCTAATGCTTGCATTATGCTCAAATGTAAATCGGTAAGCTGCCAGAGAAGTGGGCGGGAATCACTGAAGAAAGAATCACTGAAGGGTCTAGCCAATATTCTGATTGGGGCATAGCAAAATAAACAGTATAATTTAGTTTTTTAGAGGCCAGATGTTTAGTTTTTGTTGTTGTTTATGAACAAAAATACATCACACTACTCTGTTATATTCAAAAACAATAGTTCTTTAGTGATACACACTTCCAGAGATTTTAGCTTAAGTAATAAAAAGTGAAACTCCCGGCTTTGAAATATATTTGAAAAAGTTTTCGAGGGTTGTGGGTTTTCATTTTCAAAATAGCAAGTAATAAAGGAAACATAATATATTCTGAGTGAATGATGCCCAGAGGTCTGTTTTGTATTTCTAATTTCCATCTCTAATGGTACAAGAGACTGATTAGTAATTAGGAGAAACTCATTTAAATGCATGTAATGAGCATTATAGGTTTCCCATATACTGTGCACTTCATACTGATAAAATGGATACCATCTTCGTCAATTTGAACGCATGTTGACCTTTAATGGCAATTAATCTACAACACCGTTCTTCATGCTGCTCGTCCTTGAATTGGCTTTATAGTGTAATGAGTATATCATTGGAATCTCCCAAATAATTGACCTCAAGCATGTTTCACAGCGTAACTATTAATCTTATTTTCCAGTGGATAATTTGATCAGTTTGCAAGAGAAGTGGGTTATACAAGCACAAACTAGTGCAGACGGATACGTGGCCCCTAGATATTAATTCGGAGATGGATAGGAGTCCTAAAGAGGATTAAAACTCTATGCAGGCTACTCATATTATACGACTGCATACCACCCAGCCCACTGTATATACTGTCAGTCACTGCTTGGCATGGTTGAGATTTGAAATGGTGACAGTTAAAGTACAAAGATGTCCAATCCTAGACTATTTCATGGCATATTTCTTGGAGCATCCTGAAGGAAATGCAAACTGTTAGGGTCAGTCATTCCAGTGAACCAGGGCCACCAGACACAGCAACACTGCCCCCCTGCTATTGTCTACAGACACTGCATCGCTCTGTCTGCACAGTATCACTCCTTCTTTCACACTACAATATGCTGACATAGTGAATGTAAAGGAGGCATACTACCACAAGGTACTTTTAATATTTGCATAGCACTTTTTTAAGAGACCGTTTTGACATTTGACACAAAAAGGACAAAAGCCACAACTAGAAAATGTCCACATAATATCAGAAAAAAAACTATAGAAACCATAACTGAAAACACCACAAAAGAAATAGGAGACTTTTGCAGAAGATTAACACAGTGTTGTTTTGCAATGTAAAAAGAGGAAGTGTCCTATAAGTGTAAATAAGAGAGATTAATCAGACAGTGGTTTTACTGTTTTCTGATAGGATAGAATCATTTTCAGTTGTGGAGAGGAAGTGGAGTTTGTAAAAATGTTGCATGCCAGGATGTTTTAAATGCAAAGAGCTTTATCTCAATGTTGGAATAATTACAAACAGTGATTGGTATTTTGTTAAATATTTAGATAACTACAATAAAAGTATTGTGAGGCATTATATAATTTACAGGTGATCATGAGACCTGTGCTTTGTTTTTAAATGTATTATGACCTATAGGCAGATATTGTTTTATCTTGTGTTTGTTTAAAGTCATTCATTTATTTCATTTAGTAATTTGGTTTTGTATATGTGGGGTTCCATGCTAAAAATGACTAAACTGCAACAGCATTTCCATGACCTGTTGTCCATTCTTCTTCATTTTTTTAAAGTTTAGTTTTCGTGCATTTTCTCAAGAGGAAAAGTGCATTACATTTGGTATGTGCTCATTTTAGAAAAAAACTAATATGAATATGGAAAAGAAACCCAAAAACCCAGCAGGTGTTGTCGAGTGGCTCCTCACATTACACATCATTAATGAAATAATACCAAATAAAAACATGTGAATCGCTTGGTTTTAACCAGTTTCTAGGACACTGAGCTCTGTTCTCTGTAAATGTATCTGAAGTGGCCTCAATTAAAATTTTAAAAGGCCTTCTTTTATTTAGCTAGAACATGTTCCTATAAAACATATGCAGAGTGGGTTAGGTGTTAAGAGCAATATTCACAAAGCTGTCAAGAAAATGGATGCATTTCTTCATCCACATGGTAACAAGTAGATCATTTCACAAATGAATAATCACATCCATCTGTGATTCTCTTTGAAAGACTATTAACAGAATGGTTTCATTTGTTCTGCTTCAAAGATGCATTATGGACCATTATGCTCATCCTTGTGTTGGAAACTCCATATGAAAAGACAGTGAATAGATGCAATGAGTTTTATAACTACTAAGTGATATGCAAATCAAAATCTGTTCTTGCCACTATTCCTTTGTTTTTAGTTAAAATTGTATCTTTCCATCATGTCACCTCAAAACATCCTTAGATAATCATAGAAATATGTTGACCGTTATTCTTATATTATCCTAAATTGATCAGCAGAAGAAAAATATATTTTTTTTATATTAGATTATAAAAAATATTTGTCACTCACACAACCGTGCCATTATATGTGATGCTGTGTTTCTTCATGGCTCTCTGGCACCATCATGTGTTTCAGTAGGAATAATGGATTCTGTTTATTTACGCATTTTTTAAGAAGTCAGTTTTTGGTAGAAGAAATTTCCAATAGCCAGTTAAAATAGTGGAAACTCAATGTCTGAAAGAATAATTATTTTGTTTGGATAATTTAACATTACAGGCAGATGTATGCATCTGCTTGTTGAGCATCACACACTGCAATTGATTAAGGTCAATCCGAATTCAGTGTTATTGGAATTCTGACTATTTTGAATGAACAACTAAATTGCCAAAAATTGGTACATAATATTAAAAGGTTTAAAAAATTGAATAATAAAGAAACAAAAAGAGAACCAATTAAAAAAACATTTCCAGATGACAACAATTTAAATGTTACTAACTATTGTTCACTGTTTGTTATAATACATGAAATATATATATAGTATAGTATAAAATATGTTTATTTACAATTCTGTTTCTGTTCAAAATGTTTGTATTTTTAAACATGAACAAGAATGACAAATACTATTCAACTGCCAATACCAAATCTTTGTTAATCATAACTTGCTGAAAATATAAGGAACACATCTTAAATCCTACGACCTTTGGCCTTCAAAAAGTCAAACTGTAGTAGTTATGTACACACTAGAAAAAAATGGTGCTAAACAGCACTAAAAGTGGTTCATTGTCTCGTAATCATAGGGGAACCAGTTTTGGTGCTATATAGCACCCATATTTACAGGTGCTATATAGCACCCATCTTTCTGCAAGATCAGAATGGCTGCTTCCAACTGTAGGCCTTAATACAAAATAACATTTAGTTAAAATAACATGTTGGACGCTTGTACCTAATGCCTTTAAAAAAAAAAAAACATCTATTATTGTGTGTGAGACGGCTCCTTGCAGAAAAGAAGACAGGTAAGATATGGGTCACACAGGTATATGGAAAATATGTAGGGGTGTTAGATCAATTAAGTAGTACACTGAAAATCTAAGCAGTGCAGATTTAGTTACCTTTTTTCAGCCTGCCATCTTCACAGTCATCAATAATGCACCTGAACTTCTCCTTAAGTGGACTCCGTGAAACCTGAAGGACTCGAGGTGCCATTGCAGAGAGTTGTGTGACAATCTGTTGGTCTGCATCAATGTTTGTGTGGTCTCGCAGGTCCCAAAGGAGCTTATGTTAAGATGAAGCAAAGTAGAAAAGACATGTATTAAAATATAGTTACAACTCATACAATTAAATAATGAGGTAGTTAGCACACTACTGTACTTACCATTTTGGCCAGTCTGAAACATGGAAACTCAGAGAGAGTTTCCTCTGTGCTGTGGTTGGACACAAAATTTCTTCTGTAGCCTTTTATCAGTGCCATCCTTTCTTTGAGGAGCTCTAAGTTTGGTCGAAGCTTCTCTGTTTCCACTTTAATTACTCTCAGATGTTCCCTGATGTTCATATTCTCCTGCATCAACCTATTGAGGTAGTTAAATTGTTACATATTGGGGGCTGTCAGTAAAATGTAATGTCCTAGTTGTTATCCCACCATATTTATAGAGACAACTCTTTGAAACCTTAAAGGTCAAGTTTGCTTTTTTTTAACTCCGGTCCTATTTAACCATTGTTTGGCATGACGTTGACAAGTACACAGAGTATCTGTGAAACGGGCGTTAGTCTTATTGGTTACAGGTTAAGGGACCACTGGCATTATTGGAGATTGACTGAGTTGTTGTTCGGGACAGGCTGGCGTCCAGCAACCCAAATCTGGCCTACAAATCTGGAGACCTGGGAGGTCACGACGTGCCTTACTTCAGGGTCCGAGTGTCAGCTGCATAATCAGAAGGAGATATGCTTCCGTCTATCTGTACTGTATATGTGTGGAAAATTACTATGTTTATCTATTTCTTAGCCAATCAGAATCATTAAGCAATGACGTAGCTTAGACCTTGGAAATGGTATAACTGCTGTGATCTTTGTAACTGTAAACGGGGCCGCCTACGAACTCCTGTGTGAGTCTTGCAGCTGACTTCTGCTGACGAAACTGCAAACAATCTGCAGTAAAACTTTTCTTCAATTTATTATAATTCTGACTTGTCATTCATCATATCTGGTTCTGGGTCTGTAACTGTAATCCCCTTACAATGTTGTTTTGCAGCTGCAATTCCTGCATCAATTATACTACTGACAAGTATTTTATACCATTTAGTTTAAAAAAATTGAACAATCCCTTTAAATCCCTTAAAAAGCTTTTTCAGTGATTGAGAAATTGCAAAGTCTACTGCAGAATTTGAGATTTTTACCGTGGTGCTTGGATTAGGGTTAGCTGTCTGGTGAGGCCGCTTACTTCCTGCCCATCTCCCTTTCATTCACTGGATTTCACTGTTGGCCACAAGTGGCTGCCTTTCCTTCTTGAACTTATTCCTTAGCGATTCAAGCAGGGAGTCCTGTTAAACAGAAGAGGGGGTGGGGTGGGGGATTGTAGATTTGGTGAAACACTTAACTTTATGCTAACACAGTGAGCCACACTGCAAAACTGTTGGAGCAAGCTTGGGTTGTATATACAGGTGAAACTCAAAAAATTTGAATATCGTGTAAAAGTTCATTTATTTCAGTAATTTAACTTAAAATTAGGGCTGTCAGTTAAACGCGTTATTAACGGCGTTAACGCAAACCCATTTTAACGGCGTACATTTTTTTTGCGCGAGATTAACGGTCTTTTTGGCCTAGCAAACTTTGTATTTTTTTTTCCACATGCTTTTGCAACAGGACGCGCGGCGCGGCGCTGCACTGCACTATGAAACCCATTCATTTCAATGGCTTGCGAGGACGTTTTGTTGCTTCGTCGACCAAAGCGCAAGCACAGCGGCGCGCAAGCACAGCGGCGCGCAAGCACAGCGGCCCGCTGTGATTGATTGTCAATCTTGATATTTGCTTCTTCAAGACAGAACCGTAGAAGGTCTCTAGACTGTTCATTAAAAAGTTCAAGCAGTATTTTCACCTCATGAGTTAAACGTATGCTGAACAGTTTTGGGGAGGATGTGCTTTTCTTGAAGTTTTAAACAAAACAATGCAAAATGTCTCTCAATTAGTGATCTGAACCGACATATTTTTTCAGAAAAAGAGATATTTTGTTCTTCAGAATCAAACATTTCCTCAAAATCATTAAAAGTAGGTGAGGTGCCTGGAATCTCCTGGTTGTTCTCCGAATCCTCTGCGTTTCTCAAGATTTTGTGAGTCCGAAAAACATGGACACGTAAAGAACTCACTCTTTTGTAACTTTTTTGGCAGCCATTGTGTCCACATACAACAATGAAATTTGGCTCATTCTCGTGGAAATACTGCAGGTGTTTGAGGTATCTGTTGTAAGAGACTGTTTTTACATGGCAGTTAGGGCACTGGTGCATCGCAATACTTGAAGCTCACCCACAAATGTTTCACAGAATTCCCCCAAGTCAATATCTCTCAACCATTGACAAACTTGGACACAAGTCCAACATGTGAAGTCTGTCATAACCTGAAGATAGAGAGAGAAAAAAATCAAATTACAAAACTAGGATGAATGTTAGTCTTTAGCTCTATCTGCAACATAGTAATGACAAACATTAGGCCTCATGGAAACATGAATGACTCATATTAGCTAACTTAACTTATAACTTAAAATAAACAAATACTAGATAAAAAGAACAGTAGCTACAGTAACAGTAATGTTAAATTGTTAACTGGATAAAATTAATTAACACGATTCATTAAAATATTCACAACAAGATATAGGTTTACATCAATAAATAATGATAAATAGCCTAAATTTAGCCAACATTTAACTTAACAGCATTATTGTTTGTTTCCATTCTAGTACACTTGCAAAGAAGTGTTTGACATTAGGTTACACTGGCTAATGTAACATATGCCTCTTGCATGGTAACGTTACATTAATAGCCTACATCATTTGAGCTTTAAATGGTTACTATATCTATTAGTTAATTCTTGTAATATAACATTAATACTCAATTTTGTCAGTCATTTTTTAGTTCTAAGGTGTGTTACCTGTGTGTTAATCATGCTCACTAATCCTGTTGAGTGCAATGAACCTCATACGGCATGTTGTGTAAAACACTCATATTACTTTTCTAATGAGACCACGTTTATGTATGTTCCATGTACAGACTTTCATGTCAAATTTGACTCATTTTCAAAAAGTTTCTATATCAGAAATTTGGGTTTCTCTCAACCATTGTCAAAAAAAAAAATAACGTGGATGGTTCCGTACAACACTGTTCACATGTAAAATAAAAGATCAGTTCATTACTTTTATTGAATTTGGCTGTTTTATTAAATTTTATAGCATTTGAAGAAGAAAATTGATAAAAGAACGTTGGAAAAGTGACAATAAAGTCTGAAAAAAAAATGTCAAAAAGCGCAGAAAAAATCGACAAAGACATCATAAAAAATGATAAAGAACATCGGGAAAAGTGACAAAAACTTTGAAAAAAAGTAACAGAAACTAAAAAAAACAAAAGAGAAAAGTGTCCCAGTGACCCAGGAAAAACAAAAAGTTGCATGGTCGATGGGAAGACAACACAAGGGTTAAAGGTATCTTGGACTTGGACTGGTTTGAAATATGTCACTTCTTCAGTAACGTATTGACTTTCTTTGTGATTTTATTTATATTGGTAAATTTAGATTCAGACCCCAGGATTTCTATTATAACAAAGCTCAACTCTTTTTCCCCAATGCATTTAGAGAGATATGGATGTAAGCAGGCAAGCTGACTCCATGGAAATGCTTGGAAAACAATGCTTTTATATGATTGAAGTATTACTGACAGCTCTATCACTAATAAAAGGACTCCAGAAAAAGTATGACAGGAAAGGGATGGTAATGGAATACATTTCCAAATGTTATTAATCTCTTAATCTTGCCTCAGTTATGATACGCTCATAGCTCATCAATGTATAGTTTTCATAACAATAGTAATAAGTAATCGACTTTGGAAAGCACTCCATGACTTTCTCTTTGGTGTGGTGGAATATGGACTCCCCTTAACTGAACTTTAGCTCTCAGCAGTCCCATGTCAGACCACTGGAATGCATCAGTCAAAGAGATAAAGCGTCAGGAGTTTCTCCCATTAGAAGGCTTCTTTAATAGGTGTAATACAATAAACAAAGGCTTAAAAACAAACTCTAGCAGGGTCGTATGAGGGCAGTTAAAAAACACTCAATAATGGCTCCAAACAAAGATCAAGTGATTATCTCTGTTTTTTGTCCAACCTCATGGATTGTCAAGTTGTGTGGGAGGTAATGGATATGATCTTAATCGCTTCATGTTTAAAAAAAAAAAGAAATTAGCTGAATTAGTTTATTCATTTTTTGCTTTTAAAATAATTTCTCTTCCTGACTGTGTCCAATTCAAGTCAAACGGCATGAATTGGGGGGCGGCAATCGCCTATGGCAAGCCTTTTTTAACATACTGTAATAGCTAGAATGGATATTTATTTTTATTTATTTTATCTATAAAGGTTTTTTTTCCTATCCATAATGAACATTCTACAAACTAGATAGGCTTATCTGCAATATAGGCTATTATTCTTGGACTTTTCATTTTAATTTATAAGGAAGAACTCCAACATCAGATATCTACAATCACACTGTTGCTATTCATAATTTGTAGGCTTATATTTCAGATTTTAACCTAAACTACGATCATAACCAAATAGGCCTAGTTTCTTTTTTTCACTCCTGTGGTTCGTATTTCCTGCCAACGCTAGGATTGTTTATGGAATGCTCCTGTGGGTCGTATTAAAAGGAAATTACCATTTTCATCGCTTTGACCAACTGCCACTTTGCCCGTTTGAAAGCCATGATGTCTCTCTCTCATGGGTGGGCCAAATTCTCTGGGCGGGCAAAGCAGAGAAAGGGGAGTTAACCTTGCACCTTATGACCTCATAAGGAGCAAGATTCCAGATCAGCCCAGCTGAACTTTCATTCTCTCAAAGGCAGAGCAGGATACCCAGGGCTCGGTTTACACCTATCGCCATTTCTAGCCACTGGGGGACCATAGGCAGACTGGGGGAACGCATATTAATGTTAAAAATCCTCATGAAGTGAAATTTTCATGCCATGGGACCTTTAACTGAATGGCGACTATAGTGACTACCTTACCTATATTATGCTTATCTTCAATGTGTACATTAAATGTTTTTTTTTCACAAAAAGGCCAATTTATCTTTACTATTACAATGTTAGATTCCTTTTAATGTATCTTTTCAGACATTTAAATTTTTGAAAGACGTAACTTTCAAAACCTTATTTTTTAAACATAGTTTGGCAGCCTGCTTCCACTAACTCTGAGAACCCGGCTAGGGGTCACGGACCAGCTGTTGACTATCTCTGGTTTAGAGGACTTGTTGGATGAGATACATGGTCCCATGAAATTCATTCATGTATTCTCAGAATCATTTACTCGATTCTTTGAATAACTCTTTGACTTAACAGAAGGATAATGATCTGCCTTCAGGACGTTTTAATGATGGTTTCAAAGAAACAGCAACAATTTAGTCTTTTAGTAGAAAGTAGCGTTCCAACATTATATAACCCTTTAGGCAGTTCCCTATAGCCTATTCATCCAGCTCTTACTCCAGTGTAGAGCAAGCTCTGTCACCTGATGATCACAAGACCGACAGGCTTAATCCTCCTCAGCTCTACAAAAGCAAGAACAGAAATTAGAGGCTTTCTTAATGTGCATGTAACCAACTGGAACACAACATGATTTGGCTTTAAGTGTTGTTTCCACCGATGTTAAAACTATCACTGTATCTAATTTGAAGATACACAACTGGGGGCCATAGCAGACTGAGATTGCACACTCTTCTGGGGGAACTAATTGGCCGTATTACTGCTACAAGTTGAAGTACTAACTGATTTGTCACCACTGACTGGAGGAAACAAACAGGTGAGATATGATGAACGCTCTGGGTCTTGGTTTTCTTTGTTTGCTCCTCTGGCCTGAGCCTGCGGAGGCTCAGTTTCCTCGAGTGTGCTGCACAGTTGAGGGAATCGTGTCCAAGAAGTGCTGCCCCGCTCTGGGCTCAGATGCAGCCAATGTGTGCGGCTCTCTGTCGGGGAGAGGAAGCTGCTCGGCTGTTCGAGTCGACAACAAACCATGGGGAGGACCATACAGACTGAGAAATGTTGATGACCGAGAGAGGTGGCCGACCAAATTCTTCAATCAAACTTGCAGATGTACTGGTGAGTCATATAGGCTACACTTTTATTAAAGTGACTATATGTAACTTTTCAATGTTTCTGAAGCTCTGTCATTTTTCATACAATGGTCTTAAATGACCTATAACAGCAAACGAAACTAACAGTGAAAAGAATGCCATTTTTATATAGTTTTCAGTAAGGCCTCTGCCCGGGTTAGGGTTATTTGCGGCAGGGAGACGGCGCTACAGTTACACATTCTGACGGGTCACCAAAGCGACCGCTTGAATCAACACAAATCATCAACAACATTAATATGTTTAACACATTTAGTTTGCTCTCTGTGTTGCAGGTAACTTTGCAGGGTATGACTGTGGTCAGTGTAAATTTGGCTGGACCGGACCAAACTGTGACCAGAGGAAAGCCCCTGTGGTACGGAAGAACATCCACTCCCTGACCCCAGAAGAGCTCCAGGAGTTTCTCGATGTTCTGGACCTTTCTAAGACCACCACCCACCCAGACTATGTCATTGCCACCCAGCACTGGTTGGGACTCCTGGGACCAAATGGAACCGAGCCCCAGTTTGCCAGCATCTCCATCTACGACTTCTTTGTCTGGCAACATTATTACTCTGTCCGAGACACTCTTCTGGGTAAATGAGCACAATTCGTGGCTATAAACTATTGTAACTTGTTAGTTCATGTGGTTTGTTTTCACTTAGTCTGTTTATTAGGAATATGATAACATAAAAACACAAAAAATTCAATCTTCTTAGTTGATCCTAATTGAAAATACAGGTCTATGTTACTATGTTTCTAAACATTACTGAAGTAATCGAACTTTGAACAGCATCATAAAACAAACATATATAATTAGATATTAGGAATAAAAAACAAATTAAGAGGGACAGCAGGTATTGTTTAGATTTTTACTTAATGATATAATTTTTCGTGATATAAATCAAAAGTAATTTGTTTGCTCGTACATTGATTAAATAATATTCCTCTACATATAATAGTGAGTGATGTGCACATTATTACCTTGTGATCACACAGAGCTCATCCAACACTTTCACACTGCAGGTCCCGGTCGGCCGTTCAAAGCCATTGATTTCTCACACAAAGGACCAGCATTCATCACCTGGCACAGGTATCACCTCCTCAGCTTGGAAAGAGAGTTACAAGTATGTGTAATCTTTTAAAAACATATCATTAAACTATTAACTTTTTTTTGTGGCATGACAGGATTGGATCAGTAACAATAAAATGGTTGATTTCTGATTAAACCAAACAATTGGGAATATATAAATAGACTTGTGTCACTGTTAACATTCAAATTTCAATCAGGAGAGACAAGTGAATACAGATATGTGCTATTTAAGTCTTGGTAAAAAGTCTTTGGTGCTTAGACTCTACAGGGAGACTTGTAACAGAGGTAGTCCGCCCTGAGCAGCAGCCAGATAAATCACCCTACAGAGTCCTGACACTGGTGGTGCTGGCTGATGGTTCTGATGGTTGCTGACAACAACAGAGAGGAGAACAGATTTAAACAGCTGTGACACACTGCATGCATAATTACAGCATAAATGCACAGATAATCACATTGGAACTGAGGCAGAAGCAGGATGATAGGCTTACAATAAAGATGTGTCACTGACCTACTGAATAGATGAGATCAGCTGATGTGACCAGCTGATGAGAGCAGCAGTACAGCAAGGAGTGAATGAACGTGTGTGATTAAATTGAGATGCATGAGAAATGAAGAAGGCCTAAGCATGCAAAAGTATAGTCTTCCTGACTGAACTTATGCTATAGCTTCATTTTCTCCTTGGAGTGACCAGCTTTTCAATGTGTTATTACCATATATATAATAATTGCTTTTGTAAGTCATTTTAAATCATTAAGTGGACTAAATATTGGTGTTTGATATCTTGGAGGTTCTTTTTCAGACCACAGCTACATAAACACCCACAAGTTGTTATTTTTTAATACAGAATGTATCCATCCAGTTTATTAATCAATGCCATGTTTGTGAATACATTCTTATAAGCACAAATAATTCAATTCAATTCAATTCAATTTTATTTATAGTATCAAATCATAACAAAAGTTATCTCGAGACACTTTACAGATAGAGTAGGTCTAGACCACACTCTATAAATTCCAAAACCCCAACAATTACAGTAATTCCCTCAAGAGCAAGCATTAGTAGTGGCTATTGTGACAGTGGCAAGAAAAAACTCCCTTTTAGGAAGAAACCTCGGCAGACCCAGAGTACTGAGTAGTGCAGTCTCCTATACCGGATCCTGACTACTCTGTGCATAGGAACATCACAGCAGGGCGTTGCGGGATGTAACGTGGCACTGCAGAGCACGGGTGGATGCTGCGGATGCAGCAGGACGCAGCAGGATGCGGCCGGGAAATGCAGAGAATCGCAGAGCATAGCTTTGCGAAGAAGAAACATAAGGACTCCGGGGAGTAAACTCCCCAGAGCTAGATTACATACATACCAGAGACTCTTGTATTGAATTGTTTGATGTAATCAGTCTGCCCTAAGAAGCAGATAACCTTTCTACAGTATAATTGTTTTGAAATGCCATGTGCATTTCAGGTGAATTATTATGGAAGATCTTTAAAACGCAGAGAATTGGTCAAAACTTTTAAAAATGGAAGCGAGGGATGTTAAAGCTCAGGGAAGAGAAGTAGAGGAAATCTTAGATCTGAGACTGGATCCAAACTGAGGAAGTCACAATTAGAGTGTAGCAATCATGGCTCGTATATTGGCTGTCAAAATTGTTGATATTGAATTTAATACTAATGTAAAAACAAATGTGCCTATTCCTTGCAGCGATTGACCAGCAATGAGAACTTTGCGATCCCTTACTGGAACTTTGCCACGGGGCAAAATGAGTGTGATGTGTGTACCGACTCTCTGCTGGGAGGCCGAAACCCAAACAACCCATCCCTCGTCAGTAACCAGTCCAGATTCTCCAGATGGGGGGTGGTATGTGACAGGTCAGCACAAAATACTGATGGAAATGGAAACAGATTTAATAATTGTTGGTTGGATTATGATGAAATTAACATTGTGGGGCAAATGAATGCATGTTTTTAAATATTTCAGATATTTTATGAATTTGCAGTTTGGATGAGTACAATCGCCTGGTGACTCTTTGTAATGGCACACGTGAGGGTTCCATTCAGAGAGGGATAATGGAGAGAGGCAACATGTCTCTGCCCACCATGACCGACGTCAGAAGCTGTCTGGGAATTAAAGACTTTGACAGCCCTCCGTACTTCACCAACTCCTCCTTTAGTTTTAGGTACAACGCTACTATTTTGCATAAATAATCATTTGAAATTTATACCTGCTATTTCTTTTGCAAAACTACAATTTAACAGACTTTGTGCTTTGTGACCAACAGAAATGCTCTTGAAGGGTACGAAAAACCAGATGGAGAACTGGATGAAGCGGTCAATAACCTTCACAACCTCGTCCACTCCATGGTCAATGGAACCAGCGCTTTGTCTCACTCTGCAGCCAACGATCCCATCTTTCTGGTCAGAATCTGATTCCATGCTTTACTCTGAAATGACAGGGTGAAGTAATCCTTTACTTTAAAATGATGGGGTAAAGTTGCTGTCATTAAAATCACCGTGTTTTTTCCGGTTGTTTACCTTGCAGGTGCTCCACGCGTTCACTGATGCCATTTTTGACGAGTGGATGAGAAGGTTCGTTCCATCCAATGCCACCTTCCCAGATGAGATGGCCCCCATTGGTCACAACAGGGACTACAACATGGTTCCCTTCTTCCCTCCGATCACCAACGAGGAGATCTATGTTACATCTGAGCAGCTGGGATATTCCTATGCCATTTCCATAGATGGTGAGCAAATTTTTAAAGGAATAGTTTGACATTTTAGGAAATATGCTTATTTGCTTTCTTGCCGAGTAGTTATAACTTTAGATGAGAAGTTCGAAATAGCTTTCATATCTGTAGGGTAAACATGAGGCTAGGTTCGCTAAAAAGACTAGAAACAGGGGGAAACAGCTAGCCTGGCTCTGTCCGAAGGTAATAAATCCCGCCTACTTGCACCTCTAAAGTTAACTTTTTTTATCTCCTTTGTCTAATCCGTACAACAAAATATCAAACCAGTCATTGATGTCGATTCACAGCAGTGTTTGGCAAGTTACTCGGCAAATGTATTATGTTACTCTTTACTAATTACTCTAATTTACTAATTAGTTACGTTACTCGTTACATTACTATATTACTTTCAACTGTATGTTACGATTATCACACATTTACATAGGCCTACTAAGTTTTTTGTTGAATTTCACATAGACTTACATTATGTGAAGGACCTGGTGACGCAGATTCCCATTACCATAGTAACTTGCTCTGCCTGCGTGCACAAGGTGAGAGAGGAGAGGGACTCTGCTCTGCTCACAGTGACATGTTGGATGTCATCGATGTTCCCACTCAGATCAAAGGCTTTATATAATGAAAATACCTCCAGCTGTTGAAATTATTCCTTTCTCCGTGATCCTTCGTTTAGCTTTTTGTCCACTGGCGTGACATGACCTGCCCTGGCCATGACCTGCCGTGTGTTAAATTACAGCAATAGTACACATCACGTCATCATATGAAAGCCTACCTGGGACAAAAACAAATCACATAACTGATATAATTACCGTTTTGGAAATTGTAATCCCTTACACTACTCGTTACTATGGAAAGTAATAACATTACAGTAATATATTACTAAGTAATGCGTTACTGCCCAACACTGGTTCACAACTATGTATCAAAATCCCTATTTTAAACATCTTATTTTAACACAATGATTGACATGATATACATTTAGTTTTTTTCTCCACCTGTCCTTCATCTTAACAGATGCAGATGGAGGGCCGGCTGTGTTTGTGCTGGGCTCCACTCTGGGGGGAGTCTTCATCGGTCTCCTGGTGCTTCTCCTTATCTTTGTGCTCTACCTGCGTCAACGGAGAAATAGAGGCTTTGAACCTCTGATAAAAGCAGACTTCACAAATAGAAATTACACAGAGGAAGCCTAGATTTCGCCTGTTGTTCTGAAACACACTTCAATACTTCAATACCTTAGAGAAATGGAGCAGCCAATCACCAATGTTCTGTATGCCCTACTGTGATGCAAGAGGAAAATATTAATCCTGTATATGAACTACACTTGAACTTTTTAGATTAAATCCAATTTCATATAAGAACAATTATGTGAATCATGTAATATTGATTGGAAATAGTAATAGAAACTTCCCAATACCAATCAAATTGAATGTATAATTTCATTAATTTTGTGAGCTTACAAAAGCATGATCCCATTTCCATTTTTATGAACATTTTACAGTTCCTTTGTAACAGCCACTTCAAAGAAATCTATTGGAATGTTTTAAATAAATATTTATTCTCATGAACAGTAACAAAACACAAATGCAATCATATTAATTGCACTGGAAAACAATAAGGCATATTTGCTTAACTAGTTATTCACCCCTCTTAGTTTGAAATTCCAAACACACTTCACCTCATTAGGATTTTACTTCATACAGAAATGCATTGATTGTAAAAAAAAAAAAAGACTCATAGCATTTCATGCTAATTCTATTTTATCAGATAATTTGTCTGACAGACATCCATTTTTTTTATATTTTATTGCAAAAATATTACCATTAAAAGTTCAATGATACAAAACATAAAAAGGGCATCCTGTAAAATTAATATTCATAATAAAGAATCCTTTTAAATGACGCATTTGACATATTTTCTCTGTATTTTTGTTCTTGCGATGTGGATGCAAACACTGACTTAAATGCAATAAAGAAAAGCTCAACAAATATTCACTGATATACTGCGAAGGAAGGGCATAGCACTGGTTAATTCCTTGGATATGTAAGCTTAGCTGGCCTGGTGGTTATGGAGCTGACGGGCTCTCAGAGAACAGTGGACGTACATACAGGCTGGTTTTGTCCGCCCCCCTCAGCAGTGCCAGGCCTCTCACATTCTCTGTAAGTACGCTCTACTGAGGAGCTTCACTGAAGCATTCAGGCCTGTCCGTTCTCCACACAGATTCTCATTTCACAGGTGACTGTGGTCGGCTTCCAGCCAGTCTGTGCTGCAGACATAACCATTCAAGCTTTACAGATACATTTAGGGCCCCTTTCTTTGCATTTCCAGTAAGCACTGTGTGCTGTTTGCTATGTCTTCTCTTAATAATTTACTCACCTTTTAAAAAAAGGTGGCAATATATTTGGAGTAATAGCAACACTTAACTTTTTACTACTGTCTGACAGTATTTCAGTTTTCTAGCTTTACAAACACAATGCATATGGCTATTTTACCCAAACTGTAAACGCTGTTACAGGATAAGCTTTTGCTATTCAATCACATATGCAGAAGTGTGCACCTTTTTTTTGTTCCTGCATATGCAAATCCAGAAATCACGTGTAATACGTGTAGACTATTCCGAGGATGCAGAAGCAAATGTTATAGGCCCCAGTTACTGTATATGAATATAAAGATTACAGCAGCAGAATACTCCCGTCTGTGATGGTGATTCTGTATTGAACGGGTGTGCTTTTTATACAGCAATGTCCATTCACACCTATGCATGATTTTTACTCATTGTGCCTTTATAAGGCTTTATAATGTTAGCAGAGTATGTTTAAGAACATCATTAATATATTTAAAAAAATTGTTGATTTTTTAAAATCTCTTTATTAAATGGCTTTGCATGCAGGTCACTTTTGCTATAAAGTGGTTAATTGGAAGCTGAGTGACTACTCACTTAATGGAGACATGAAGCCCTACTGATAAAAACAATAAATGTATTATCGATCAATCATTACCTATAAGTGAGGATTTTAATTTAGCCCTCTGATTAAAGCGTAACTCTCGCCAAAATGCAACCTAGGATCTTTTTGTGAATATACCCGAGTCAAACTTTAATTTAAAAGCATATTTAGGACGGAAGCGTCACTTTTAAGATTTACCGTATTCTCGTTTTTCGGTCAAATGGTCTTTTGAATGGGAGTGATAGGGGCACTTTTATGCTAGCCTCAAAATAGCTATTTTTAAAACACTAAGAAGGCTCGACACAACATGAAACTTTGCTTGAAGTATCACCAGGGGCTCTACACCTTAAGAAAAGCGTTAAGAACATTGTTTGTGTACCCAGAGTTTACAAAAAAGAAAGGTTTTGAACAACTCACCGTAGCTCTTGTTGTTTTCGGCCAATACCACCTCGGCAGTCAAAATGAGTCAATATCAAAACAAGTAGCCACAGATTTAGTATACCCTTTGTGCACCGGTGTAGTTAAGGTGTAGAGCCCCTGGTGATACTTCGAGCAAAGTTTCATGTTGTGTTGAGCCTTCTTAGTGTTTTAAAAATAGCTATTTTGAGGCTAGCATAAAATTGCCCCTACCACTCCCATTCAAAATGCCATTTGACCGAAAAACTAGAATACGGTAAATCTTAAAAGTGACGCTTCCGTCCTAAATATGCTTTTAAACGAAAGTTTGACTCGGGTATGTTCACAAAAAGACCCTAGGTCGCATTTTGGCGAGAGTTATGCTTTAAATCATTAATTACACACCAGGACATGCACCCTATTACACTACAGAACCAGCATCATTATGGTATTACTGTATATTGGTGGCACCTTCTCTGTGTCAATAAATTGCTCCATATAAATTCTGTCCCGGCTGTCTATTCCTAAAGCCAAGCTTGAGAAACCAGCATGATATGAGAATATTTTGCAGATAGCACATTTGTTGCAAGGCAAATGAGTATATAAAAATGTCAATCTTATCTCTTTAAACAAAGTGTGAGTTTTAGCACAAGGCGGACGTTGAACTGAGCAGATACATGACCAACCAATTATATACTTAACCGACAATCTCGCTAAACGTCATGGTTGAAATGACCATAAAACACAAGATGAAGCAACATGATTCAGTGGCGGCATCTGATCTAAAAACAAACATGGATTTATGATGACTTTGATGAATATTCAATCGCTTCTCATCATAAATCAATAATTGGCACATGATTTAATGGCTATGAAACAAGGATTCAATTAAAACTGTAGGTGGAAACCATATGTTCCTGAATTTTCTGTCATTATCCTTTGTATTTGTTTCAAAATATAATGTTAAACACATGTTGACCTTATTGTTCCTCTTTCAGGTGCATCAAATAACCACATTCTCAAAATTTTTCAACACAAACAATTTTTGCATTAAAAGAAACAAAACAATCAAAGTGCGTGTTATATTTTTCCACATGGAGACCTACATTAATACCTGCCATATGTGCAAGGAATCTCTGAAACAGAGTTTGTTGGCATCATTGTTAGATGGTGAAGTGATGCCATAAAATGTCAAGTCTAAGGTTGGCACTGCACAATCTTTGGGAAAGTGGAAAATCACGATGCATGACTGCTCTCTTTTTTTCAGAGCAGACTCCTCTAGCCTCCAGGCTGGCAGGCTAAATACTGTCTGCTTGACTGTAGCTCCAATCTGCCTGAATACAAAAACTGCAAAAAAAGAAAAAGAAAAAAACCCTGCTGTCCATGTTTAACCGGTTCCTCCAGCATTATCTCCATTGTCGGTGGAGTGCCAGGGCTGAGAGGGCCAGCATGGTTGGCAGGGCTACAGAGGGTGCACGGAGTGGGGCAGAGTCATCCACAGGCCCCCTCCGGTCTGCTTCCACCACCGGGGCTTTGGTGGCAGCACTGACAGCGTCCATGTCGGTGGGGCAGACCTCTGTGCAGCCGCTGCCACTGCCTGAGCCGCTGCCTTCATCGCCTGCAACAACATAACAAAACACAAGCCATGAGCACATCACTGACAAAACATTAGTCAGCAATTCAAGCACATTTTTCATTCCTAAACTGTTGCTTTAAAACTACAGTATGCAACTTTTTCACAGTCAAGTCTCTTTCAGCTCATTGTTTTTATTTATGGAGATTTAACAATAAAATGCCATATACAGTACAATACCAGTCTGTATCTGCTTATGACTCTGTGCTCTCTTTAAATCTCAATACAACACCCAACCCAACCAAATCCTAAATCTATGATGGATGGTCTGTTTTGGACTGATATTAAATGAAGAAGAATACTGCATAACGAATACGCTGCCTCCAAATCTTTCCATAACTGTCTTCATCAAGTTTTCACATACCTTGATGAAGAATGGACCACTATGTTTTTTTTACACACTGCCCATGTTAGTTATTTGCTCCTTCAGTGCCTCTTGTGGCTTTCCTGATGCTGATTATCTCTGCCTCAAGGTTAGGTAGTATTTCAAAATAGACATCTTATCAAGATGAGTGACCAGTGAGCATGATTTTGACCAATGGTCAGACTAAAAATACATTTCCTGCCGTAAGACAAAAAGTAGCATGTTGTCAAGTGTGTGTGCATGGGGAAAGTGGCAAGTTGCTTACTTGAGTCTTGAAAGTAGATATCATTGCCATTGTAGGCATTTTTCAACTTGTTGGTCATCACCCTCAGAGCCATGATCTGCTGGCGGATGAAGGTGTCTGGGCGCGTGATGTCCACACCCACCTCAGGGTTATTCAACTGGTTGGTCAGTCCATCCTTTTGAACTTCAGGGAAGTACCTTTAATACATCAAATAAAATAAACGTAATGACTTATTTTTTTTTAAGGAGCTTGTTTAAAAGACAAGGAATCCGGCGAGTGATCATTAGTCAATGAGAAAGAATATTTGTGAAACTAGACAAACGCATTAAAAATGTATTAAGAGTCTGAGCTCTCTCATGTGCAAATTATTCTCCTACATAAATAAAAACAAAGAGAAGGCTAGAGAAAGGGTGGACTGATACACACATATTTTGTTGTTTTAAGCCATGGGTCTAATTCTCATACTGCACTCGAGAGTGGTTCTTTGAGGTTATAACAGTTTTGGCAGTATTTGACCTAATCATGTGGGGTAATGTTCCAACGTATTTGTGGGATATTTCTCTAGGGAAAACATGTCTGATAAATAAGCAGCTGGTCATTGTGTGAGGGCATACCAAAAAGTATCTCAGACAACAGCATTTGTGTCCCATTAGGCCAGCTCACTTTGGGTAATATACACCTCTGAAAACACGACGAGTTAGAGGAGGAAACATTTGATGTCAACTGGTGAAATTCTCTTCCTTTTGTCACTGAAAATAGCAGCAGCTTCCACACCCAATACAGGGTTGAATGATCGGCTTTAAGAGTTATTCAGTTAATTAAAAATAAGAACGAATGAAGTCTTTTCATCATACAGTTGATTGTATGAATAAAAGTAGCACAAATCTATTAACTGTGACCCCATGGTTGCGAGCATTTGGAGCACTCGTGCAAATACTTTCCTTGAAAAAAAGAAGAAATTAAATCAGATTATCAGGAACACACCATGCTGGCACATTTTAAACAACAATAAAAAAAACACAATTCCATAAATTAACATTAAAAGAAATTCAAAAAGCATTTTAAAAAGTGATTATAATTTATAGTAAAGGGTGAAAGCAAACCAGAGTGATCAACTATTAAGTGTTTAAGAGACCACTTTTTATTTGTTCAGTTGACTAACAAAAGTCAAAGTATGCCAAGCTCTTGCACAGCCAAGTTTAATTCAGGGAAAGTAAATAATCTGGTCTTTAATTTTAGGATTAGACTGATTAACATTAGTCAGGCTGAACAGACTTTGGACTTCTAATAACCTTTTGTATCAGCCTGCGTTAGCCCCCAGGCCCTGGTGCACTCACCTGCCCTTGGTGTGTCCATTCCAGCACTCGTCATCACTGGCATTTCCAGCGGTCACTCTGTCCTCCATGCACATCGCCTCAGGCAGGTTGGACCAAAATTTCTTTGACAGTTTTAGTTTCTCTTTTATGTCAACCACCTAAGCAAAAACAGGCGTTGTTATACATGGGAGGAAAAAAAAACCTGACTAAACAAATCAAGTCTGTGTTCCAATATAGCAGTTGCAGCTGAAAATGATGCATATGCACAGTAAATAATACAGGAAATATATAAAAAAAAGAAAAAATTCACTGGATGCATATTTGTACACAATTTCTTTAATCAGACATTATTTATTCCGAGCAAGAAAATAAGAAATATAGCACAGAGTGTGAACGATGCCTTTTCTTTTAAAAGTTGATGACAAACCTAACACACATCCCTATTCCTTTATTGATGCTGTAGCCCCCAAAGCATTACAACACTATTCATAATTACCACATATCCTTTGTAGAATCATCTGAGAGAAACTGCAGACAGTACGTAAGATATCTTTGAAGTTTCTGATGTATACTGTATGACAGATTGAAGGTATAAAAATCTAGCATTTATATTTTAACAGAGCTTAAGTCTTTTAAAAAAACTCTCCCTTACTCAGCATACATCTCATGTGTAAACTCATTATAAAACTGCCCCAGCGTCACTTATTACCACATCTTATCAAAGGGATTATAAATCCTTGGGATTTAACCCTGAGACATTTTAACTCTCTCTGACTCCCCTAAAATGATTTGGGTTTAATTTTCCCTCCGTGTTGACTATCGAATGTTTGCATCATGAAAAGTAAGACCATGCAGGCTCGCAGCAATAATTTAATCTTGAATGTCAGACTTAAATGCTCCTTTGCATCCCGGCCATGTGACACAGTCAGATATCGTTTTCTGACTTGAGCCCGTTGAACTCCAATCTTTTATCAAACACAGAATTTGACATATTTCACTGAAGCTGAGGGAAAGCCTGATAGCAGCAGGTTGGCCCCATTATCTTTTTCCGACTGACTTGCTGTTGGCTTACGTGAAATTGTAGTGAACCTGAGCAGAACATGAAAGGTGCTGTACTGACTGTGTGACGCTGCTGTAGGCCCCGACTCTGCTTTTGATGTGTTAATCCTGTCACACTGATGCCAAAGCACTTCAGCAGCTCTGATATTGCCCAGAGGGTCAAGGCTGCACTCAATGCAAGAGATTGACTGGCAATGTTTGACTAAACCTCAAACATTAAGTTTAGTTTAACAAGTGAGAGATTCACAGGTTTTCTTATGATCTGCAGGCAAAACCTGTAAAAAAGTGTGAATTGAACTGGGAATGACAAACTCACCTTAAGGTAATGCAAATATATAATTAGCACCTTCACTAAACATGATACTACCATGTTTCATGTGACTGAAAATAGATAAACAGTCCACTTATAGGCTGAGATGACTAACGATGTCTTAATGATTCTATAATGTGCTGTACTAAGCCATATATCCATTATACAGAGTGATTGGATGTTTTCCATTTCAACCAACCACAACAAACACATAGCCTTAGCAGTTATATAAAAATCCCTATTAAGATGGAAAACTGAAAAAATATAAAAGTAAATAAAAGTACTTGATTGATCTAGAATGCCTTAAAATATATGAAGCTTAAACCAACAAAAAAAAATTAAAAGAAGAAGAAAGGTTGAGCCTTTTCACACAATAATAAATATACCTCTGGGAAAAGTCTGCTCTCTCTTCCCTGGCCATTGCCCATGAATAAATAATAAGACTGCAACAAGCAGCCCTGGCATGCAACCGGCTACACTGCACACTAGATGGCACTATGTCGTTGAGAAATGGGGAGACAGATGAGCAACCAGAAAGAAACTACAGAGAGAAAATGAGACTAATGATGTTTCTTTCACATCAAACTTCACATTCACATGGATCTCCATGTGGTCTATAACATGAAGACTTGTAATTGCCATGGAAACAGATGACAGTAGAAAGACTAATGAAAGACTTACGTACAAACAATCTACAGTTTAAACAGGAAAATATCATCCCAGTAGTGATGTTATGTGAGAAAGGAGAGAGGGCGTGTGTGGATCAGAGATCCTCATCACAATCTGCTTGCCTAGCTGACAGGGTTGATATTCTCATTATCACATAATCACAATAAAGATCATACATAGGTCGCCTCACATTAGGATATTACAGTGTATTTGTTTTCAGTGACATCCTAACGATGACTATTATCATGAAGTGTGATAGCTATTTAAATACCTTATGACATTAAAGTTGTTATTAGTGTGTGATACCTATGGTTCTGTAATAAGGGCTGACAAGGCAGTTGATAGAAACATTTACTCACTGGATGTGCAAGCCATGGCCATTTATATTATAGGTTTTCTTTGAAAGGACCTCATGAGCTTAAGTAAAATATTAAAACATTGTCAACATATGCATCTGAAGGTATTACAAGTGCAGGGGGAAATAAACTTATATATTATACGCAGTAGCTACAGATGTGTTTTACTGAAAGCAGTCTTCCACTGATAGAATAGAATGTTTTACCCCCCACACACAATCATATTGACACACACACACACACACACACACACACACACACACACACACACACACACACACACACACACACACACACACACACACACACACACACTCACACTCACACACACACTTAGCACATGAATGTGATTATCATGGTAGAATAAAAAAACATGCATCTCCAAATTTGGTGATTTTGAAATTTTCAGATAAACTAAATGGTTTGATATACATTCTCATATTCCGTAAATAAATCACTTAAAAGTCCATCAGACTATTGAAAAATGTAAGACTTTACTTTAACTGACTCTAAAGTATTGCAGATAAAGTCCTGTTTTTGGAGTTTTACTTTTATATTGGATATAATTAGATCAGTGATTTAACCCTCGACCCAACTCATCACAGCTTATCTTTTTAAAACCCAATTTCTTTTCATCTTTTTTCTCTTTTTGCAAAATCTTAAAAATATTTTTAAAAATATTTACAATCTTCGGTCTCAGCATCTTTTCTTGCTGTCTGTTCAGAACTGAACTGGGAAAAAAGGCGTTCAATTTTGCTTCTCCCTCTACCTGGAACAAGTTAAAGAAATCCTTAAAATTTAATGAGCTGATCTCATTGGTTGCTTTTAAGAGGATATTAAATGACTTGGAGGCAGACACATCTGCTGTAGATGTTTTGCCTGATGTGTTTATGATTGTGGCTGACCTTGGAAATGTTTTCTGATTCAGCTATTTTATGTTTTTAATGTTTTTGTGTAGTTTGTGTGTATGTGTGATTGTACAGCTGCCAGTCTTGGCCAGGACACTCTTGAAAAAGAGATTTCTATTCTCAATGAGTTTTTTCCTGTTTAAATAAAGGTTAAATACAATTTAAAAAAATAAAGTAATGTTGTGACAGTTTATATCATATAGTGATCTACACCAAAATGAATAACAGAAGACTTGAATATATATTCCACTTTGCCAACTTTTACAAGGAAGGCTGGCCCATCCTACAGGGCTTTACACAGCATTGCTCCCTTTCTGTTTTATGCATCACATTATCTATATTCTATATTTCTTAAAGGCATGTTCCCTGCAATTTTGTGAAATGCCCATTTAGAGATGTCTTAATAATTAAACTGTAACACAATATTCCGCTTCACATTAAGGCCCATGAAGGTTCTTAGTCATCCGGGTACAGGTGTAGGATGTTTAGAAAGGTAAATGGATTTTAGTATTAACAGATTTCTTTCATTTTCATTTCCTATAAAACAGAAAATCCAGTTGTCTTTGACGTACAGTACTGTCGTACAGCTAGATATTCACATTAGGAATTAAAAACATTGCACATCTGAAGAATGTATTTATGATATTTCAGGTTTGGAGGTGCAAAAGGTTCCAGTGACTCAGCTGGACAATTTAGATATTTGTCTCACCCTTTGCACAATACAAACCCTTGAAAAAATCTTTTAAAGGATAAGTCTGACATTATTTTATATTCTCCAGTCAGCAAATACCATCAAAAGACCAAACTTAACACTGATGTATTGTCTCTTTAAATACTTTCTGACTTCCCGACCCCATGTGTGGAATTCAGCCTCAACCCATTGGTTGAAGATGTAAATCTTGAAAAAAAAAACAGGTTACACACAGATATATAGTTTCATTGTTAAACAAAAAGGCCCAGTAATCTTTTAAAACAGCTGGGCTCTGTAGTTTTTAGCAAATATAACTCAAACAGGAGTAAACGTTGCAGCAGGACGGTGTATGTGGGATCGACTCAGAATAAAGTACAGTGGCCGTGTTTATTGTAAGGAAGGAACATGCCACTCATAATTGGCTAATTTATGTATTTAATAGTTTTTGGACAACAATGCAGCTCTATGACACAGAGGAATACTGTGAGCTATATCAGGCTTTGGCTACAGAGATAATCAAAGGATTAATTCATTGTTGGTTTCTGTCTTTTCTTGAGACTTAGCTAAAACAATGAGAGATTCATGATTAAGCATCAACTTAAACCTTGAGGATAAAATACTGCAGCAAGGCGTAGTTTTGCCCGCTCTTCCTCCTCAGCCATATTTTTTCTCTTTCGCTCTCCATCGTCTACCTGCTTTTTGTCACAAACCATTTATTACTTCATGCTGTTTCTCTCTCTCTCTCTCTGCCCCCTCGCTATGACTCTCGTCTCTGCTGTCTTTGGACTTTCTTCCTGTTACCACAGTCCGAAGTGAACGTGAAGGTTTCATGGTTAGCTGACCCGTGATCTTAGACCAGACTACTATTTTTAAAAAAACGCTTTGTGAAAAAAAGCCCCTGGTCTTTATATAACAGTGTGTGCTCATACATCCCTGGACTGTATAGCATCTGTCCTCTCCCATCTTTTCTCCTTGAGTACCACAATGAAAATCCGCTGTGGAGCATGATGGCAATGGCTCATAATTTTTCTGCCACTTAGTACATGATTCATCTTCTAATACATATTAATTTAATCATAAATGTAACAAATCAATCATCTATAATGTTCTTCTCTCTCTCTCTCTCTCTCTCTCACTCTCTCTTTCTGTGTTCCTGTTCTGTTTCTTTAGGAACAGGAAAACAGGATGTTTACTAAACAGCTAATCCTCAAAACAGAAGATCAATTCAGCAGTAAACAGCACTAAAAAGTAGCCCATAATGTATTATAGGTCACACAGCTTAGCGTGCCATGATCCAGACCTTTTGTTTTGTTTTTTTACCACAAATAAAATCCACCCAAACATATTGGATATACAGTACAATGTTTACCCACAGTAGAAAAGTAATTGGCTTGAATGGACAAACATGGGGCAGCGTTGACAAAGAATAATTATTTCTAAAAACAACAATATGAATTGGTTGTTTGTTGTTGGACTTCTGTGCTAGTCATGGATTGTCTATAACGAACACCATGTTCGAACATAGGGATGCTCATAAGTGTACCTGGTACCAGAGCACCCTAGGCCGAAGGTCAATGATCGATTTCATAATTGTTTCATCTGATCTGAGGCCGTATGTTTTGGACACTCGGGTGAAGAGAGGGGCAGAGCTGTCAACCGATCACCATCTGGTGGTGAGTTGGGTCAGGGGGTGGGGGAAGACTCTGGACAGACCTGGTAAGCCCAAACGTGTAGTGCGGGTAAATTGGGAACGTCTGGAGGAGGCCCCTGTCCGACAGACTTTCAACTCACACCTCGGGCGGAGCTTTTTCGTGCATCCCTGTGGAGGCTGGGGGCATTGAACCCGAGTGGACAATGTTCAAAGTTTCCATTGCTGAAGCTGCGGCGAGGAGCTGTGGTCTTAGGATCTTAGGTGCCTCAAGGGGCGGTAACCCACGAACACCGTGGTGGACACCAGTGGTCAGGGAAGCCGTCCGACTGAAGAAGGAGTCCTTCCGGGATATGTTATCTCGGAGGACTCCGGAGGCAGTTGCAGGGTACCGAAGGGCCGAAGGGCTGCAGCCTCTGCCGTGAAAGAGGCAAAGCAGCGGGTGTGGGAGAAGTTTGGAGAAGACATGGAGAAGGACTTTCGGTCGGCACCAAAGTGTTTCTGGAAAACTGTTCGCCACCTCAGGAGGGGCGGGGAACCATCCAAGCTGTGTACAGTAAGGATGGGACACTGTTGACCTCCACTGAGGAGGTAATAGGGCGGTGGAGGGAGCACTTTGAGGAACTCCTGAATCCGACTAATACGCCCTCTATGTTAGAGGCAGAGCTGGAGGATAACGGGGATTGTCGTCGATTTCCCAGGCGGAAGTCACTGATGTAGTCAAACAACTACACAGTGGCAAAGCCCCGGGATTGATGAGATCCGTCCAGAAATGCTCAAGGCTCTGGGTGTGGAGGGGTTGTCCTGGTTGACACGCCTCTTCAACATTGCGTGGAAGTCTGGGGACGGTGCCAAAGGGTGGCAGACTGGGGTGGTGGTTCCTTTTTAAAAAGGGGGACCAGAGGGTGTGTGCCAATTATAGGGGTATCACACTTCTCAGCCTCCCTGGTAAAGTCTACTCCAAGGTGCTGGAAAGGAGGGTTCGGCCGATAGTCGAACCTCGGGTTGAGGAGGAACAATGCGGATTCCGTCCTGGTCGTGGAACAACGGACCAGCTCTTCACTCGCAAGGATCCTGGAGGGAGCCTGGGAGTATGCCCAACCGGTCTACATGTGTTTTGTGGATTTGGAGAAGGCGTATGACCGGGTCCCCGGGAGATACTGTGGGAGGTGCTGCGGGAGTATGGGGTGAGGGG
Organism: Perca flavescens; assembly: GCF_004354835.1. Lineage (NCBI taxonomy): Eukaryota > Metazoa > Chordata > Actinopteri > Perciformes > Percidae > Perca > Perca flavescens. The sequence goes on along the minus strand of NC_041341.1, from coordinate 19,402,915 downwards.
GTCTCTACTCAGGGCCATCCAATCTCTGTATGACCAAAGTGAGAGCTGTGTCCGGGTTCTCGGTAGTAAGTCGGACTCGTTTCAGGTGAGGGTTGGCCTCCGCCAGGGCTGCGCTTTGTCACCAATCCTGTTTGTAATATTTATGGACAGGATATCGAGGCGTAGTCGGGGTGGGAGGGGTTGCAGTTTGGTGGGCTGGGGATCTCATCGCTGCTCTTTGCAGATGATGTGGTCCTGATGGCATCATCGGCCTGCGACCTTCAGCACTCACTGGATCGGTTCGCAACCGAGTGTCAAGCGGTTGGGATGAGGATCAGCACCTCTAAATCGGAGGCCATGGTTCTCAGCAGGAAACCGATGGAATGCCTTCTCCAGGTAGGGAATGAGTCCTTACCCCAAGTGAAGGAGTTCAAGTACCTTGGGGTTTTGTTCGCGAGTGAGGGGACAATGGAGCGGGAGATTGGTCGGAGAATAGGCGCAGCGGGTGCGGTATTGCATTCAATCTATCGCACCGTTAGACGAAAAGAGAGCTGAGCCAGAAGGCAAAGCTCTCGATCTACCGGTCAGTTTTCGTTCCTACCCTCACCTATGGTCATGAAGGCTGGGTCATGACCGAAAGAACGAGATCCAGGGTACAAGCGGCCGAAATGGGTTTCCTCAGGAGGGTGGCTGGCGTCTCCCTTAGAGATAGGGTGAGAAGCTCAGTCATCCGTGAGGAGCTCGGAGTAGAGCCGCTGCTCCTTTGCGTCGAAAGGAGCCAGTTGAGGTGGTTCGGGCATCTGGTAAGGATGCCCCCTGGGCGCCTCCCTAGGGAGGTGTTCCAGGCACGTCCAGCTGGGAGGAGGCCTCGGGGAAGACCCAGGACTAGGTGGAGGGATTATATCTCCAACCTGGCCTGGGAACGCCTCGGGATCCCCCAGTCGGAGCTGGTTAATGTTGCTCGGGAAAGGGAAGTTTGGGGTCCCCTGCTGGAGCTGCTCCCCCCGCGACCCGACACCGGATAAGCGGACGAAGATGGATGGATGGATGGATGGAACAATATGAATTAATGAGATAAAGGCGTTTGCAGGCTTAAGGTCTTTGTTTACAGATACTCCATGTATTTCTTGTATTTGTGCACACACAGGCAGGTCATGGTTTCTTTTTCTGTGAACAGGGTGGCAGATGTTTGCCACCTTTCAGCTCAGCACAAACATGTGAGTGAACTGTACTTTGACCAGTGGTTTTCAGATGCCCTTGCCTATTCTCAGATCAAAAGCTGACGTGTCACTGGCTTTGAAGCTGCAGTCACACTCCTGGCAACAGCACAATGTCAGCAGCCTAAGCTCTTATCTGGCTGTGGGATGATGCCTATACGTTCTATCTGCCATTCAAAAAACACAAACAGACTATCTCTCTAACTTTTAGTCTGAAAAAGCATCATGCTCACAGCAAATGCCAAAGCTGACCTAGTGTTCAGCTGGCTGTTCTGTCAGCTGGTTCTGTCTCATTCTAGTTATAACACATGCATCTTGTTTAATTACCAATTAGTCCTTTTTTCAAGCAACTATCTGGGGATGTCGCCGCTGCTTGACACAGAGCATATCCGTCTGCTGCAAGTCTGAGCTAAATTAGTGCATGTTCAATCTAATCATAGACTCGGCAGCAGGTCTCACCACCAAACCACAAGGGGCAGGCAACTCCTCGATCAACTTATTTTCCCTGGCAACTGCTGCTCCTGTCTGCGTTAAAATAGTTTGTAATTGAGATGCAGGAAGAATACTGCATTCGTATCAAATGAAAGAGGTCAGGGAGTCGGTTCTGCTCATACCAAGACCTTGGCCATGCCATAAGTCTCTCCCTGACCAGTGACAACTTTGAGGACAGGCCCGAATAGTTTCTCACAAGGAGGAAGGCCACAGTAAGAATAACTCTGCCTCTTCATCACATTCTTCATCAGGTTATATTATTGACTGAGCCAATCCTAAAAAACTAATACACTCTCCTCTCTAAATCTGGGTGCACTATGTGGTCATGTAGCCAACTGATCAACTGCCACAGTGTCGAGTATCAGGGTGCTGACGCCCTGTGGGTCCATGTTCCTGGACACGGCTATTTAATCTGGTGTCTAACACGTCATAAAGTCCTCCTCACTGTTTCAGGTCTACTCATAAACAGCAGGATTATCTCATCCAAGACCTGCCATCTGGACTCCAAAGCACTTTTAGCACATTAAAAAATCGGTAAAGTAGAAATAATATTGGCTAGTCTAAAGCATACCAAGTAAATGACCTCTGTGATAATGTTTTGAGCAGCAGTTGTCCCTCCTTTGTCAGGTCTCGTTTTGTCCTTGTCTGGAAACATCCACCTCAAAGGTGACTGGCAGTGTTGCTTCAAGCAGGTAACTACCAGAGTGCATATAGATGTGGGCTGTTTTCATCCAATCAATATCCATCAACAGAGGGCAAGAGCAAATACGTTTCCCCTCTGTGACTTCACAATAGATGAGACTAGAAAGACATTGCCCAGCTGTTTATCTTGCACTACTCACACAGATGGGAATGGCAGGGCTCCAGACAAATTTTTTTTTTACTAGGAGCACTGTAGTCCCTAACTGAATATTTTAGGTGCACAGGCAGAAAATTAAGGGGTGCCTATCTTAAATCGACCTGCAACACAATTTTCCCCATTTTCCCCATTTTAACTGTTTTACTGATAAATGCCTTGGTAATAAATACAAAAACTACAATATATGGTTTTATTTCAGTTCACATACACATTTTAATTGAATGGTGCTTAACAAATGGACATTCAGAAATGTAAACAAAGTATTATTACTGTCATTAGAGTGCAAAAACCAAAAAATAACAAATTAATAGAAATGTAAACATGAAGTAAGTGGTCACTGGTCAGTGATCACTTTCATTACAGCTTCAGAACAAGTAACATTATCAGAATGAAAATATATAATTATTTATTTAAATTGAAAACTCAAGTTCCTTGTTAAAGCTATAGTGCGTAGTTACTGTCGCCCCCATGAGGAATTCTAAGTAATGACAACAAAACTGTCGGCGCATCCACATGATACAAGCCTTCCGTGACCGCGCACTTTTACAGGCGATGATCGTGACGCCACAAAAGCGAGACAGCAAGTGTAGATGATGTTACTCACACAGCTGACTAATCACTCACGGCCCTCCCTCTCTCACACACATTGGCCAACTCTTGCAGACTCGCTCCCTCCTCGTTTTTCTACATGAAATTAAAAAAAAGTTGTCAAATTTGCAGATTGCACATGTGCGAGTATGTTGTAAAGAATACTTGCACCGTTTAAAAAAAAATGGTTGCAGTCTGGAGCCCTGGAATAGTACACCAAAGCAAATCATAGTTAGAAAACAGCATAACCACTTGCGAACTAAAAAGTGGTTGGATATGACGGTGGTATGGTGGTTCTGTCCTCTGCTGCCAGGCTACACTAAATGTGATCAAGATAAACCCATTTTTAGCATCATTGTGTGGGCCATTGCCCTTTTTTCAACTGTCAGCTGGAGCCGCCCTTCTTGTTTCCCTTGATTACAAATGATTATGTCTAAGCATAAATCTGCCACGGCAGAATTCTGCGACTTTAACATGGACATCACGACAAAGCGTCAGTGGCGGCAGTGCATATATCTATTTTATATCTCCTGGTGACAGCACTGTCAGTGACAGCACTGTGAGATTGTTTTCATGCTGCTTCCTGGGAGCTTAGGGATAGCACTGGGATACTTGACATGAAGTGAAATTCTATTGTTATTCAAAAATGGCCATTATTTTGCATTTGTTTTGATTTTGCAGCCTGGGTTTTGAACAGTAGCGGAAATGCTGTGATATCCATCTTAATGGTATATCTGACAGAAAGTGGGGAGAGTATACAGATACTATCGTGGCAATAAACAAGAGTAATGAATATTTATTACTTTATCAATCTTACACATACCTTACGATTTAAAAAAACTGCTGCCTTGAACAATAAAGCTCGTTGATGTAATTGCTCAAGTACATTGTCTTGGAGTTGCTGCCATATTGGCTGACTATAAGTTGTCAAATTTAGTTTTGATTCCATACTTCAGTGAGAGAAAGCTGAATTTAATCGCTCAGTTCTTTGACACCCTGGAGGCCTAACTTCATGACTGTTGCAGGATAAACAATTCATCATGCCTTCAATTTAATGTGACGTTGAATCTCTGTGTACCTTGAAAAAACACAAAAAAGATAATGCTGGTTCCAAAAATAGCAGAAGCTGTGTTGTTACAAGAGACGCATAATTACAAACCAACGACTTTGGTCCCTTACGGCCAATTTGATCAGTTTTGATTACTCTACTGAGAATTAATCCCCAAAGATATGTTACATTTAAAATAAAGCACTAATGATAAGTGCTCATATTATGCTCATTTTCAGGTTCATAATTGTATTTAGAGGTTATATCAGAATAGGTTTACTTGGTTTAATTTTCAAAAAAACACCATATTTTTTTTTGTACTGCACATTGCTGCAGCTCCTCTTTTCACCCTGTATGTTGAGCTCTCTGTTTTAGCTACAGAGTGAGGCATCACACTTCTGTTCCATCTTTGTTGGGAGTCACACAGTAGCTAGGTAAGGACTACAAGCCAGTCAGAAGCAGAGTATGAAGGCGTGCCATGCTAGCAGCTAGGCGAGCATTATAACGTGACGTTACAACGTTAACGTTACAAAGTGATGCACGTTTGTCATGGAAGTAAAGGCTGGACTACAATAGAGCTGTTTGGAGCAGTTTGTGAACAGTGTTTTCTGTTGGAGATGGTAAGTACCTTTGGGGTGGACTTTGGGCTTTTTCACTTTGTAAACCTATAATATGCACAAAAAAGGTATATAACACAATAAAGGAAAGAGAAAAAGCCAAAAAGCATAATATGAGCACTTTAAAGTTGCAGCTATCCCTTGTGGTTTTAGGGACATGTTTGGAAAATGCTGTCGTTAAAATGAGTCAACACACAGGTGTTGTCAAAGCCCAACCTTAACTGGCCTTAACTTCATTTTTGTCTATATTTCACACAGCACGATCAGGTCTTTTCTCTCATTAATGACACATTGGTGTAGCTCATGCACTATTTACATACTGTCAATGAACACATACTCAGTGGCCTGCTTTGCATAATATTGCCTCAAACCATTTGCTCTGTCCCAATATGGTGTATCATAGTGAGCAAAATGTATCACACAATGATCCCATAGTGAGAAAAAAATGACAGAATATTAATGAAACAGTGGTGAGTTTGCTCTTGTGATTCGCCCAAGGCCACGACAGGAGAAGTTTGAAAAAGGGCGATGATTAAAGGGAAGCTATGCTCTGTGGAGAACAGAGCAATCATCGGCAGGCCTGCGCTCTCCCTGCTGCCCTTGTTCCCCAGAGAGGCAGGCAGCCTAGAGTCTAATGGGGCCAATGTGCCTCATTAATGTATTGACAGATATGAAAAGTAGCAGTGCCTTTATGGCACCAGTATTAGTCGCTAAAAGACGGGACGATGCATGGAGTCTTGGCGTTATAATTGCTGGTTGACTTGGACTCTGATTTCACAGGGATACATTTTAAAATTCACACGTTGTACGAATATCGCCATGATTATGGCGTAGGAAAAAGGTAAAAACTGAACCATTTTAGCTTAATTATTATGAAATTATTATTTTCAGTATGGGCAAATTAACTCTATATATGGGGGCGCACTCTACCAGGTGAGCTACCCAGGTGCCCTCACTTTTGTTAACTCTTAAACACAATTGCATGCAACTTCAGAACTCCGATCACAAATGTTTAGATCTGTATCGTTTGTTTTCGTAGATAGATGTAAGTCTACAATCAAGAGGGTGGGTCAAATATAAATATTACATAGATTCAACAGTCTTGACTTCAAACAAAACTGTCTTGATTGAAACAATATTTAACATCTGACACTGTTGAACTTTTCCATTCCATTCAAGGTTTATATGCGTATTTAACACTTAAGAAGTATATGTCAATGAATTTCAGTGAGGATGGAAACCAGGAGACAGATGTACCTCCTCTTTCAGCAGCAGCCTTTCCTGCTCCAGTTTGGTTTTCTTTTGTTTCCATTTTGAAAAGTTTCTCATTAATCTATACCTATTTTATGGTTGGTAGCTACTTGGGAATTTGGCATGGTAATTGCTACTCAAACGCTCACACATAAAATCAACTTAAAAATGTAATCATCATTTGCAGAATAACAGACACTAAGAAAACGTAAGGATTCTTTGAAAGAATAAACACTAGTGCAAACATTATGTGAAATGCCTGTGTTTGATTTGCCATTCCTCTCTGGGTATACAGTAATGTTCACATGACTGCTTGTGAGTTACTCCTAAATATTTCACTTTGCTGTAAGAAGGAATTAGTTTTTGACAAAATTGTCTTCATTTCCCCTTCTAGTATGAAACTTCCTTTCTCCTACGCTGGCTCCAAAGAGCTTTTTTAAAAATCTACTTCACAGAACTGTGATAAATATAGGCCCAGAACTCACTTTGTGATACAGACCCCAATTGGTATCCCTTTGAAGTATACTTCCAACCACCTTGGATTAGACTTTGGAATTGGTGAATGGTCTAAAGTGTGTGAAATGGTGATAGAAGCGTTATCCTTAGTTTCACACTACACAGACACATGTCTGGTTTGTCTCAGAGAATAAATCAATATGATTAAATGTTCATACTGGTGACTTGCTATTACTTTGTAACTCCTCTCTTATAATTTCTAATAGATTATAGAGCCTATGAGTTGTTGAGTTAGCACTAGTGAGGCCACAGCTTTCTAGAACTTTCTTGACAACATTATTTGTGTTGCCTTGTGAATGACAGAAGTGAACTGTGGCTGATAGCTATTCTATGGTATGACAGAAGTGAACTGTGGCTGATAGCTATTCTATGGTTGTTGCACCTTTTGGCTTAATACAGCTTGTGTGATATCTTTATCTCACTACAGGGCCAATGTCGTGAAGCTTTGGTGTACTGTAAGGCTGTAACCCCACGCAGTCTGATTGAGATGTGTTGCTATGGAATACGTCTCCTTGCATGTTCGTCAGACGCATAATTTAAATATGCCCTTTCACCTGACACAAAGTGATGGCTGTGTAATGAGGGAGAGCTGTGCTTTCTATTCATCTGCACACACAGCTCCTTTCTCTCCCTCTCAGAAGGTGAGACTTTTCACTCATGCAATCAGGACACAGCCAATATTGTCTCTGCTTTTTGTTATGGTGTGTGATACATTTATGAACAGATCATGAAGTGTTCCTACTGGAATCCATCAGCTCCTTTGTGGTGGATGTGGTGATCTGTGGTTGCTGTGGTTACTGGTCATCTTAAGTGGGTTTAAATATAGTACAGATCCCAGAGGTCCATTCAAAAACAAAGTGTTCTGTTGCTCTTTAGTGTGCAAGAAAAGAGACTAATGCATGGTTACACACACACACACACACACACACACACACACACAAACTGGCCTTTTTTCAAAATCTTTATCTAGATTCTATAAGGTTGAAAGTTCTTTTCAATTAATGTCCTGCTCCACACTTACACAATTACAAACATCGACAACTGGAGGCTGTCCAGTGCAATGACAGTCTGATCTGTTGGTCACTGAGCAGCTCCACTGGAGCAGTTGGATGTTATAGGTGCCTTGTTCAAAGATACGTCAACAGTGGTACTGACTGAATTATTACTTCCCGGGATTGCTTGTACTAAATTATATTAGATCTTAACCCCAGAGGTACGGGAAATGTATTATACTGTATTAATGTTCTTGTAATTTGAGGTTTTTCTTCCATATTAATTAGTCTATGTGGTAATAGAACAGCAATTTGTTTTAAGAGTAAACTATCTTTGAGGTGAAAAAAAACAAAGAAACAGATTTCTGATTTTCTGCTGAGAATTAAAACGTCCCAATAGCTCTGATGGAGCTCAGGACTTATCCTGAGAATGGCCACTATGTTACAAATTATTATTATACAAAATGCTAAAAATCCAGGGTTCCCGCAGGTATTTCCCCCCGGGAAACAGGGCCATATTTTAGCGAGAAATCCCGCAACCTCAATTCCTAGCATTTAACCCTATCCCACATCAGCTCCACCCTTCTTTAACTGGCAACGAGCAGCAAACCTAACAACAAGCTTTAAAATGTTCCTTTAAAAGTGTGTGGGTGATGGACACTGAGATATACGTAGATAATGCTTGTAGAATGTCTGCATGTGGTGTAAGGCCACAGCTTTACACCACATTCAGACCAAAACAATCAGACCAGCGTATCGTTATTGGAAATGGAAGTTACTTTCTCTCTAACTTCACCAACAGTAAACACAGTGATTTACATTTAAAGGTTTAAAGATTTGGAATTTGTCAGGTTATCATTATACTATCAAATATTTAGGCTTGAGTGCCACCCCTAATCAAGGGAATTGTTAAATTTACAATCAAACAATGCCCTGAACTATCATGCCACATATGCACTTTTAGACTATTTATTTTTTTGTGGTCTTAGAAAAAGTTATGTTAGAATCTGTGGAATCTCCATAATTGCATGGCTTTGGCAAGAGTCAGTAGGTACAACAACTCAGAGAAAGGAGCTGTGGATAGGCCCACTTTGCTTCCATTAAGCTGTATCCAAAACAAGAATGTTTCAGTGGCTTGACATGTTCCTGGACGGCAGAAATATAATGCCAGGGTCAAGAATTTGGGAAAGGAGTGGTTGTGCTTCTGATTTCACAAACCACACACGGATGTTTTACTCTGTGTTTCCAACTGAACATGGCAAAAAAGGATTGTGTGCATAAATGTTCTGTTTTACTTAATGTTATACTATTGCACGTTACCCATGTACTAAGGGTCTGAGTGAATAATTTATCCAAACATGAATGTGAGCAGAAACTAAAAGTAATTTCACAAGATTCGGTAAGCAGCTTGACAGACTGGGCAATTCAGTCAGATCACTCCCACGTAGCAGAAAAACTACCTTTTCGGACCTTTTATTTCACACTCTTCACACGCTTAACCCTAATCAGAGTCATGGACGGCTGGAAAGAAAACAAGGAAAAACCCTGGGCAGATCACTGGTCTCTCACAATGCTAACAAACAGAGACAGACAATCACACAGTCACACCTAACTGCAGTTTATTGACCTGCATGCCATGGTTGTAGGAAAGTACCTCAAGAGAGACAAAAAAAACAGAAGCAAACATGGGGAAAACAAAGATTAAAGTGCAAAACATTCTTGCTGTAAGACAGAAATTCTAAGCATTGATCAACAATGCTGCCACCTTTTCTTACTGAGAGGGCTAGCCAGGACAGGAGTGATTGTCTCTTTTGGACTTGAATCAACTACTGAAATGCACATTGGCACGATAAGGCGTACAGCAAACTTGAGGATATAACACGACAAACTGCCCTTAATCTAATGTCACAGTAGGAGGTGGCTTTTGATTATTTTCTAAAAAAGTCCAACTCCAAGCTAAATGCATTTAGCTCTCTTGGATGTTTGACCTTCACTGTGCAGAATGATGTACAGTATGTGCAGAGTCGGACTTCAGATGGCTGTTTTCACATTCATCTGCTAAAAGAGGGAAAGGTTCTCTGCTCACCTTAAATCTGGGTTTAAGACATGTACGTGAGAGCATGATTTGTGACATCACGACTAGTTTGGCTGTTCAGATTCCAGCACGTGCCAGTTTCAAAAAGAGCGAGCAGTTCAACCAAGTCTTACTGTTTTCTTTGAATAATTATCAGAGGCCAGGAGAAGTAAAAATATGGAGTAAGTAAAAATATGCAGTAATTCCCAAGAAAAACAAACACACCATTTTCGTTTTACATTGTTAATCCTCGTGTTACCCCTCATATTTATTTTGTGACCCCAGGTTGGAAACCACTGTGTTAGGCAGTTTCCATGCAGACTATTTCCTACAATATTAGGTAAACTGTTTTTCGGTTTCAATTGCTGTGACAAGTTAAGACTACTATTAGGGTTTGTGGCTGAAAGCATGCTGGATAGCCACTCTTGATTGTTGACTTTGGTTTAAAAAAAAATTTCATTGTCAAACAAAAAATGTTTGACAGGGTGAGACAGAAAGGGAGATGAGAAAAAGAGAATGGCAGGGATAAATTATATCTGCACATTTGTTAACAATTATAGCTTAGTAGTCATTCAACCATCAAGCTTCTATGATATTTGTGTGCACAGAAAAACAAAATATTTAATATTATATTTATATTTGAATATTGAGAAGCAGGTAAAAGGGGATTTAAGAAAATGCTAACATTTTGGAGAAAATCATATTTGGAAACATTTGTAATGCAAAAACGGACTATATAGTACTTAACCAATAAAGGTAAATGGAACCTCAATTGTATTTTCTTCTGTTTTGTCTCATTTTCTGGAAAATTGCAAGAATACTATAATAATTTTATGAAATCTTAGAATAGTTTTCTTCTTGTACCAGTAAACACAACTTAAGTATGTGCTTTTAAAACTTCCAGACATTCCAGATAGTTTTCCGTGAAATTCTGTAAAAACCCAACGAGTCTAGGCATACACATCAATGAACTGACCGAGCCTTAATGAAGATGGCTTTCTGAATCCATCAAGGAAGTTGTAGCTGGTAATTGATGACTTGGGTTTCATTTATTAATAATCATGGAAAAGCATGTACATGAATAAGCCTATAGCTGAGGTCTTGATCATTAAAAAAAAAAATCAAGAATAATCATGTGAAAGCTATGTAAAAAGAGGCTCCAATGCTATTAACAGACATACAGTTATGGATCAAAGGAATCCTTTTTTGACAGATATTGTTCTCTATAGGCTCTTTCTACAGTCTAGTCTTGTTTTTTTTCTTCCCCCAATTGTTTATAGTGCCATACAGATAAAACCTGAACCATGTATTACACAAGGGAGACAAAAAGGACCAATAAAACTACACTAAATTGAATTGCACCAAACTTGTTACAAATGTCAAATTAAAAGCTCCACCTCTTATCTATAATGCGCCTCTGAGCCTGACAGTCTGTTGTGCCTTTATCCCCTCTTTGGACTTTCAAATCTCCATTTCTCTCAGAGCTTTGAGGGCGTGTGCTCTGACAGAATGTCAGGCAATTAAACAGCCATGGCTCATTGAGCTGGAGGTGGGCCAGCTCCTCCAGGCTTCTCTATAGCCAGCAGAAGAAATGAACGCAAGCTCTCCCTGCCATTCCTTGCACTTTGTTTTACTCACAAACTTACCGCTAAATCCAGACAAGGAGTTCTTATCAAAGGACAACTTAAACAATTGTCAACTATTACGAGGCTGAGTAGTGTCACTGTCGCAGATAATTATCTTGTGCCAGAATGTAAAGGAGGACAGTGTGTGGGACAACAAAGATGTCCTCTCACAGGGAACCCAGTCATGTTCTTGCTACACATAAATGCTGCCACATTAATAATGACAGGAGGCAGCAGCTACATGAGAATAACACCTGTATACCTTTTCCGAGCATACAGCATAAAGGCATGAACAAATAACTGGCAGCAGTTTTAATTAAGACATACATACTGACAGAAAGCTTCAGCTAGAAACAAAAGTCACTATTGTTTATCATATTTTTGTAATATTTCTCAGGTGTACCAGGCATCCAAGAGCTGGTACAAACCTACATTTAAAACTTCTGTTTTGTTCATGCTGGATATAAAAAGCTGTTTCAGACTGACACCTATTTGTTCAAAACCCTTTCAAAAAGATTATTAACAACATATTGGGGTATTGCAGCTTTGCCATATTGAAGGGAGGAAGCAGGAACAGATTAATAAATAACAATGGCTAATACATTGCTTTTCACACAACCTACCCACTGACCACCACCTACTCTGAAGAACCACAGAGACACAATGGTGACACTTTTAATTGTATACATATATATAATGAGTGGCTACTGATGAGTCCATAACACGTCTGTTTCTTAATAAGCTAATGCGGCCATAGTGAAGATCACATCCTGCTGGAGTCTTCATTTGACCACAGCATGGCTACAGTAGTTTAGTAGCCTATGTTGCCTAACTCATTGTACTACACCTTCTTTAACAAATGCAAATGCTGTTTTTTTTCTCTTAAAGACATTTTTGTTTTTAAATGATCCCTGCAAAGGTACTTCCATTCGTTCAGGTTTTTTTCACTATAGTGGAAATGTCCTTTAATAAGATTATCTCATACAAACTAGCTACCTCAGCAGTCAGTATTGATGCTTCTATATGCAGCAAGATCGAGAGTAGCATATTTTCTGCCTGCCAGTATAGTGGCTGTTAGAGGCAGTAGTGGTAACTGTAGGACCCCAATAGAAACACATCAAACTTTTCACAAGAAATGTATGAATATCCAGGCCAGTCATGCTTTTTTAGGACATTTGTATACTTGTTCTTGCCATGCATTTGCTTGCTTACTATATGTTAACAACCAATGTTGGAGGTAAACTGCAGGAGTGACTTAACAGCAGATGTGTGTGATTTCTAAAACATATAAGCTTGACCAACGTAATTCAATGTTAACTGAGCAAACCAATTAGTTCAATATTCCCACAAGATGACTCACCACAATGTTAAAGACTATGTCTCACTGTTTGAATATAACTTTTACCACCTTTAGTTAAGAATACTTAATGCTGACTAATACTCTACCACTGTGGCTGTTTCATTTACTGTAACCAAAAACTATGTCACACAAGCACTCAGCAGTCAGTTTTCATTTATGAGATGAAACTACTGTTATAGTACTCGTATAACACACTTATCAGTCAAAACTGCGCCATTATTGTCTAAATTAAACCTTTAAGTTGTTTCAAACACAGAGGAGGGACATTTCAGCAGCTGTTAAAGACTTACAACAAATACAATCCTGTAAGTTTTGGTTTATGTCATGCAGCAGCTTGGACTATAAAGGCCTTCTGAAATGATTTTATGTATTTAATATTTTGTTTCACAGCTCATTATAAGAAACCTAATCCAGAGGGACTACACAATTGTCACCATAAAACACAGCTGTTGGCTATTTTTATATTTCTTTTTACAACACTGATGTTATCATATATTAATAGTTATTAACAATGTATTTTTAGAGACAAGTTGGAGGTTATATAATGGACTTTACAGTGTCAGTATTATTTGAGCCAGCATCTAGTTGCAGTTAGAAGAGCGGCACCTTAAGATATTCCACACTCAGCTGTTTTGATTGTCACATGCTGTCACTTTACACAGTATCTGATGTGCTTAACAGCCACGTATGGTCAAATATGAGTGGATATGAAGTGCCATTTGCAATTTCTTACAGTGCGTGATTTTTTTTTAACTGACAATATTAATAGACAAATTGTATATATATATATATATATATATATAGGCCTCTATAATCAATACTTATTTGTTAACAAAAGACCATTTGGCCCTCAGGATTACTGTGCTTTATAGCAGTGGTTCCCAACCAGGGGTCTGGGCACCCCTCAGGGGGGCGGCAAAGATCACAGGGGGTGCACAAGTCTTTATCTGGTTTGAGGTTGAGGTAAAAAAAAATATTTGCACATATTAAACAAATTATGATAATACACTAGAATATATAATGTATACAAAAGTCTGTATAAAAACTATATATTTTTGTTCTCGCTTAAAATTGTAGGCCAAACCTCCGGGACCTTTTAACCTGGGACCCTTGCTGTCATCAGGTCAGCTGCTAGCTACTATCATCCTCGTTTTTCCTGCCGCCACGGCAACACTATTTTTTGAATGAAACACGGAGGAGAAACGTAAAAGTGCTGATAACTGCTCTGTATCAAAAAAGAAGGTAAGGCTCTATCTCGAGAGTTACCTCAACTTTGGGGGGGCAGGGGGGCTCAGCTTTTCTTAGACATGAGTAGGGGGGGGCGCCAAGGAAAAAAGGTTGGGAACCACTGCTTTATAGCATGTATCAGCTCATTGTTTTGGTTTTAAAGCAACACTATGTAACTTTTCCCGCTTTGGTCCCCCTACAGGTTGGAAGCGGAATTGTCCATTACATTACATTGTCCAGTTCATTCGAACTACAGATCCGCTACCCGATCTGGCAAACTTGCATAATGTAATGTAATGGACAATTCCGCTTCCAACCTGTAGGGGGATAGAAGAGGGAAATGTTACATAGTGCTGCTTTAAGGCCTGTAACTTTACCGTTTGGGTTCACTCTCACCAATCTGATCAACAATGACTTTTGCGGACGCAGCAAGGCTGCTGTTTCCAAGGAAAAAGCCCTAATAAACCCAGAATACACTACCTGATCAGCACCAAACAGCAGGCAGAAAAAGTTAACAGCTAGCTGGTGAACATTGTGGACAATTAAGCAGCTGAAGAACCAGATATTTTCTCAGGAATTAGTGTAGACCAAAAACAGAGCTAAAAGCAGAGTGAATATTAATTACAGTGAATACATGTATATATATATATATATATATATATATATATATATATATATATATATATATATATTTTTCTGAACTATGGCTCCAAATGAATGCTAATTTTGCTCTGTTCTGACTGCGGCTGAGATGATGGATGTGAACTGGACCGAGCAAAACGACAAACTAAGCATTTTATTTTTCTTTCTATGAACCAAACAACCTCCCATTACAGCATATTACTGAATTGTCATGATTTGCAGCTTCCTGTAGGCTCAGTCCTTACTGCAGTGGCCCGGGTTCAATTCCAACCCGCAGCCCTTTGCTGCACGTCTTCTCCCCTGTCTCTCCCCCTTTCACAGCTTTCCTATCAATTAAAGGCAAAAGCCCCAAAAAAAAAAAAAAAAAAAAAAATAACAAAATAATAACAAATAAAACACTCAGGTACACTGGTCTAGTTATCATTATGTTAAAAATGAGCTCCTGTCACTTAGCTCCATCTTGTGAGATTCTCCAAGCAGGCTAATTGCCCGCTTATTCATGAGCAGTCTGGAGCCCCTACTTCACTGTACCATTACAGCAGATGCTGGTTTCAGCTCTCCCCTCTGCCAGTTCTGATGGAGCAGGTCACCTGCTGATTGGTTGGCTTCCTCGAGGAGTTGACTCTATTAGCTATAGCAATGAGGGTCTTTAACTGGGATGTCTCTAGAATAGATGGGGTGTTGGATCTCCAGAGAGGAATCCTCACTAGCTGAGGACACCATGGCATGTGTTCAACAATCCATGTGGTGTTAGCAACTCAAATGTAAAATGCCATGTTTAACAGCTGATACTCTGATGCTATAATACACCACAGCGGCTATTATCGAGGTCTTAACAGTTCCTGCAGTAGATCCCCTAATAAATTAAAGACAAAATAGGAAATCCTATGCGACTAGGTGACACTGTCTCCCATGCGAGATGGAAATGAGAACCTGACTGACACTTAGCACACCAAGTGCCACATACTACTGGGATTTACAGTTAACAATGCTTGTTTGCTGTAAATCATTAATGCTTAAAACACAATATGTATCCCCAACCTCACAATATTAAAATGTCAGTTTTGCTCTGTCATAATGCATCAAACAGTTGCAGATGGAATTGAAATGAGTATAAAATGTTGAACCTTACACTGTGTTGCATCACATTCCAAACAATCCTCTGGTTTGCAGCATAAAGGCAGGGAAACAGAAAGTCTTAATTAATTCAGTGAAAGGGGAAGAAATCGTTGACGGACATACAAAGCTATAGAGACAACTGCTATATGAGACATCAAAAATGTGGAGAATGAATTAGATTGCGCAAAAACATAATTAGCATTGAATAAAACAAATAACTAATTAATTGTTGTGGGATTCCAAGAGCCAGATGGCAAAAATTGCTTCTTTTCAAATAATGTATTCATCAACCTGTTATTAACCTGACACAATGCTATTTCATTTTGCATGTTTTAAACACTGTGGGCGAGACTGCCATTCCAGTAAACTGAATTAATACATTTGCTCCTTTTCAGGTCAACAGGTCAATAATGTAAAAAAAAAATTGTTTTGGTTTCTAGTTTCTTCAACATAGCTAAGATACAATTTGAAAAGATCTACTTTGAAAAGGGCTAGAGGGGATGAAAGAAGGGCACTGTGGCTGCAAAGGTAATCCATGATGAGAACTGTCTCTCAGCTGAATATGTGTGTCAGCTGCGTGGTAACCTTTACCCCGATGCAGCATTTTAGGTTTCAAGGTTGTTTGAGATGGAAATCCATGTATCAAGATTCAATCCAACAAACATACAGCTAATCTGATAGAAAATAAAGGTGTGCTTTACAGCAAACAATTGATATGGTCAGCCTCACAAAATCTATCCATCTCTTCTTTCATCCCTTTCTTTTCTGTTTGCCAAGTACACAGAGATGAGAAGGGCACTGAACGCAGCGCAGCGCACCTTCCGCTGCCCTCTTGGGGTAAAGCTGTTGATTCGTTAACAAACACAAATCGATAGAGGGGCCTGAATGGAGGAGGAGTACAAAGAATTAATTTCCGGCTCCAGGGGCTTACGACGGCAAATCACCAGCTTTAATCAACAGTGTCAAGTCAAAAAGACAAATGATGTTTACACTGAAGCAGTGTCTCGCCTAAAAACAGCAGCATTGGCTCTGTCTCCTTACCAGTCTGTCTAGGCTTGTGCCAGCTGCAGTGGTAGGCCGCTCCTCTGGGCTGTATGGCCTGAAGCGAGCGTTGAACACATCCGAAACACCACGTGTAGACCTAGTCATTCCTGCGGGTTTTGGCTGGCCACAGCCTTGAAAAACCTGCAATTACAAAAACATGGGCACCCAATTGTCAGGGGTTTAAATTACTTGGGAAGCGGAAAATAGGGAAAACATACTGTTTTGTTAAGGTCTTGTGAAGCATTCACCCCACATTACCAGCGTGACAGTGCTTTTTGTCAAGTTGAGGTAACCACGTAGATAGGTGATTCAACTTGGAGTTGTGACCAATGCTATTTAGGATGACAGAGTTAAGTTTTTACGGGCTTTTGGGAAAATACCACATATACTTAACAGATAAACAAAACATCTGTTGCATGGGAAAGCCAACAGAGCAATTAGCTTTGAATGAGAACAGGCATCTAAAACTGCGTAGGCAGAAAAAAATCTTCAAACCACCTACAATTTTTTTTCTTTTTCTTTCTAAATACAATTTTGTGGGCAAAGAAAAATGCAGTAAAACACAGGAAACACATTAACTACTGTTAGTTGAACTAAGATTATCTGACCAAATTGAAACATATAATTCAAATATAGGACCTAAACTTGGACATAATTAGAATGTGTTGTACTACACACCTTAGACACAGCCCAGCCCCAAGATCCCCTCTTAATTACGCTTCAAGTTGGACTTCAACAGCCTGTCGGAGGTGTTGCTTAGTTCTCTGGAGAATAAACCCAATTGACCTACCCTGTAGGAGACCTGGGCACTGTTATCTTGCATATTCATGATGGCTTCTGAAATCTTGACATCAATAGGCTCCATGACAGATTCAATGTTGAAAGGTCCCTCCAGCCTCTGTGCCACCAGCAGCATGGCATCTGTAATAACAGTGGTAAAAGGTGGGGTGTGGGAGGGACGGATGGAACAGAGATGCAAACAGACACACATTCAGTTGGAGAAACACTTTTCACTGGTATCTAACTGGTCAAGCACTTGCATACAAAAATAACCTTCAACATAGCACAAATTGTCCAATTTTGTCCAAGATGTATTATGTAGTCCCATTCACATGCTCAGTAACACACTCCTGTCAAGTATGATGTGGCAGGGTCCAATATTAGTATCACTTGAGATAACTCAGTGCACTGCAACTTAAGAAAATACAAGCAAATAGAGAAAACATATTAACACGTTTGATTACACAATTAGAAGTTCACTGCAAATGAGCATAACATAATCATCAAATACAAGCAAGAAGGATTCCACTCATGTCCCTGGATACTGTGATGCAGATCAGTTCGGTTGTGTGCATTTACAGTATTTCTGCATTTGCGTGTATTTTCTGCTAGTAATTGCTTGCATTTAGATTGTAAGGGTTGTCTGTATTTGCTTATGTTTTCTGTATTTGAAGTGCTTTCCAAAATGCAATGCACGAGTTGTCAAACTGCTGTTAGTGTTTTCCTAATTTATTTCTGATTTGCCATGTTGCTTGTGTTTTCTTGATTGGCATTGTGTCAGGCTCTGTCAGCTCGCATAGAAGAAGAAGCAGGTTGACTCCTTGGACAACTAAAGAAATAAAGTTTCATTTCCATATTGCTAACTTGTATTTAAATGCTTTTTTTTAAATGCTAAAATGCTATGCCTACCTAATCAGTACTAAAACAATTAATCAAAACAATATGTATTGGCAACTGTTTAAGTCATTTTTTATGCAAAATGACCAAAATTTGTTCCAGATTCTCAAATGTGAGGATGTGCTGGTTTTCTTTATCTTATATCACTGTAAACTGAATATTTTGGGTATTTTGACTGTAAGTTAGATACAACAAGCAACGTGAAGACATCATTTTGGGCTCTGGGGAATTGTGATGGGCATTTTTCACTATTTTCTGACATTTAAAAGACTACGGTCATAGCTTCAAACAGCAAACTATTGCATCTTGCCTTCTGAAAACTACACAGTATTGTCCATTACCTCCACCTCTCATCACAGTCCACCAACACACACTTATGAAGCATGAATGCTTCTCGGGGCAAATTCAATTTTTATGTAGATTAATTCAATCACGTCAACAAAATGTTGTTATGTTGCATGCAACAAATAGTGCTGATGACTAATTGATTTAATTAAACTTTTGAAAGCCTAGCATTTTTCTTCTTTTTTTTTTTTACATCCGGGCAGGCCATGAATACTATAAGGTCAATGGCTCATTACTATCCTTGTGTGGACACCAGCCAGAAGGCCTCGTTGAACATGAGACACTTACCATTATCATCTCCAGAGTCTATTTGTTTTTATCACTTTCAATTAACGCCTCTGATCATTTTAAAAAGAAATGTTCAGTTAAAAAATGTTATATTTACAGCTGTGATGGTGCAGCTTTCACAGTAGCTCAAAGTGGTTAGGCAACAGCTGTCGACTTTTAGAGGTTAAGTGCGTCAATTGATATTGCCATGAAACAGAAACAGTGGTAAAGTGCTCTCACGCTCGCAGGGTTTATATACTAATGTGATAATAATGTACCACTGTCTCTGTAATGGCAGTTCTGCATTTGAATGGAGTGCCACAGGGAGTTGGACATCACCAAACCACTAACTCATAACTGAGCGAGTCCCAGATCTGGAGACAGTACTTAAGTAGTCTGTCAGGAGAGGTTTCTCCATCCATAGACCTCCCAGGACAAGACCTCACCACTAGGCTGTTGTAATGACTCTACAATTATGTCCATACTAAATAAGGTCATCCTGCCATTTAGAGACTAAGGAAACGATGACCTCTGACGTGCTTGTGACTGCCTCATTAGTTTATTTTATCCGCACTGAAATACAGTAAGTAAGAGTGTTGTTTTTTATATTTATTTTGGCTTGCTGCTCCCATCACCCCACCCATCATAAGAGAATGGTATAATTTATTCCCAAGCGGTAAAGGCACAGATAAAATTCCAGAGAACAGTGCAAAAAGCAGTGACCGACACTGTAAAAACCACATATATGAAAACAATAGGCCTTAGTTGAAAAGATAATGACTGATACTCTGTGTAAAGGTAGCCAAAGACTTAAAGGGGATATAGGAGACAAATACTGAACATAAATAAACAAAAACAAATCAGACAGTTCTTTGATAGCAGGCCTGTCCTGAGATTGCTAATGGCAGAGGAAAAGAGCTGTGAAACATTAGCGCAGCTCTGGCTCGATATCCTTTCCAATTATGTCAAAGTCTGAGCCTTTGAAGAGCTCTTCTGTTTGGTAACATAGAAAGATTGAATAGCCTGTGACACTTGCTGAAATTTTAATACAGAGACTATGTTGGCGCCAAATGGTTTTCTGAAGGAGCACTTCAATCACACCACTGTGCAACCATATGGTCTTAGTATATATGACACCTGTACCAGCATAAAAATCCAACAAAAATAATTAAGATTTTATACTAATAGTCTATTAGCATTTATGCTGAGCAGCTTCTTTAATGTGTTTCATGATGCTAAACTGGAATTTAGGCAGCTTTGTTTTTGTTCTTGTATATTTTTTATAATTTGAACCTGACATTGCCATATAGCTTGCTGTTTAATCTGATTTTGATGTAAATTCATTCATCTGCCTCAGGTATGTCTGCTTACTTGATAACAAACACATTAAAAACAATCTCAATTCAAGCGTAAGCTTAAAAACTGCCAAGTGCAAATACTGAAAATGTAGGTCAAGAGAGCCAACTGGGAACAACTCATGTTTCATAAGAGAAAAGAAGAGTGCCTCTAGCATCAGAGACGATGGAAACCATGGCGACTTTTCTGCAACTTATCAGATGGGCTCGACAAACAGAGGGGGCCAGGAACTTTGTCTTCATACATAACTGAGGGAGAGCAGACAGGGAGCGACAGGAACAGAGAGAGAGAGAGAGAGAGAGAGAGAGATAGAGATAGAGAGAGAGAGAGAGAGAGAGAGAGAGAGCAAGAAGAGAGCAGAAGAATGAGAAGTGGTGCTGATTGGGTTGAGTCAGGCTAGGGAATGGCTTTGTCCCAGAGGAAGGGCTCCTACGCCGCATGTGGAAAAAACTCTACCTACATGGAGAATTAATGACCATCATTTATGAGGAGTGCATGAAGTCCAGTCCGCTGTGGCATGGCTGCCACTCTGAGCCAAATTTTCCCTGCATCACTTTTGCAGCACTGAGATAGGCCACTGGCCAGCCGGAGGAAATCTTTTTATCATCACGACACAGCCATGCAAATAAACGCATCTTGTCCTATTCAGAGCTGAGGATTTTAAAAACAACAAGTGAGACTGTGCCTGCATGACATGTAAAACTAAAAAGTGGCACAATGGCCTGAAACCGCAGCATTATCCAAATTTGTTTTGTTTAATATTAGATGTTAATGTTTAAGTTTGGCATGTGAAACATGCTTATTTGCATTGTCTTGCTCAACAGCTAAAACAATCTGAGAAGGTAATATTACTCTGGGCCTCTGCCTCTTCATCGAGATTGATGTCCACTTAAAATCAGGCTATGTCAGCCAGCGGCAACCTCCAGCAGACAAGGACAAATAAGGAAAGTGAACAGGCCCATCTATGGCTCTTTGCCTGTGAAGAGCTCCACAGAATGAAAAATGGCTCTAGTGTAATTTGGATTCTGTAAAGCATAGCTCATCTGTGGTTCAGTCAACCAACTAATGGTGCTATATAAAATTGTATAAAAATGGATACAAAGAAAATGCATGTTGTTCCTTGGTCACACTTAGTGTCCTGATCAGAAAAGTCCTTGAACATACATGTATGTGCGCGCCCACACACACACACACACACACACACACACACACACACACACACACACACACACACACACACACACACACACACACAATATTCACACAATAATTAATTTTTCTTACCAAACCTTAAAGGTCCCATGACATGGTACTCTTTGGATGCTTTTATATAGGCCTTAGTGGTCCCCTAATACTGTATCTGAAGTATCTTTCCCGAAATTTAGCCTTGGTGCAGAATTACTGTCACTAGAACCAGTCCCACAATGAGCTTTCCTTAGTATGTGCCATTTCTGAGTCTGTAGCTATTGAGGAGGAGAGTGGGAGGGGCAAGGTGGAGGGTGGGGTTGTGGCCTTGACCAACTGCCACTTTGCTCGTTTGAAAGCCATGATGTCTCTCTCTCTCATGGGTGGGCCAAATTATCTGGGCGGGCAAAGCAGAGAAAGGGGAGGTAACCTTGCTCATTATGACCTCATAAGGAGCAAGATTCCAGATCGGCCCATCTGACCTTTTCATTTTCTCAAAGGCAGAGCAGGATACCCAGGGCTCGGTTTTCACCTATCACCATTTCTAGCCACTGGGGGACCATAGGCAGGATGGGGGAACTCATATTAATGTTAAAAAAAACTCATAAAGTGAAATGTTTATGCCATGGGACCTGTAAAAGCTTTTTCAAAAAGATAATTTATTCTGTTATAAAAAAAATAATATTTACAATAGAAGCAGAATTTTCTCCATGGCTGGTGGTAATTATTGTCTTCCTTGTCAACCACCAGTGACTTGTTAAGGGCAGCCACAGAAAAGGACAACATACTGTTGCATTTATCAAAATACCCTCTGCTGATACAAGGATTACAAAGAGCATGTCATGACTGTATAAATACAGTAGGCTACATAGGCCTACACAGAACTAAAACACTCTTCAAGGACCATGCATTTCCTGGGTGAAAGGCTTTAGTTTTCTCCAGGAAGCAAACTCCGCTCTCTGGCTTGAAAGTCCTGCATGTTAACTCCCAACCATCCACCCCTGTTAATGTTGTGAATACAGCACAAAAAAAAACGTGGAATGCTTACGAATTACAGTGCTTAACTTTTTGTAGGTTTTTGAACGAATGGTTCATGAGAGCAGGCTTTTCCTAGACGATGTATCCTACAATTTTGTGATCTCCTTGGCCTTATCTCTAGCACCTTCCTGAGGTCAGAATGTGTGGTTTTGAGTGAGATTTCTCAACAACTATTGGATGGATTGCCATGGGATTTGGCACAGACAACAATGTGCCCTTCAACAGGATTTGTATTAACTTTATCTAGAGCCATCATCAGTGCAACATTTCTTTGATTTATGACCAAATTCCTGCAAATCTATTACATTCCCATCAGCCTTAGCTGTACTTTGTTTTCACTGCTAATTAGCAAATGTTAGGATGTAACACTAAGATGGTGAACATAACCTGCTAAACATCAGCATGTTAGCATACCAAGGTTAGCATTTAGTTCAAAGCACAGCTGTGCCTGAGTACAGCCTCAGAGAGCTGCTAGTGTGCAGACTCTAAGTCGTGTTTAAAAATAAAGCATGACACACTCATCGTCATTCTTTTTCCATTATTACAGTACATATTTGCAATTGAGTGATAAAAGCACACTAAATAGTATGCAAGGCTAGTAATGTAAAAGCCATATACTGGAGCAGCACTGATACTGCACTGCACTGCTAATGAAACTAAGCAGCATAATCCAATAATGAGCCATTCACAAGCATATTGTGTTACTAATGGGGTTGGAAAGATGTCATGGAATTTCAGCCTATGGATGTGAGACAGGAGTGTTTCAACAATTTTGCACACAAATATGTTGAAGAAGCCCTTCCCCACAGTCAGTATCCTTTCTTTCACTTTGTAAAATCCATGTTACATGATCTGGACAGGCTCAACAGCAAAGACAATGGAGCAGCTTCGAGCAAAGACAATGTTAGGCCTCGCTGCTCATAAATACACCAGAGAGAATAATTTCTTTCTCTTCACAAAATTTCTATCTTTCTGTAGATTTGTAATTGCACAGGTGGGACGTGAGTCTGCAATTAGATCCACTCAACCACATCTTCATGTAACTGTGAGGGATTAAAGACTTATGAAACAAAATGGAAATTAATGTAGCTACAAATGCCTTTGCACATGAAACAGAGCGAGAGCACAATGTTGACCTGGTGCTGCCTTGAGAAGGAGCACAATATGTTGCCCAATATTTGTTTAAGGCTTTTAGACAAATGACGTGAAAGGGTGGCACCGGCTGGGTCTATACTCTGCTAGAAATAACTCCTGTGTGTAAGCTATATAATGTAATGTCATTTCCTAAGCCCTCATTTTTCAATTCAAAGTTTACAGTTTTTTCACAGCTGGAAGCATTAATAGATGACTTGGATGGGTGAGTTGTATATTTATTCCAAATACTGAAAAAAGGGCAATTCTAAAGATATATCGGTAACACTTTACAATAAGGGTACATTAATTAGCATTACTTAATGCATTAATAATTATTAATTAACCATTAATTACAGTTAAATAAGGTGTCTAATAAAAATGTGTAAACAATGTTTATGTTTGTTCATGTTAACTAAGGTATTAATTTATGCATTATTTACCATTAGTTAATGTCTTAACTAATTGTTAATTACTGTTAACTAAGGTGTCTATTTTACCATTAGTTAATGTACTAATAAGCCTAAACTGGAAATAACAGCTAACTAAAGTGTCTAACTATCATTTACTAATGTTAATGTTAACTAAGGTATTGATTGATTCCTTGTTTAATGGTTTGTAAGATGCTATTTACATTAGTTATTACAGTAATAAGCATCAGTTAACAGTTAATCATACAATATTAAACATTAGGTAAATGTTAACAAACGTCTCTTGAAGGGTTTACTTGCGGTATTTCCTAATATTACTAGGTGGTAAATAAATATGTTTGATAGCATGTATGTTTTAAGGTTCACAGCCAAGCCATCTCATTATGAGAAAGCTGATTTTATTGTTTATTTACGGGTCAGGGTTGTCCACGTACTTTTGTCCACTATATTTGTCCATCCTCCAACTTAAGGCCATTTTATAGTTGTGCGTAAAATCGACGGCGTAGCCCCGCAGACCCCCGCAGACCCCTCTGCGTCTACACTGGACCCTACGCCGTAGCCTACACCGTAGCCTACACCGTAGCCTACACCGTAGCCTACACCGTAGCCTACACCATAGCCTGATGCGCACACGTCGCAGCGACGCACGCCGCTTGGCCATGGCTTGGTAGCGTTGCATTTCCCCCAGCTCATTTCCTGGTTCTCCTTCTCCATAAACAACGTGAAATCAAGAAGAGGGTTAACTTTTCCTGCTCCAGATTTCAGACCGTGGTCAGAAAACACAGCGGAGACACTTTGTTTCTCTCACTATGACTCTAGAGTCGATACTCGCTCCAAAGCTAATCGCCGTCACTCTCTCACTTCTCCCTTGCACCCACTCCCCACACACACACACATGCCGGCTTGATTCACACACCAGCGCACAAGTATAAACATCAGGCCACTTACGTAGGCTAAGGCGAGAGCTCTGCGTGGAGCCTCCGCACAACTGTAAAACGGCCTTTACTTGACCGACTTACTTTTGGTAGAGGGTGAGATCAGTGACAAGACTCCATAGTCTCCATGCAGAGGTTTGCTTGCTCCTTTTTTCTTCATGTAGACATTAACTTAAAGCCAAACCTATATAAATGATTGTGCATGCTACATAAGCATTACTTAACCATAATTGGCCACTTGATTAATGTATAATAATACTGAATAAGCATTACTAAACCATAATTAAATAAACAGTTATTAATGATCTTAGCCTTATTGGAAAGTTGAGAACATATGCACCTTAACCTAGACTTGATAAATGCATACTAGTGCTGCTAAAACATCACTTAACCATAGTTAACCAGCTATTAATGCTCGATGTGAGCAATATTTTAAAGACGAAAGCATATACCCCTTGAGTAATTGTGCATTAATTCACCATAATTAATTAAACTGTCACTGTCATTCAACAGTAGTAAACCAAATGGAAATATGTTTTTAGACAACCATCTGTTATCCACCCAAAAAAGAGACCATATGCTACATGTTAAAAGAAAAAACAATTATTCATACAAAATGTAGATCAACAATCACTACAAATTGCCACTTGCTATTGTAATTTATAATACAATTACAGTGCCTCCAAAAGGAATGAATCATAAAGAAAACATTGCAGTGGTCTATACAATTATAGGATTGGGTATTAATTAACTTTAACGTGAACTGTATCACTTTATAACTTTATAACAATATAAATGCCTGCATGAGGCAAATTATTTTAATGTTTTTTATTGGCAGAAGCTCTTGAATATCTTTCAACTGCTGTACTTTTAAAAAAATGGCTTCATCAACATCAACAGCTTGTTTACATTGCTTGGCAATGTCTATGAGCTTCCTCTCCTTGAGCTGAAGAACCAGTTGATAGATAGTTTAGCTAGCAGTCTCAATTTAAGTATTATTATACATTAGTAGAGTGATAGTTAAGGTGCATATGTTCGCAACTTTAAAATAAGGCTATTAAAGAACTACCCTGGAAATCTAGACTTCTCGCGAAAGCACAATTTGAATTTGCTCAGTGAGTCACTCTGTCATTGAGTAACGATGCTCATTACCTATGCCCTTGTAGCCGAGCTGCACCAATCACATTGGTGTATCTGATATATGCGGGCCAGAGGTGAGCTAAACAGATGACAACAGTTTAATCTACTAGTTAGCTCCGCTGGTAGCTAAGCGTATGGGGCTCTGGATATGTCACCTCGTGTATTGTTGTGATTGGTCGTAGTGTTATCCAATTGCGTGCAGTGAGATTTTCAAATGCATGTTTGGTGCCGCCCCTCAAGTTGGGCCATTTTCATTACTCAATGCCAGACCCTTAATCTTTCGGATTTGGGTCTGGATTTCCAGGCTATCAAAGAGCATTAATAACTGTTTAGTTATGGTTTAGTAATGCTTATTCAGTATTATTATACATTTATCACGTTAGTTAAGGTGCACATGTTCTCAACTTTACAATAAGGCTATCAAAGAGCATTAATAACAGTTTAGTTATGGTTTAGTAATGCTTATTCAGTATTATTATACATTAATCAATTGATAGTTAATGTGCATATGTTCTCAACTTTACAGTAAGGCTATCAAAGAGCATTAATAACTGTTTAATTATGGTTTAGTAATGCTGATTCGGTATTATTATACATTAATCAAGTCACCAGTTATGGTTAAGTAATGCTTATATAGCATGCACAATAATTTATATAGGTTGGGCGTTAAGTTAATGTCTGCATGAAGACAAAGGAACAAGCAAACCTTTGCATGGAGACTATGGAGTCTTTTCACTGAGCTCACCCTCTACCAAAAGTAAGTCATATGTTAGGATGGACAAATATAGTGGACAAAAGTATGTGGACAACCATAACCCATAAATAAACAATAAAAACAGTATTCTCATAATGAGATGGCTTGGCTGTGAACCTTAAGACATACATGCTGTCAAACGTCTTTATCAACCACCTAGTAATATTAGGAAATACCTTAATTAACAAGTAAACCCTTAGTTGATGTTATGAAGAGACGTTTGTCAACATTTACCTAATGTTTAATATTGTATGATTAACTGTTAAGTGATGCTTATTACTGTAATAACTAATAGCATATTACAAACCATTAAACAATGAATCAATCAATACCAGAAAGTTAGACACTTTAGTTAGCTGTTATTTCCACATTAGGCTTATTAGTAAAATAAATAATGTTAAAATAGACACCTTAGTTAATTGTTATTAAGAGTTAGTCAAGGCTTAAAATTGCATTTACTAATTGTAAAACAGATGCCTTATTTAACTATTGCTAACAGTTGGTAAAGGCTTATTATTACAATAAGTAATGTTAAAATAGACACCTTAGTTAACTTTTACTAACAGTTATTCAAGGCTTAATATTGCATTAACTAATGGTAAAATATACACCTTAATTAACTGTATTTAACAGTTAGTTAAGGCATTAACGAATGGTAAATAATGCATCAATTAATACCTTAGTTCACAAACATGAGCATTGTTAATAAATGTTTACTAGACACCTTATTTAACTGTAATTAACGGTTAATGAATGCTTATTAATGCATTAAGTAATGCTAATTAATGTACCTTTATTGTAAAGTGTTACCGATATATATTATTTAAGGGTGATCAAATATTATTTTATTCTAAAGCAAGATCAATAATCTTATCAAGCACCATTTCAAATTTGTGTCAAGGTAAATGGTCTTGATTTTTCAGACATTTAATTTATTTTCAGTACGAGCTGTAAGTCTGAAAGTTGTTTGCATGGATTTCATGTTTTACAGTGTAGTTTGCTTCATGGCCAGTACTAACAGTAGGGATCAATAACTTTCTCAACATACATACATGGCAGACTTGGAAACAATCAGAACCAATTTTTTAAGGTAGATTGCCTCATAAGTGTGGAACTTGTTAGCAAATACGTATTTAGACATCCAACAGTTACAGAGCAGCATCATAATTAATTTTATTATTCCCTCTCTTTTAGCTCTGCTTTTAGTCTCTACCAACTCATGAGTAAAATGGCTCTTTAGCTGCTAAATGCTCCACTATGTATACCAGTTTGCTGTTTGGTGCTAAGCAGGTATACTGTGGGCTTTAGAAGTTTTTCACTGAAAACAGCTTTCTGCTTCAGCCGAAAAAACTCTACGAGAGCGGTGAGAGCGAACCAAAACAGTAAGGTTGCAGCCGGACAACTAAACAATGAGCCGAAACTGTCTATACAACTCTGTAAAGTCGAGGGGAGCTGCAGATTCAGTTGATAATTCTCTGTAGGTTCATCACTACAAGTAATCCCTTAACAATTGTTACAATGTAATTTGATCCATTGTTATTATAAAAAAATATTCTTATAGCTGCTTTAAGAAAAATTGCACTTACTCAGACATTTAAAAAAAAAAGTTAAGCCTTATTTTAAGAAAACGCAGCTTCTGTATAACTTTGGGTCAAGGTTTACTGTTAAGTTACACCCTCCTGGTGAAGCTCCTTTACCTTTGCCAATCTGAATAGGTCAACACACGTCACCTAACCTGGCTTAGTGACCCTCCTCCGACCAAGGTTGAATGCGACTGGCCATAATTAGTCTTCAACCTGTTTAGGGTCAAATCTGTGATGTAATGTCAAACAAAAATTACTGTCAAATGTACCTGCAAACTAACTGTATCCTCTGTTCTCTTCGTGTTTTTCCTTCCTGTTTGAGGTCTGAATTCTTATCCAGGATAGATGCATTTGAAAAGCAGTGATATACAGTAGAACAGCAGTGCCTAAAAGCCACTTCACCCACACCTTTGGAGTTAAACAGATTTAATGCAAACCAGCCACGGCATTATGGGTGGGCCTGACGGGCCTAGGCCCACCCACTTTTCAACAGGCCCACCCAAAACATTTCCTCAAAAAACATTAATTAATTAATATATTATAATTTGGTGAAGAATTATTAAAAATCTGCAAATAATCTCATAATTTGTGCTAAAATTGTCTAAATGTTTAGTTTTCAAAAACAATTTAAAAAAACTAATGTCTAATTTTATGTTTCTGCGCAAGTTCAGCAGACAGTGAGGTTCGGATCGGATGTAGCTTGTAGGTATTGTTGTGGCAAAAATATGATAAATCTGGTTTTTAATTGAATTATGGGGACATATACAACGTATATCAATGTGATACAGATAAGAGATGTCAATGTGTCTGCCTGCTGGGAGTCATAGACTTTCTTTGGTCTTAGTGCTTCCAGCGGCTGCCTTCTTCACTCCTACACATAGACTCTCCCCCCTCATACAGGCTTCAGTTGCTGTGTAGCTGCAGTCATCCACAGATAAGTCTGCCGCGATACAGTAGCTAATAGCCACAATGATATACCACTGAAGCAGTCGCGCTAGTTGGGGATAGTCCATCCGGTGAAAAGTTCATACCAAAAACGCCTTAAGCGTAAACATTCAAAATGCAAGATCAGCAAAATGACATCATACAGTGGAAAATCCCCAGAAGAGGTTGTCTTAGGCCTAAAAAGTAGCCAATTGAAGCTTTACACGCATGTTCTGAGTGTGATCATTGGAGCATTTTTCAGGAGGAGGATCTCTCTTTTTGGACAATAAAAAGTGGAGTTAGACAAAGGAATCTTTAGCAAGCTTACCGGTACTTGCTCTGTCTTTCTTGTGTGTTGATTTTCTTTCGTGCACATTAAAGCTCTTTTTCTAATCTGATTCCCTTGACTGCTGCGTAACTCTTTTATAACTCTTAAAACTTGCACCTAAAGCGAGTAACGAGGAGCATAGAGCTGTCACAGCAAGCGGTGGAGTCCGCGCGGCTTATCTGGCCTTGAGCTGCGGACACTTCAAATTTACTTCTTCAGTATGCTAGGCTAGCTCCCAGTGATCTGAGAGTGTGACAATCATTTCCAGTAAAGGACAAGGTTGCAACAGTCGTTGTTTAGGTACCTTAAACGTGCACAAACGTTCTCAGAGTCATCGCTGCAACCAGGAGATGAAGGAGAGCTGAGATCCACAACGGCGAGCACATCTTTGTCTCGGCGAACCGCAGGATGCTAGCGATGCTAGCGATGCTAGCGATGCTAGCGCGGTTAGCGCGGCTAGTGCGAGCAGCGCTGGTGCTATAGTGCCTTTGCCTCTGCCTCGCGAGTGGATGATATAGCCCCTATGGATGAGCCCGCAACTCAACCAGTGCTAAAGTATCCGGTCACTTCTTCTGCTTTAGGGAGTTTAATTGTGTAGGACCGCCAGAGGATAACAGTAAGGTATGTGAAGGCTGTGAATACTGCCTGTATTGTATTATGTCGTTATATGAGATATATGGATTAAAATAATCAATTAATAACCCGCTACAGAGCTGTAGGCGCAGTTCTATTTCCAAAACAGCTTGTTACTGTTGTCAAGTTGTTGTTCCCTCATGGTTTTCTCTTGTTATGGCCAATAATGCTTTAGGGGGCTTGTTAATGCGATTTATTTGTTTGTTAAACATGTTTATAACATGAATCATCACACTAAAGTAAGGAAATAACTTGAGTCTTGTTTTACATGACAGATGACGTTGTTCTGTGACCGAGTATTGATTGAAACTGTCGGGCAGTGTTGTTGATGAAAACTTAAAACAATTGAAAAGATTTGTGAAATATTCGGCCTCATGTTATACGAGCAGAACTAAACTGTGTTTTGGGGAAATATTAGATTCCTGACCCCTTTTACAGTCTATAGGCCTTAGGTTAGGAGAGATGCGCTATAGCACAGCCAGGTATGGTGGTAATGGAGAGTCCAAAGCGCTCTTCTTCTGGTCAGAACCAAGGAGAGCGATCGCGGATAGGTCCGTCCTTTGCACCGAAACTTTTTACAATGCAACAACATATAAATAGCATCAAGCTATTACAATCTTTATTATGTAATATAATATATATAATATAACAGTATATTAGCCAGTCATTTGTATTAGGTTAAACAGGGATTTGATAACGTTTTTAATTTAAGGCCCACCCACAATTGGTCTGGCCCATCCAAAACTGGAATCCTGGCGCCGTGCCTGATGCAAACTAAATATAGAAGACCTTTGGTTGAATCATTGCTGCTTCTGACAGTTCAAGCTCTCTGATTTTAAATCCCCTGTAGCTTTAATTGCACAATCAGATGTGTTATAAGGCACAGATCAGATGCATGCGGCTTTCTGTCTCCCTTTTTCTTGGAGGCCATCTAATAAATTTGTGATGATACAGAATGCAGGATGAACAAAGCAGAGCGGCTGATCTTAGAAAAATCAGTGACCACTTGCTAGACAATAGTCAAAATAAAGACAGAAGTAACTGAATTTCTTTTACATTTTTACAGTGTCATTAGTATTTTCACTTATATAAAGCATCTTAATACTTCCTACAACACTGGTTATTTAACAGGAGACTGCTGTCATAGGTTAATCGGTGGCTGTTACCGTTCAAACACTCAAGCCTTCAACTATAATTCAATACTTTCAACTATATTGCATAGGTACCAGATAGAGATATGTTTTAGCTTTTTCAATGCACTTGTTCTCTCTCTCATGTGCTCTCTGTCTCTTTCTTCCTTTGTCAGATCAGTTGGATAGTTCGTTAAATCTATGTTAAATATTAATAACACTAAATTAAATTAATATGGTTAAAGTTCTCATATTATGCTTTTTCCCTTTCCTTTATTGTGTTATGTCTTTTTTGTGCACGTTATAGGTGAAAAAGCCCAAAGTCCACCCCAAAGGGACTTACCATGTCCAACAGAAAACACTGTTCACAAACTGCTTCAAACACCTCTATTGTAGTCCAGCCTTTACTTCTGTGACGAACGTAATGCCTGCCTAGTTGCTAGCATGGCACGCCCTCATACTCTGCTTCTGACTGGCTAGTTGTCCTTACCTAGCTACTGTGCATGTGCGACTCCCAACAAAGATGGAATAGAAGTGTGATGCCTCACTCGGTAGCTAAAACAGAGAGCTTAACACACAGGGTGCAAAGAGGAGCTGCAGCAATGTGCAGTAAG
Source organism: Perca flavescens (assembly GCF_004354835.1). Lineage (NCBI taxonomy): Eukaryota > Metazoa > Chordata > Actinopteri > Perciformes > Percidae > Perca > Perca flavescens. The sequence continues at coordinate 19,370,794 of NC_041341.1, read as the reverse complement.
TAGTAGTTTTTGAAAATTAAACCATGTAAACCTATTCTGATATAACCTCTTAATACAATTATAAACCTGAAAATGAGCATAATATGAGCACTTTAATAGTATTCTCTGAACCACATTCAAACTTGATTGGAGGAGGGTCACTACGCAAGATTAGGTGAAGTGAGTTGACTTATTTAGATTGGCTGGCAACGCATGTTTAACCTGCTTCACTGTGTAGGTGTGAAAGGTGTATTAGCTTGCCTAAATTATGGTTAAGTGTAAAATTTTTGTGGTCTGACTTTCAGCCATAAGCTCTCCACTTACAGTGTGTTTTGCCACTCAATGTTTTATTCATGGGACATTTTCTCACAAAGATGAGGATATGTTGTTGGCTTGAATTTTCATAAACAGTGACGTTGTGGCTGGCTCCAGTTACCAAGTGAAACAAATTACCTAATTTAAAAGAAATGAGCAGATAGAATTGATGCAGATCACTTCCAATGTGTTAACATGTCTCTCCAGGGAGAACAGTAACAGTCTGTAAACACCAGTGCCACAAGATTACAAATACAGCTGTGGCAGAGTCAACCAGTTCACTGAAGAATTACTTTTTAAAACCAATCGTGAGTGTCACTGAGAATACTGTGAAGGTGGAGGAGGAAAAGTTCCATCACAGGTGTCAACTACCTGTCCACATAAAAAAAGGTTAATGACACGAGGCAGGGTGTAAATTGCAGGGGACAATATGTATCACCACAGCATGTGACTGATATTTAAAAGAGATGAAGAAGACATTTGTGCAGACAGCCTGATAAATAACAATGGTTAAAAACAGCCTGCCTCAGAACATTGTTCAACAAAAAGAATACCCAACCAGAAGAGTAAACACTGTCAAAGTGATCATCTTAAAACAGATATCCAGGGATTTATGCAGAAAGCGTAATGCTCTATATATCCCAGAGGACTTGACGTGTTGGTCCTGCTTATGTTCAGTATGGAGTTCTCAGGTGCGGTGAACAGACTGACAGCTTTTCATCAGACGCTCCATGCTTCAGTTAATTCATGTAATTAAAATCTAATCCCACTCCTAATCTCATCAAATTGCACACATGTACTGTTTTTTTTTTTTAATGCAGGTTTATGATAATAAGCAAAGTAGTATTTATTATAAATGAATTTCAAAATGTTGGTATTTGCAATTAAAAGGGAAAATAATATATTGCTTATGAACATTCTTTAATTAGTATCTGGTTCCATAATGAATGCCCAGAGCAAGTCTCGTCTTCAGACGCAACATGGGGAGAGGTCAGCAAGGATTTGTTCTCCAGTGGGAACAAATGGATTAGAGACTGACTACTCAGCAGAGCCCATTTAATCTACTGTATGATTTATTCAGATTTGATTTATTCAGTGTATTATTTAGGCAGAAATATACACAACAGCCTGACATTCTAGCTCTGTTTAACTTATGTTTCCTATAACTAGAGGTATTATTATAGCTGCTGCATGAACACATATTTAGTAACACTACTGAGCAAAAATGTTTTACATCAATATTAAAAATGACATGACCCTTTGGAACTAAAGCTATATTAGTTCCAGGAACAGCACCTTTCAAAATGAATCTAAAATGACAATGTGCGACAAGTGTATGTACAATTGACATTTGCCTTTTGGAGCCTAAAGTCAGCTCATGTTTTAAATGAAATTTCTTGGTCATATCTTATTCGCTTGTCTAATTAATCTCTTGCTCAGGGGCAAGTAAAACAAGCATAATATGCACAAGGACTGATTTGAGGTTGTTAGTGGATACATTAAAGATTCCCTCATCGAGATGCGGGTACATACTGTATGTCACATGAATACAAATACAGGGGAATGATGTGATTTAGGATGGCAATTTTTCTATAATTTATTGTACACTGGCCTCAACAACAAATCAAAGAAAGTCATCCAAAAATGAGAAACTTGAAACAGTTTTTTTTCTTTCTATAAAAATGCTGTATAGATACAGCAAATTAATTCAAGTGGGAGGAGTATTTAGCAGTGCAGCTGCCCTTCAAACATCTGTTTCAGCTTGTCTCTTCAGTGCCACACATTATGGATTTATAGATAAATTAAGGTGAGACCTTGGTTAATGTGAAGTTCTGTCACAAGTTGGGATTCATTTAATCAGAAGGTGTTATTTCCTGTAAGTCATTCAGTGAGAAGGTGTTAGTGAAAAATCATTGCTATCATGGGCACAGCCTCTAGGTTTAAAGGATTTGTCACTCTTTGGTTGGATTTGTTTTCACTCCCCAATATCTTGTCTTCTCTGGTCAGTGGAGCAGGTATATGATGTTGGTCTGAATGGAAGCAACAGGAATCAAAATCTTAGCTTCAAGTCTGTACTGGCTCTGTGTCAGGACTCTCAGGTGTTTCTCCCAATTTCTCTTTGAGCCCTCGAGCCAAAGCTTCTTATTCTTTTTCAGTGAGCTGATATGACCCATTTTTCTTTGATTGCACTGTGTAAATAACGGCAAGAAGACTAACACTAATGTCGGAGTAATAATCATTTGCTTGTATGTAAGATAACGACACATTCTGACAATTTAACATCACAAGCCAAGTCAATACCTTTTTTGTGGTTAGACCTTAAGCTAATTAAAAATCTTTCGACCTATAATGAGCATGAAGTGTCAGAGCCAAAAGATATAGAACTGCCATTTAATCTACACTGAGGAACAATAATCCCATTGACAAGAGTCCTGATGAAGACAAATGGCCGCTGCACAACGGTTAATGGCAAAAATGTAAAATTGTCAAATTCAAGTTGAGCCGTGTTGGAATTATATTCCTTGTTAGTGGAGTAAATGTAGAACCCTTTTAGTTAGATTGAAATACACTTGGTTGATGACACTGAAGAGGATAAATATATTAACATTATAGTACAGACATGCAGACGTACAGGTAAGGCAAGGTACGGCTGTTGGGCTGGTTGAAACTGTCATTTAGGGATATCAATGCAACTTCTGATGGGGCCCCATTTACTTTGTTGATTGCTTGTTGAATGTAAGCTGTGACAGGAGGTTCTTAGCAATCAATTTTCTACATTACTGGGGAGGAGGAGGAGACCTGTGCTCCTGAAGGTCTGGATCTTAAGTTTTTAGAGAAACAAGCTGAGCTAACGTTAGCGGCAATGAGCCGAACAGCACCAGAGAAACACTAATTTACAACGTGAAAATGCTTTATTCAGTGTTTTTACCAGTTTTACCAGTTGGAGTGTGTAATTCAGCTCCTGGTAAAAACCTCCTGAACATAACACTAAAGGAATATTAACCGGGATAATGTGTTCACACTCCACTACACCCCTGCTTTTAGAAGAAAGTTCCCAAACAACTTGTCCTTTATCCTTCCACACTGCAGCTGCTTTGCCCTGTGACATTCAGGCCAGCATAGATCATTCAAACACATCTGCTTCCATATCGATATCAGTGCATGCATTGACAGCAAACACCCACAGATGTTGCTCTCTTTCCTTCCTGTCATGCAATGTATAGTCACAGAAATAAACTGTTAGACAGCATGAATGGAGGTAGAGTACATCATGTATCATATCATCACAGTAATCTGTTAAAATGGTTGTTTTCAAGTGCTTTGCAAAAGAAGCAAAAATACCCCTAACCTTCTTGATTACTAAGAAAATGAAGACTAAACAACTCACATGCTTTTTTATTCACTGAGAAAAAAAACAATTTGCTTTTATTTTTCATTATGCACTTTTACAGACATCTCTGTTGTGGTCTTTGCTATTGAAACTCATTCCTCACCTTTGTCCTCAAAGTCTATGCCTACATCAAATATAGTATATGTCAAAGCTCCATTGAGATATTTGTGATAAGAACCCTGAATCAAATGACTCTGTAATGGGAAAATGTTGCTAATGCTTCTGAGCCAACTGAGAATCAACCCTCCACCCTGAAGCTCTTTGTGGCTTTTACCCTCTTTGAACTGGTCATTGTTTTGGTCCGCTGGTCCAAACAGTCCCGGTGGCTCTCACAAAGATGGGCACAAAACTTTATGCAGCCGCTCCAAGGTCACAAGCTTGCACAAGCTGGTTGTACACTACATGCCCAACGTAAAATGGCAGAGTGCCAAAGACAGCGAGGGACTGGTGAGGAGGGCCAAACATCAAGGAAGCCCAAAAAAAAAAAAAAAAAAGAAAAAAAAAAAAAAGAAACACAAGCTAAAAAGGAGAGAGGATACTGGAGGTACATTCATCAAGTGCTCAGAATCTGCTGGATAGGTAAGTAGCCGTTTGTTTGCTAACACAGTTTTGATAAGCGGATAAAGTATGAGGCCTCTGCTTCTGTGAGTCTTATGTCTTAGCCTTAAGTCCCAGAGAAACAAAGTTAGACAAATGTCTAACGTCTTTGCATTAGCTTCTGTTATGTGACATATTTCAGAGTGAAACAGAGTATGTGAGCAAGGGAATAATTTCGAGAGGTATTTGATCAAATCTTTCAGGGTTTTAATCACTCAAAAGTGAGCATGACTTGCAAGAATTAGTTTTTGGAGAATCCTCAACCAGCGATGTTAGATCAGGAGGTGGATGAGAGGAAATAAATAAAAATAAATATGCTCTTCTGGAAATATAAAGATTTAAGCTTTTACCAACTGACATGTAAACACATACCTCTCTCTGCACAGCCAACAAACTCCACACTTGGTTTTATATGATGGGAGGGCTTAGCTGGTTACCTCTATATCACGTTTGACTGGATACAGTAAACACGCTAGTATGTCGGATGTTGCATAAAAAAGAGAAAAGAGGGATTTTGAAATATAAATGCCCAGACATGCTTTTTGGGAGTGGTAGCGCAGACCCCCAACTGCTCGGGGTGCATTTCATGGGCATGCCCCCCATTCTGACATCACTCCATTAATGCCTGTTTCATTACAGAGGCCGTGTTTCTTTTTTACAAATAATATGTTTCACGTTATCATACTTCCACAAGAAGCTGCTGCTCACTCTGTACTATATAAAGTAGGAACAATGCGTGTTCTCCATTTTAGCATCAGTAAATCTGTGATCGATCTTGCGGTCTGTTAAAGAAAGCCGTGAACGCGCAGCCTGGCTTGGCCTTTGTGAAACGCACCAAGCCAGGGCGCACAGATTAGACTAGGTCAAGCCTCGCTTTACTGGTTATCCTGGATTTATAAATTCTGCTTTTGTGAAACAGCCCCCAGAAATTTTTCATTTTAATGTATCTTTAATTCTGCTAAAAACTCCCACTCTTATTTTCTGCAATTTCAGTGCTGGGAGCTCCTTTTCCTGCAGCCTAGTCACATTCTCACCATTTTAGTTCAATCCTACAGGATGAGCTTATCTAAATGACAGCGGGATTCATCTGTGTTAGGCATTCTATAATATATTAAATAAATATATAAATATTACATTCATCTTTGTACTTTTTGTCTCTGAGCTGAACAAGTTCCCACTGAACTTCTCCTCACAAAACCTAACACTCCCCGCTGTGCACTTCTGCCCTATTACAAGTTCCCATTTAGCCCAGCAGGAGAGCGGACTCTCCATGAATAAAATCTTTTCATGCAAGAAAACGCTGATAGAAGAATGATAAATAAAGCAGCCTCTTATCCGAGGGCCCATGGTGTGTCAATGGAACAGATGTTGTCAAAACATGATGCACAAAACACAGCACCAGCTGTAACCTCTCTTAAAATAGAAAGTCAAACTAAACATCATAACACACCTATTTCTGTAATCTTGCAGACTTACAATGTTAACATTTTCACCTGAGCGATGTTTTTACATTTTATTTATCATATCAGTCCATTTTGAACAAAACCAGTGTAAAATGCGTTACTATAGTTGCAAACATTCAGCTTGCTTTGGCCCCCCCAAAAACACCCAAAATTATGGAAGAAAAGAAAGGCCATTATAATTAATATCCTATGAGCAACTCAATACCTATTTGTGAAATGTATTCTGCTGAAAGTTATAAATTCAGTTTCACCATTAGTTTTAACAGTTAAGACTATCCTCCCCGTTTACGTTTTTAGTGACGGTGCCCTGTAGTGGACGTAGTAATTATGATGGGAGCAAAACAGAAAGTAAGGTATCGAAGTATAGGAGCACCAAATTCCGTGTAAGGAGGCAGGATGTGGTGGTGGATGGGTCAAACAAAGAAATGCTTTAGTGGGTCGTATTAGAGGGTATGGTATCTATATTATTGTATAGTTTGGAGGATTTGCTGTTTACCAGACTTTCTTTGTGACCATAAAACATCAGCCTCAAAGTGCCAAATAATTAAAGTTTAAACACTAAAGTGTTTACTCTTTCATGAGCTTAACAGACAAAAGGTGTAAAGCCACATTAAGCAATATTTGTGATTATAAATTGAAATTATAATTGAATCCAGTTACTCCCTGTAGTGTAAAGGGTTGCTTGCAGTTATTGCCAATCTCACTCAATCAATACTCCAGTCTGCAGCTTTCAGTTTATGCTTTAAACTGTTTTTAGCTCATTGACAGCTTTTCTTTTTACCATGCAACACTGTGTTAAGCAACACATAGTTGCAGTTATGACACAATGGTGAATGTGAAAATTGATTCTACAAATGTGTCATTATTGCGAGTTCTAATATGATGTGTTTTTCCCCCATATCTATCACATCCATTAGACCCATTTTGGCCATTTTGTAGAGCCATACACCCAGGCATGAATACATATAAAAATATCTAATTGGTCTGATGGGACTCAGGTGAAAAACGGCTGGAGTGACACTTGAAAAGACTTACCAATGTACAGGTTCCACTCTGGATCCAGATCAGCTTGATTGGCCAAACAGCCCTTCACGACATTCAGGCAGTAGTTTTTACAGGGTTTAACTGCTGGCATGCCCTGACAAAAGGGGCAGTACAGCATCTTGGTCAGGGCTCGAATACATGCTGGACTGCTGCTTACCTGCAAGAACACAGAGTGTGATGGCAGTCATTAGCACCTGGACAGTTCCTTCAAAACCCATCATAATTTAAATTACATTCTGTCCTTTAGTAATTGCATTAATTCAAGGAGGATTTAAATAATTGTTATTTACATTACATTTACGTATTTTTCTTGTTTTTACTTAATGTTACTGAACGCACCACAATTGAGGATTCTTGGCTATTTTAAAGTGAGTCCAAAAAAGAGACTACTACCAGCTATACAAATTATATTGTCAATTTGTTATTTTGATAAAAAGTTTTTAGTTTGCACATTCCAAAATGCCAGAAGAGCCGAGACAAGAGAGATGTTCTGCTGACCAAAGACTTTTGAATGTTTGTGAAAACTGTCAATCATAGTGTGGGTGACATTAACAGACAATTTAACCTGCATTTAAATGTAAAATATTAAATAAAGACAACTATTCATTTGCCCACTCATCAGCCAGAGTTAGCTGTCAAGCATTTTGTATTTCACTTATTCATCTTTCTCTGTTTTTTGTTTCCATTACTTCACATACAAAAAGGATAGGATGGATAGGACTTTCAATTTGCTGACCACTGAGATCTCAAAGCTCTTAAATTGAGCCTGCATTTGTGTTTTTGCCTAAACATCTATCACAGATATTGAAAGTACCTCTAAAACAGGATTATGTTACAGAAATTGATTTAAAAATACTGAAACTAAATAATGTATTTCAGGACATATGAGCAATACTAACGCAGATCTCTTACTTATGATGTGTTTAAGAGCTCCTTGTATAGATGTGTCGCAGTTCACAAGTCATAAATATTACACTTGGATGCACATTCAAGTGGTTTCGGTCCGAACCACAGGATTATTATTTTAGTGGGCAAAATTTAAATGAATGAATTAGCCACAATTTAATGCATAATGCATTTGAAGAGGGTGAAAAACAACAACATAATTAGCAATCAATTGTGGCAATGATTGAATTCATTTCATAGAATGTTGCTGTTAATCCAAAAGCAAGTTACCCATAACACAACTCACTGATGCTTTCCAAATGTTTTCCAACACAGACTGTAATTTGTTATACAAATTGTAAAGTTAAAATCACAAATTCTTCTATTTACTGTAAATAAAATTGACTTAACTGGTGTGACTTTTGTGAACAGCGGGGATTGAACAAGATATAAAGAAGAAAAGGCTTTCATCTGTCTCATTCAGGAGGTATTGTGATAGTGAGGGAATACCCAGAGAACAAACTACAGGAAACAGCTAACCGTTGGCTAAATTAGCTGCTCTGCTGTATTACATTCAGGCCACATGTGTAGACTATGTGCGTCCTAAAGTGCAACATTTTATCAGTGATTGTTTGTTTTGCCACGTGTAAGCTTGTATGGTGACGTTTCAGATAGCAAATACAAACTTGACTGCTTGACCTAGTAAAGCTGATTTTATTAGATTTGTTAAGAGCGCGCTGCACTCAACATTATATTTAACACTCAAATGCTTGCACTCTGGAGCCCTGTCAAGATGTTTGAAATTAAAGCTCCTGGGTCACAGCTAAAGGACTTTTGTCTGTGTTCTATTAAGCACCAACAAGCATCTTATTAAGTATCTTACAGGCTGAAAACCCAACTTTTCAGACTACACCCATATATGCCATGCAAGCACTTACTAATGTCTCATTTTCATAAAACAAACACAAATGTTACTCTAAGCACATGTACTGTAGCACTGAAGACACTCTTGCTGTATTTCTTTTAATTAATTTTTTTTAAAGGGATGCACTAACAATTTTTAAAGAGATCCAGCTTTTTCTACAGACAATGAACACACTCATTGTAAGTTGCTTTGGGCAAAAAGCTTCTGCTAAATGAATGCAATGTAAAGACCCAAAAGAGAAGAAATTCCTATTGCATTTTATGTCTTATGCGAATATGTTTACATTGAAAAGAAAATATACACCAAACGTCATAGGTTTCTTTACCTGATGACATACCTCAAGCCACACAAAAGACAATCAATGAGTTCATACAAAGTATACAAAATTAAAACTGAATGTAACTGCATTATCGCAGCAGTATGATTAATGTAATTTCTCTGTCTCAGTGGAATATGAGCCCTATCACACAGGGATACAATACTGCCATTCCAGTTTATGCTTTTAAAGCAGAACAACCTATACAGTATTGTTATATTGTTGCTGCTAGGCAACAATTGAATCAGCCGATGGTCGGCTCTCAGAGCATAGAAAAAAGCAACCATATGAAATATTAATAAATAGGCTATGGTTTTTGTACGGGACTTTGTGGTCATGGCATTTGGCTACGCTGTCGCAATTCTTTTCATCTATGCTGCAGATATGAGTTTCAGATGATTTAGCTACAGCCAAATACGATTGCTGTGGTTGAACAATACGTCACAAAACAAGCGATGCTATAAAAACAACCTGCTATTCTCAAGATCTTTATCTGTACTGCTTTATATCTAATTATTTAAAGTGCTCAGATTATTCTCATTTTCAGGTTCATAATTTTATTTAAAAGGTTACATCAGAATAGGTTTACATTGTTTAATTTTCAAAAAAAACATTTTTGTTGCACTTCACATTGCTGCTGCTCCTCTTTTCACCCTGTGTGTTGAGCTCTCTGTTTTAGATACAGAGTGAGGCATCACACTTCTGTTCCATCTTTGTTGGGAGTCACACAGTAGCTAGGTAAGGACTACAAGCCAGTCAGAAGCAGAGTATGAGGGCGTGCCATGCTAGCAGCTAGGTGAGCATTATAATGTGTGTTACAAAGTGACGCACGTTTGTCACGGAAGTAAAGGCTGGACTACAATAGAGCTGTTTGGAGCAGTTTGTGAACAGTGTTTTCTGTTGGAGATGGTAAGTCCCTTTGGGGTGGACTTGCATGCACAAAAAAGATATATAACACTATAAAGGAAACTGAAAAGCCAAAAAGCATAATATGAGCACTTTAAGTAAATAGTAATATTGTTGCAACTAAGTTGTTAAAGCATTTACTATGTCAAGTGAAAGGAAATTGACAAGTAAAGTGAAATTACACTTCGCTGAAGGTTTCACTCTGACAGTGGCATCTGACTTTAATACGTTGTTTATCTATAAAACACTTCTTAAAACAATGCTGCAACGTAATTTGCAGTAAAACAGGGATAATACAGCAATGGATGGTTAAAAAAGCAAGTACAATAAGACTGGGATGACAAAAAAAAATTCAAATTCCAAAAAAAAGAAAAGTATGTGGAGCCCGGACAACAAGTTCTGTAACAAACAGAGATTTTGGACCCACTAAAAGTCTGAAAGAGCTTTGCCACAAGAGCTCAAGCTGTGATCAGACCTGTGGGGAATGAGCTGATCACAGAGCAGGAGCCAAGCAAAGCTTTTAAAACCAAACAATAAAATCTTAACAAATCAATTATTGTAACAGACAGGTAAGTGTGGTGCAGCACAGATTGGTTTATTACAGACAATTCTCTTTGAATGTGATAAAATTCTGGCAGCAACATTTTGTCTTAGCCGGTGGATATTTTGCCTGTTAAGATCAGAATAAAATTAGTTACAGTTACAATCAAGCCTGGAGGAGTTAAAAACATGGAGGACCTTCTCTAGGTCTGCAAAAAAGAGAAATGACCTCATCTTAGTCATATGTGTTAATGTGTGATGTGCCTGAACCTCTACCTCTTTCTCAGCCCAGTGCTTAGTATCATAAAGAGAGGACTGGAGGTATTTTTGTAGCTCCAGAGTCAGGCTTTGAGGAAGGCTCAAACACACCCGCCCTGAATAACAGACAACCCTCACACATCACCTCACCGACAACTGGTGTGACATGTCACATATTAACTTGACACAGAATATTATAGAAATGCTCCTGCCAACATCTATCACACCTGACACAGGGGTAGGACAACCTTACAAAATAGACAGGAGACAGTTCTCAGCTGACTTAGAGGTCATGAGGAGAAATAATCATTGGTGTTACTATTAGCATTCATTATGAATCATCACATTCTTTAGTGATATATTGGTATTTTAAATGATAAAATCATTTTAATATTTTATATATAATAATAAATAAATCTTCTACACTTTAATAATTCTACACAAACACAGTAAAGAGTGTCAAATTCCCGCACATTGTGAGTTCCAAAAACCTTCCAAATAATAATAACCAACACTAGTAACAACAGAAGTGAATGAAATCAATAAATATGTTCCAGTGTACTGTATGGAAATAGAAATGCAAATAAGTGACTAATAGAGTGAAGGAACCCTCCTGTGGCAATGGTTCACTTAGGAATATACACTGGCAACATACTGTGAAATATCATAATATTTCCATTTTACAACGTTGATTCAGCCCATTAACGGTCACTGTGACTTTAATGAAAAGAGAGCACAATGTTGCCACATTCCTTACACCTTTGCTTCTGTCAAATTCATTGGCACCTTACTACAGTGAGTGCATTCAGATAGCAAAGTTGAAAATATTTTAAGTAGTAATAACCAGAACGATGATTATATGATTTGAATCACTTCAGATAAGCAGAAACAGATGAACTGTTTGGGTAATGATCTGGGATAAGTATGAGCTTTGCTTATGAGATGCAGAATCCAAATACAACTTCCTCAAAGCTCAGCCGGGTTTTGTTTTTTGTCTCTTAAGCTGTGAAAAGCAATAAAGTACTACATCATCTACTTTAATTCAATATATATCCCAGCAGCATTAAGCATGGATGTCACATCTTAGAGGTGCTGTCCAACAGACACCTCTAGCAGGGTGTCTTATTTCATTATGCTTACACCCAATCCCTCATGATGAGTTTATACTCTGGGGATCAAAGGGCTGCAGTCCCAGACACATGACCTGGATCTCAGGTCCCACTGAAATGTCAAGAGGTGACGCTGGGACATGCTGGCTTATGAGAAACGCAGAGTGTAACTCAGTAAACACATACTAACAACACATCCTCTGTGGCTGCTCCTAAATGAGCGTTACCACTACTACTGGCAAGGGGGAACTGATACATGCAGTGAAGGGAACATGTTTAAAGTTCAATGAGTGCACCATGGTGGGGCTACAAGAAAACTAATTTCGGATGTCTCAGATAAAAGTAGTGTCTTTTCCTTAGTGTCTTCCTCTCGGTCTCTGGTGATTGAGGGTTACTATATTTTCACCCTGCCTTCTGTTTATATACTGTACAGCAGGTCTATAAATATTCATAATAGTGTTGATAATCCAGTCTAACTGATATCAATACAGTAGTGAAAAGAAACTAGGGTGGTTGGGGATTTGCAGCATAGTGCTTATCAGTGCTTCTCTCAGCCCACAAGAAGGCGTGTAGAAAGAGCCCTGTTGTTGTGGAGTGTGACTAAATCCAAGCCTTAGCCTCTTGCTTTTCCTTTAATCTTACTTTATACATGATCTAAACTACACACACTCCCAGAGCAGTGTGATATACGGCAAAAGCTGCATTAAGATTACATCGCATCAAACAGAATACTAAGGCTACAGCATGATTAATGGCTTCTGTAGACTGGGTAAACACATACTAGGAAATAGAGCAATAAACAGTGATGGCACAACATGTCTTTTGTCTTATTTTTTATTGTCTGGGCATTTCTCTTGAGCAATCCACATACCCTTCAACACTGTGTTCTAGACAGCGCCTGAACAAGCTGCCTCAAGCTCCAAACTTCCTGAAGACATGCACCAAGAGAGCACACATTAGTCAGAAAAGTATCTGGGAGAAACTTGTTTGCAGTGGAAAAAAACAGGGGGAAATGTGTGCTTGTTGCAGAAACACCAAACAAGACCTTTTGAAAATCTGTGTAGATACACAGCAAGTCTTAATTTCAGCTGAGTTCAAATGCTGAATCCTCCTCGACGCAGCGGCCGCGGGTTCAACTCCGTCCCGCGGCCCTTTGCTGCATGTCATTCCCCTTCTCTCTCCCCTTTCATGTCTTCATCTGTCCTGTGGAATTAAAGGCCTAAAATGCCCCAAAAAATGATCTTAAAAAAAATGCTGAATCTTTTTCCATCAGAATGAGCAATGAGAGCAATCAAATGAAATATGGTTTTGTTTTAAGTTGAAATTACAGAAGCATGCAGTTGATTGAGTGTTTTATAATCCAGTTAAATTTTACCAAAGTGGTGAGCACTGTTACCTTAGACACTCTCTGGGCCACCTCCCGGCCAACAGAGAGCCCTTGGACAAATGTGCGTGCAGCGATGAATGCCCGGGTAACCTGAGCCTTGAGCTTCCTGGGCACGTCTCCAAAGGGCTTGAGCTCGTCGGTGTACTTACTGATACACTCCAGATAGTCCTCAGTGATGACGTACTGGGAGTTGAGCAGTGTGAACATACGCTCCAACAGACGCGACCAAAAGTCATTTAGCATTTCCTCCAGGTTAACATTTCCTCCTGTGTAATAGCGCTTCAGCTCTGCAAACAGGTTCTCAAAGACCTCAGAGTTTTGCATGTAAGGCTTGCCGTAAGTCCTCACAAACATCTCATTAAGGGACCTCTCTGTGTTCTCCAATAGCTCCAGGAAGAATTCTAGGTTAAGAAGAAAAGAAAGAGTGTTACTTATTGTCTGATTTTATTTCACGTGTGACTGTGTTGGTATAGATTATACTATACACTACATGGCAAGCATACTGTAGATATGGCTTGATGGGAACCTTTCTTTAATTTGTGATTAAAATAGACATGCAGCAAAATTACATTAACTGTGTCCGATTGCAAGATAGAATGCAGCATAATAAGGAACTCGAATCGCTCGATTGCGATGCCGACGGCAAAAACATCGGCAACCAAAAAGTACCAAAATGGCAAATCAATTAGGGCTTCTGATGTTGATTTCATTTTGAAGAAACATCAAATCTTTGTTGATTTTTATCTTCAGTAAACTACTTTTGTCATTGCAATGGGAGCCTTCCTTATATATATTTCTGGAAAGCAATAAGTTCTGTGTTTGCAGTGCATGAGGTCTGTATTGTCCATATATTGCCCGTAAACCCCAAATACATTTCTGTACCTTGATAGAAAGGCTATATATTGCTGAATGATATCCTATTCACAGATTTGCACTGGAGTATTGCTCCATATGCTGGAAGCATAAGGCTGTCAGATGAAGTGCAATACATGGTCCTTCAATATGATTATGATTCCACAATACAGTTTGTCTGTAAGGTTTGCAGCCTTTCTGCATTCTCCTTTTTAGACACCACTTGTTGTTTACCTCATGACCTCTATGACTCACCACAAATTGGAAAGATATGTTAATATTTCTGACCATCTGCTATCCATAATGATAGTCCTGACGTTCAAGGACCAAAATTTAAATTTAAATAGGCTTCAAAACTCTGCACATTTAACTGCAAAGTGAAATAGATTCAGACTAGACAGAGGAGATTCCAGTGTCATAAAGGGTGATGGAGATGACAGAAAGTATGTTATATTCCTCAGTTATTGTCATTTATAGGGCAATAATGTCCCATCCAAAGAAATAAAGCAGAATTAATTTTGCCACTTGGAATCAGCGGAAAGCTGTAAATACAATATTGACATATAATCACCTCATAATGTTGATATGGTGAACATGTTAGCAAACAGTCACCTATTTACACATCTACCAGAGAGATGAGCATTTAATTGGAATCGTGTTTCTGGACACAAATTCTAGTCCAATATTTACTTTCCTTTCCATTCTGTTTTGGTCTCTGCCAAGTCCTAATGTAAACATAGTGCTAAATGCTGCACTATGTACACCAGCCAGTCACTAACTTTGTCTGTCTGCCGTTAACTGGGCAGGTACAGTATATAGAGTGTGTTTAGCAGAGATTTGTCATTGAAAACAGCTACCTATTGCATCTGGAAAAGAATTGATGAGAACAGAGAGAGTGAATCATAACAGTAATGTTGTGAGCCACAAAACCAAAACAACGAGCTGACAGAATCTAAAAGACTTTGGGGAGTTGAGGCTGTTATTCTCTCTGGGTTGGTCACTCGAGCAACACCTTTCACATCACACATTGTCATTTCAGCCATTGTTAATATAGAAAAATGAATTAGTGCAGCTTCAAAGTCTCTAATTTCACTGTACAAGGGCCTAGTGATAAGAGCAGTGAAGGTGTGAACAAAGCCAGCAGTCAAACAATAAAAAGGTGGGGATTATTAAAAATAATGAGCTGTGTGGGTTGTTCCTGTAACAGCATGCGGCCTATTGATACCATGAATCCCATCTCTGCATTTAACAGTAACTGCCACCCTTGTATATCTCACAATCAGCATGGTGTGAATTAGCGTCTGTAAATCAATTCGGTAGCTCGTCATATGATCAAATATCCACTAAGAGATCTATTCTGCCCCTCTGAGTCATTCACATTACAGTCACTTATCGAAATGGCCCTGACAGAACTGTAATGGATTTGAAGTGGTCATTAGTGCTCAACAATGCAGGAGAAATTAAAAATGGCAGCAGCATAGAAACAAAATGGTATGACTCTCCATGATACCACACCAAATCCCATCTGGTTAGATAGCCTAACAAGAGCTGTCCATGTTGCACACACCAACAGAAAGTACAATATGACTGACTCATCTGCAAGGTAGAACACGCAGGAGGTTATTTCATAATGTTATTATCTGATTGAGACAAATGTATTTTTAGCTGTAACCAGCAGCTACTATAACTCACTTCATGTTAGCTTGGAGGGTTAGGGTCACATTTGCCACAGAAGAAATGCTACATTCCAATCCTGCATAAATCTATTCAGTCCAAAACTGCTTCTGATTTATCGCATGCAATATGCTTGTTAAAGACTTGCTTTCTCTATTATTATCATCGCAATTAATTATTGTTCATTAGCACGTCTTATTAGGTACCAGTGAGTGTTAATTGTAAGATGTCCTCTGGGGAACTGATAAAATAGCTTTAGGCCACGTCCACACGTACCAAAACGTTTTTCCCCCGTCTTCCCTGGCCTCGTTTCAAGAATGTTTGCGTCCAAACGGATCCATGTGTAAATGACTCAACACGCTACTTCCTATTCCAGGCCTATAGGTGGCGCTGTTTCTGCTACAGAAATTCACCAAAATGGAGAAGAACAGGCAGAGCAGGCGCATAAAGCTTGCGTGCTGTATACAAACAGACAGTAGAGGAAGAAACCAAACAGCCCTAGTAACCCTAACAGGCTCAATATCTTCTCCAGCCAAAGACAGTATATAATGGACCAATAGACCGCGTTGCTCTGGACGGAGACCAGTGAAGGCTATTAGAAGCACTTTTCCGGTGATGGCCAGCTTTACTGCGCAGCCTCCAACTGAGAGAATGTGACGTGAGCAACATGTCTGAAAGTTGGAAGTCTTCTGGTAGCTGTGCCAAGAGAAATCTTAATCATTCCCAATCTTACAGATACGGAGAGTGTAGGTGGATGTAAGGAGATAACATGGGCACAGGCTAATTATTGCTAACTAACATGCTAGTTAACATCAGTAATTAAACCTAAACAGCTCATGTAAGTCGAAACTGCCTGCGAGCTTCTCCTGTACTATACGGTAATTCCTCTTCTATGCGACAGTAAGTCACTTGGTTATGACTTATTGTTGTTGTTATGAGACGCCGTCACGGGATAAGAGTTAAAGGCTAGAGGTCGAGGGGTGTAATGATGACATCATCGCAAGTATGCGGTTTTCGCTGTCCAAATGAAGACGCAAGGGCGGCGTTTTTGAATTTTTTCAACCTGGTACCAGGTTTCAAAAAAGTGCGTCTTCAGGCAGTGTGAAACGTGCGTTTACACCAAAAAGCATTTCCGTGTGGATGGCCCCTTACTCTTTCACATATGTTCCTTCTATCTTAAGAGGATAGGACTTTTTCTTTCAGTAGCACATACAGTACGCATAACTTGTGATGTTGGTCAAAGTAATTCTTGAGACTATAGTAAATTAAAGACTACAGTGAGCACTTCTTTAAATATGCAAAGCTCCATGCATGATTTGTGCTTCAGAGACTCGTTGTTAATGAAAATAGTCAGTGGTGCTGAGCGATATACACACTGATTAATGACATCTTCAAAACTAATTTCCTTTAAAATGCAGTCAGGTTCTTTGCCCAATGTGGCTGAAATATTAATTGAATATAACCAATGTTATTAAAGGGGTGATAGAATGCAAAACCGATTTTACCCTGTCTTAGTTGAAAAACGACAGTTTGGTGGGTAAATAGGACATACATAGAACCTCAAACCTCAAAAACCCATTGACACCTCTTTCCTCTGCAAATCTCACAATTTGAAACTGCCTCTGAAAACGGGCGAATCTGAACAAACCTAAAAGTTGACGTCAACTTCTCAACTCAATTTGGCTCTACCTTCTATCTTTGTAACGCCCCAAAATTTACATAGGCCACTAACTGATCTGAGGTCAGTTATTCTTCTAAATCTTGTTTGCGCAAATCTCCGAAATTGTATACATTGTTCATCTGCTGTTGCATTACTAAATTCACTTCTGAGACTTTTTTATGCGAGAAATCAACTATATAAAGCTCAAATATGAGCCGATTTGCAAAAATTGATGGCTAATTGCAAATTTAGTACAACTGTTTCGGAGTTCAGGAGCTCCACAGTTTGCTGTGACAGCGGCGCAGTGCCTGCCCGGATCGCTGACTTTCGGCCTAGACTGTTAGACCCGGCTGCACGCTGGCTGGAGCTCTCTCAGGACATACGGAATACTAGAGGGGAACGTGTTTGTGTGTCTCTGTGTGTGTGTGTGTGTGTGTGTGTGTGTGTGTGTGCGTGCTAAGCTCAACCAACCAGCGTGCAGCTCATTGAAATATTCACGAGCAGACCATATAAAAAGGCAGAAAAGCTCTTGTTTCAGTCCAGTCCCATTTAACAGGGTAGCATTAGGGCCAAAAAAAACAGCAAAAGAGTCATTTTCAGCCCAACCAATGTTACACACCCTATTAAGAGACCTTAAAGAACAGCGTGAAATACCGTATATAACCATTCTATCACCCCTTTAAGGCAGTATTTATCGTAAATGTGGACAGTATATTTTATATCATTCTAAGCTCTGTTTTGGATTGATAACGACAAATAATTAAATTTTGAATGATTAATATATTTAGTAAAAAAAACAGACAACTTAATCTAATTAGGGGAAAGTCATAAGAGGGATTGTATTTTACTATAACAAATTTAGTGAAAATTGTCAGGAAAGCTTACATAAATCTACACATATTAGTAATTAAGAGGTATGTCCAAATGAATGGCTGAGAGAGCTGCAAACAGAGGATAATGATGCTGAAATGCTGGACATGTGTGATCTGAATACTCCCAACTTGCAGAGTTTATTACATTTCTCTAAGAAAGCTCAGTTTGGCTCAAACAGACCTGTGCAGAGCCATTCTCTCGGTGAGAAAGAGAAAGCATGTGTTTCCGTGCTTCCACAGCTGCTTGCTCTCACAGAAACCTGGTGAGGGATGCTCCCCTAGATGTCAGAGATGTCAGTAGTAGTCTCAATTCCAACAATCTAGAAACAGAACATTCCTATTTTAAACATTTGAGCTAGATGATAGAAAAGAAGGCAAGTTGCATGCTTTTTTTATTCATAAGTATTTCACTGTTTTTGGAAACAATAGAGTCTATGTAGCACATAACCAACCGAGGGAGCTGTGGATGGGAAGACATCTACTCTGAGGAGCCTCATGGGAAGTGGCCTGGAGAATTAGTTACTACAAAGTCTCCTGAACTGTAACCAGCCACAATATAGGAGGATTAATAGGGTTGGTCTCCCACCACAATTCACTTTTCTTCAGTTGAGTAATAACAATTTATGATTAAAAAAAACAGTGTGGTGAGGAAACTGTGGCATTCTTGGACTACATTCTCCCTGGTCCACATTCAACATCTGTGCACAAATATGGATTTCCACATTCGACATCTGTGCACAAAATATATATATATATATATATATATATATATATATATATATATATATATATATATATATATATATCTGCTTGCACAAACAAAGTAATCAAAAGCATATATCAGGCTGCAATTAACACCTAAAATCGGTTTCCAAATAATAGTAGTAATAGTGGTTTAATAGTCAATGTTTAAAACTTCAGGAAATGGACCATATAGCAGCACAGTTAAATTTCAGTTTTACATCTTGATAATTAGCAAGCCCATTTTTGAGATGGGCATTGGGATGGATATCTCAAAATGTGTGTTAACCTGTCTCAGACAAATTCCATATACACAGTATTTGGACACAAGCTGTGGTATAAAGAGGGCCTCAGAGTGGAGTGTAAATTAAGAGTCAATACAACAAGGCCGTGTAAATACTGTAAAATCTCGGGAACATTGTAGATAATTTGTTCACCTTCATTCATCAAAGCTGGGGCCTCGGTTACCAATCAGTCCCAACAGAGACTGTTGTGATAATTTCAGGCAGAAATAAATACAGTTGCAGTGGCTTTATTTACAAAAAAGGCAGTTTTTATTTATTTTGTGGTAAATGGAGATGTTAAAAAATGTCAAGGAACTAGGGAGACAAATTATCATTTGGTAGAACTTGTTAGTGCTTCTAAATCCACACGAGTAAGCTCTGCCTGAGAAGACAACTCTCGGGGAAACAAGGTGGCATGCATAAAAAGAAATTTTTTTTGGTTGGTTTGTTGAGGTCCAGGATGTTTGACCTGGGCTTGTAAATTTGGTTCTGAATTGGATTATTTCATGCATTATTTAGCATTCTTCCAAACTAAATATTTGTGGCAGAAATATTATGGAACTGTTTAACAATGCAAGATACTGGTTGAATTTGCTTTAATACTTGTGCATATCTAAAAAGAAAGTTCTTGAGGAACTGACCAAAACTAAAATGCTCCATATAAAATATGCTCTACTATTGTAAGCACTGTTGTTGGTAGCTCCTTTGCAATGGCATTTATGTGTGGTGAAAAGTTTACAGCATATTGCCTCATTGTATTTAATGGCCATACTCCAATAGAAGGTACCAAAAGAGCCAAATGCATTCACAGAAAGTTGATGAATTCAATACAAGAAGATTTTCAGATAAATCTATAATAAACTATCTATAATGTATCAGTGAAGCTACCCAGTCAACTGCAAAAATGACTTGTTTGGACCTCATGCAGCAGAATAAACAGCCTGTTATCTCCAGCAGAGCCACTCAGTGTCTTCTCCTACAGGACTACAGCCAATCAAAGAGGGAGCCCATCTCTCCCTTTGTGATTATTTAAACTGCATAACATAACACACAAAGCTTGGTTTGCAACCTACTGGAGCTCTCATGCCTGTACATGAAACTAACAATTTTGGTGGCAAAAGGAGCACTTCTAATTCCACATGTCAATCATAAGTGGATTATTGATTGGCCCTGACAGGAGGCGCCGGTCTACAGATGGCTGCTCTGAGTGCTATCTACTGTACAGTACATGACATGGCTGGCCGTTTGTGTCTCCATTTTCATGTGTTAATTCTTGTAGACTGCCTATTGTAAGTCACACAGAGGTAGTTAAAAGCAAAGAAATTCAATGTAAAACCACAGCTGCTAAATAAAAAATAGTATGACAATACTTATGACAATAGTATGCTGGTGAGTCAAGACAATAAAAAGGTCTAATTTGGTGTATCTGATATGATTCTATTTCCTCATATTTGAAAGTTAGCATATCCAACGATTTAACATGAGGAAGAAAACTGGAATATGTTTGATAGAGTGCTGGTTCATGAATTGACTTTGATTGGCATACGGTCCTAGAATTACAGTGAAATCCTTTCCATAAATGTTTCAGTTTGTCAATCAGAAATCCCACAGAGGATTACAGTCACAAGCATTTCCACATCCTGTAGTGCACAGGGATATTGTGACATTTCTACTTGATTCCCTATTACTTTTCCATTCTCCAACTGGACAGTCCAATAGGACTGCATACAGTATATAAAGGCGAGTGTTGCTGAGCAAGCATGCCCTTTTCAGCGCTGCACGGCACCAGCGTAATTACTAGGTTAACTTTACCCATTACCTTTTTTTTTTTTTTTTTTTTTTAACAGAGTGCGTGATTTTTAAGTTTTAACTCACAATTGTTACAAATCTATCATCAATTGTACAAAACAACATTCAAAACTGCAAAAGGGTACACAAATTCAATTCAATTCACAATCATAACCTTGGGGTTGGGTAACATGACGGTATATACCGTGCAACTGTAGAAATGGGTCCACAAGTAGAGATTTGGCAATACCACCACGGGAGCTATTCTCCCTCTGATCTAGTGATTCTGGCATGATCTGGTGATTCTCGCGAATCCCGCTGCTCTGCTGGGTAATGTGATTTTGGGAATGGAGAACGAATGTGAAGTTGTAAATAAAGAGCAGGAGGAGGCATCCCAACCTTAATAATAATAAAAAATATGGTTCTTGTTTATACTGAAGCTGGAGTTGATAATTACCAAACATGTGCACACTGTAGTTTATTTTTACAGTGTTTTGTCATAAACATGACAGATGAGCGAATTCTGCAAATCAAGTCGGTTTTATTGGTATACTCTAAAATACAATGAAAGAACTTTAGTTTTTCTGTTTTGAGTCTTTTGTTTTTAACTCAAGTGTTATCTTGTGTGAGGCAGTTGTTTTTGTTTGTATGGAAATAAAAGAAGAAAGTAATAACATGTGATGAAATACAGTGTGGTTATATTAACCACTTCTATTTGAATTTACAGAACAATCACTGTATCGTGATGTATACTGTTACCGTGATATAAAATGACATATACCCTAAGATTTTGGCCATATCACCCACCCCTAAATGACCCAACAAAAAAAAAAAAAAAATAACATTAAGTCAAAATAAGCCATTGTCTTCTGTGATTTTCAACATATCTGTAAGTAAGTATTACAATTTTGACACAGTGATGCAACAATACAACTGATGCCATTTTGTGCCAGCTGCTAAATATTGTTTTAATAGACTGCCAGGGACATTTTGACAAGCGATATCAGAGTAAGTCATTAACTCCAAAGAAGATCAATTGTGGAGGTTGGACCACATTCATATTCTATTTGGCTACCCAGCACCATGGTGTTCATGGTCAGAGGAGGGCCAACAATTGATTAGCAATTAAGACCCCTGACTTAGTGTTTAATGAGCAAGTGGAAAAGAATGCTCTGTGCTGGCCATTTATCTGATGTATCTGAATGGTTGTTTCCTGAGGACTTAGGAATAGGGATAGGATATGCATTATGTAGAAAACAATGAGATTACTCAGAGATGATTTTTGAAAGATAAATTAGCAAACAGGCTAAATGTATTAATACATTGTAGTAATTTGTAAGTAAGTGGCTGCATGTTTGGCACAGATTTTTCAGATGATGCCGTTTCTCTCTTAGATTCACACAGCTGTACAGTACAACATGGGTTGTTGTAGATATTTCTGTATCTGTGCTCGGATGGTCTTGGCATAGTTGAGACTGTGCCCTCTCACTGTGACACGTAGGCTGTGGTGTCAGGTATGCGTAGGCTGGCCAGCTACTGTCAGCTACAGTAACACTCATCACAAACTCTGCATAAAGAGAAGAGAATATACACATAGCCTACACTGACTCTGTGTAGGTGGGACTCCAGAGCCAGGTGCTAAATAGATAGTAAAGAGCATCTAAATGATCTAACAACTCTGTGTTGTTTGGATCCTTAACTACAGTATGTGTTCGGATTCAGTATCAAGGCCAACACAATTATGTTGGTATCACTGCTTTATGAAGAGAAAAAACTGTTTAAGGAACATGGAGTCAGAAAAATGCAGACTCATAATATACAAATTTAGCTTGAAACACTTGAAACATGTATTTTCTTTTCAAATTTATTGGCTGGTTAAATCTCAACTGATATCTCCTGCTTAAAACCACACAACTTTCAACACTCAATTAATGCCACGTAAAGATAAGGGTGGAGTTCAAATCCAGCAATCAATATGTCAGATTTCCGAGCGGGTGGTCAGTCGAGACCATCAGCAGACACAAAGTCTCCAGACAGCAGAGGGCTACAGAGCCGAACCCTGCATATGGCATCTGCTTTGACGCTGATGGAATTATAGAGAATGGCAGCAAACCCCAAGAGGAACAGGGGTGCCTGGAGTCATGCATCTAAGTGCTGCTAGACAAACCCCATTTCCTCCCCTCACTGGAGTGCTCCTTATGACATTCACTATCCTGACAGCGGATGATCAAAATAACACTTATTTATTTATGCACGCTTCCAGGAATCACATGTGAGCTAAAGAAGTGTATATTCCTTCCTGGAAAGAAAAACAGACAGCCATCACCCAGGCATTGTGACATTGAGTTTCTGGGCAATATGCAATCATCTGAGCGTTGCATGCTGTAACTGAATATTTGTTTCATATAATACAGCATGTTGGATAGTTTGAAAAGAATGAGCACAGAAAGACATTGACTAGTGAGTATCGAACGGTCCTATTAATCACTCAATTCAGTTATTGACATTGGATATATTTAGACATGGAATATCTATGCTTTAACCTCTTACTTTTGGTCAAAGATTAGTAGAGTTGCAAAGATGTATTGATTATTATTAATAAATTAGTTGCCAACTATTAAAATAATCACCAACTATTTTGATAATTGATTCCTTGGTTTGAGTTAGCTTCTTAAATGTGAATATTTTCTAGTTTCTTTCACTCCTCTATGGTATTAATTAAATATATTTGAGTTGTGGACAAGACATTTGAGGAGGTCAACTTGGGCTTTGGAAAACACTAATCAACATTTTTCACAATTTTCTGACATTTTACAGACCAAACAATTAAACGATTAATCGAGAAAAAAATCAATAAAATTAATCGACAATGAAAAATAATCATTAGTTGCAGCCCTCAACATTAGAATTACTTTACATTAACTGAACCTTTGGGAGTGTTGCTGTTCAATCATGAGATCTCAGAAGAGGTTGTATTCATGTTGAAATAAGGTATCTTATGTAATTTATGTATATCAGTATGGTAAAAGATCATCCCACAAACTGTGAATGGTGAAAAGGTGTAATGCGGCACAAAGAGGTGCTGACACAAAGTGTGCATTATGTAACAGTGGTATATTCTGGAACTAGAAAATCTTAAGTCTCATAAAAATGTATATGTTGGAATCATAGGAGATATACTGTAGTGGAAGATAAGCCTTAATTCAAATAACAGACAAGGACATGAAATCAAAGATGCTGATACTTGCTAATACTGCTGGACCACAACTATAAGATAAGATAAAAATAATAAAAAGATAGTGTGACCTTTTATTTTAGTTAAACATCAGATCAAACATGTTTATTGTGTTGTAGTCTCTGCTCTGCACCGGTAGTACTATTACTGTTCAATACCAATTTTGAATTCAAAAGGTAATTTAAGATTCATGGCCCCTACTTTTCTCCATTTTCACAGTCGTTTTGCAATTTAAATACCACAGATGACAAGCAAGCAAATAGATTTAAAATACAGAGCTGAAAATGTGCTAAATTTGCTAATAAGACTCAAACTTCAATTTATGTCTTGCTATTACATGAAAGCAGGAAGCTTGTTTTATATGCAAACCATGTCACAGGAAGACAATATTATGTAATAATCATACTAAATATGATCCATTTACAAAAGATGTAAACATCTATCAACCGTCATGTTACAGTGCTCATAGATGGCAACATGTTGGGCATACAATATCCTTTTATTTTGATGATTCTGCTATTTCTTTTGCTGCTCCTTGACTGAAGAATAGCCTCCCGCAAAAGTCTCAGTACACATCAAAAGCCTTTTTAAACTTTAATCTCTCTTGTTTTCTTTGGCTTTTCTATATGTTATGTGTGGTATCTACATTTCTCTTTTCTTTGTAAGGCACTTTGTATCCACTATTTTGGAGAGTGCTATAATAAATAAAGTTGCTGATACTGGCACTGAAGAATTACCCGTTATTTCAGTCAAGCCTGCCAAAGTTTGATGGTTACATGGTTGCAGCGTTGCCATTTCTTCATGATTATGAATGGAAAAGGTTTTAACTAAACATTTATCAACTACTGGAAGCAAAAACTGATGTGTGGTTTTGAATATAGGAGGCTTGTTAAGTATACAGTATAGCCTATGCAAAGGTTTAAGTACTAATAACAATATTAGATAGCATCTTATAAGTCTCATCACTCTTAATGTACATTCAGTATTATAATACAATATTCCTTGATTTAAAAAAGGAAACACTAGGGCACTTTCCTTATGCTGAGAAGCACCTTGTTCATGCTTGTTCATATATTTATTGACTGTGATGACTGTGCCTGAGTGTATGTTAGAGTATTTGTGTATTTATTACTTTCATATTCAGGTACGGCACAGCAAATTTAATTGTACATAAGCTTGGGCAATAACAATAAAGTATATATTCTATTCTTAGGAAGAGTCCTGCCATTCACTTGGAGAGAAAGATAATTCAGATACGGTACTGTAATCTTAAAAGGTTTTATGCTGCATTCTTAAATCGTTTGACAGTGCTGACAGGTGGTTATGCTTAACAATTTTCATCTCCACCACCCTTTACTATTGTCCACAGTGATAAGCTGCTGCTTCCTACACAGTATAATGTTGGGAGTTGGAGGGATTATTATTTCTAATTAACTGGAAAGAGCAGACTGCATAGAGAAGATACCAACAGGGAGAGGTGGAGAGGTACAGTGAATCTCAGTTCAGTAATGAGTAGTACATCCCCTCCCAAGCTCAGTGGATGTGTGGTGGTCAAGACAGTCCCCATTGGGCTACGACAAGATCACACAGAGCACAGGACCACCAAACAGCCTTAATAATGCAGAGTGTGGCTCTGTACTGCTGTTAAAGCTGTCAATCTGCTGTGCAAGAAGCCATGTTTGTCTAATCCAACAAGAGGGTTCTCCACTCCAAAGCATATTAATGAGATTTCACATCTTTTCTCCTCTTAAGGGAAGACAGCTACAGAACTACAACAGTCAACCTTCTATGGTGACTTACCAACAAACTGCTGACAAAAAGAGACAAAATAGAAAAATGTATCATCATAAAACATTAAGCAAAAAAAAAAAAAAAAAAGACTTACCATCAAATCTTTTGTGTCTGGAAACAAAGGTGCTTCTCAATTCATGACTTATTTCATCAACCAGATTCTCAAAGTCCTGTTTACTCTGTTGGCCAAATTTGTCCTCCATTTCCTGGGTGCAACATGTGTTTCCTTGAGGACATACACGAAGGTGTTCACCTGCAAAATAGCAACAACAAAAAAACAGAACAGTGTTTTTGTATCCATACTTAAAGTGACACTAATTATACAACATGACTGGAGTAGGCTAAATAAAATTAGAACATTCAACTTCAAGAAATCCTATCTTTCTCTCACTCCATCAAATCTGGTGCTTAAAATTCACTCAATGATTCAATAAAACTTTTACAGCAAAATGTCTCATTTTGGACACAATCATTTGAGCTGATAACAGTATTTAACTTTTATGTTCTTCCATTGTGGTTTGCAAAATCCCATGGAGGTCTTAATTACCTGAAATGTGTTCAAATTGAGAGTTTGCTAAGCATCATCTCCACTTAGTTACTACAGGGCACATGTGCAGTTTACAGTGATGTCCGTGGCAGATTTAGGCTACAACTTAAATTTCTTAGTCATTTTTTAAACAATGGGTGCTTGATTTTAGACAGAGGTAGACAAATGCAGGCATCTAATTTCTGGCTGGCAACGGCTGACTTTGTCACCTAAAATCCCAACTGTCTCTAGCAGATTAAATCAACTTTAGCTAGCTGCAGCACATTCAGTCGACCAATCAGTAGCCACACAGAAGTGTGAATGAGCTGTGAATGTGTGTACCTACGACCAATCACCAACTCCCACTGGCTTTAGCTACATTCCATGGATAAGAGATGGCGACACTGGTTTAAACTATTCACACTTTTTCGTTTTTGGTATTGGCTTTGTTACCATAGACTTATTCAGACTTCGTAAATATCCTACAAAATCAAAAACATGGTGTGCGCAAAATTCTGTGGCCTTTCCCTTGAGACATGGCACCACAAAAGAGCCAGTAATGAATTACAGTAGCAAACAAAAATTTAATTTTGTGATGTCAAATGTTACTGTGTAGATAATTTGGAACTTCAGTTTGTCAGATGCCCTTTCAAACATTTGAACTTTTAAACATAAAACTATACAAAACAAATGAGGGGGTGAGAGTAGATTGTGCATTGTAGTTCCTGCTCTTTCACATAACCCTTGGTTTCTCAGAACTGTAGCTCACAAACTAAGATTTAAGGTGTCACCAACATGATATTTTCCA
Source organism: Perca flavescens (assembly GCF_004354835.1). Taxonomy (NCBI): domain Eukaryota; kingdom Metazoa; phylum Chordata; class Actinopteri; order Perciformes; family Percidae; genus Perca; species Perca flavescens. The sequence continues at coordinate 19,343,448 of NC_041341.1, read as the reverse complement.
TCCTTAAATGAGTTGCTGATTTCAGAAATGGACAGAGTAAAACAACTGGCGTGTGCCTTGTAAGTTCTTTAACATGATTCTGTGCACTGTAGAAGAGGATCACAGGTAATGTTTCTTTTTGGTCTGACAATAAGAGGTATCATTGGCAAGGGCTTATCAAAGTTAAATCAGTGAGGTGAACAGATAATACATTTTTTTCAAATATTCTCTATCATTAAATCATTGATGAAATTGTTAAAAAACTGAAGTGTATCAAAAGTTAATGATCTACAGCATTTCAATTTTCCCAAGCAGCCATTTTAAGAAGACTCAGTCTGTAATTTTTCCCTTTCACAGTCTAAAAACTATGGAAGTGTATTCAGGACAAAAGATTTAAGAGAGCACAAAACAAATTTGAGGGCCACTAGATCTACAACTTAACCTTTGGGAATTATGTAACTACATTTGACCCAATTTAAATTTTGACGTGAAAGCTCATCCTGTTCCTACTTTTAAAATAAAAGATGGGATAGTGGGGCCTCTTTCTTTACCAAGTGAAGACAAAGAGCAGTAGCCTATTTGGTGTCCATCTTATTTTATAAGTTAAAATGTGCTTAGTTGACACTAAATTACTAATATCTAATTACATCACATTTAAGGATGAGGCTGAATGTGATTTCTGAAAGAAATGCTGCCTTCAAAAATCTAATGAGCCTGATATGAGGTGGTTGGGTTTACTGTGATCTGATCCCACTCCACATGGGATATAAAAAAGACTAACAATAATAATACAATAATTTTGGGATGTGGCTTCAGAATTACCACATTTTTAGAATGACACAAAGCGTAACACATCTGATATACCGGTATAAATAAACAAGATGACGGTTAGGGGAGCAGTTGGATTGTCATTTACAGTGCAGATCAACACGCCCACAACAATTTAAATTCAAGGCTAAACGATAATGCATATAGGCATAAAATATGTTAATCGCATGTCCTAAATAGTCATATGACTTACATGGATGATATTTCACCCTTCTGTACCCCTGCACACATTATAATCAGATTTTTCTTCCCCACACAAGCCAAATCAAATAAGATTTCAGTTTCCCCTCATAAAATGCTGATCTAATGTACATCGTCTGCAATCAGTATGAGCTTCCAATCAGGGAAGCAGCTGTAAGCAGACGGCAACTGTAAAATTCTCACTGTATGCAGCAACAGATAGATTGCACAGCAGTAGAACAAGAAATTGATGTCACTTAGCGAGCACCGTATTGTAGTGAGTGAGCAACAATATGATATGAGCAGGAGATTGTTTTGCACATTGGCATCTACAAATGGAAACATGAGGTAACATATTAAAGATTTAGACTGTAACACCCAGAATGTATGTAATATGTCATAAGAGATTGGTTCCCAACCAATGGCTTAAGTGCCAGGGTCTTGCATATCAAAGCAGATCAAGAAACACATGCAGAATCGTGACTACAGTGTGTGACAAGCATAACAGAAAATTGTATCCTTATGTTGATAATTTCATTTAAATTATTTTCAGTTACTACAGCAATGTTAGTGTGCAGGTGGTAGGGCGGGGGGGATGTGTTGCACACTGGGGGCAGTGAGAGACACAGAACAAATGCTTAAGTTGCTGGCTAAAGCCACACAGGCTTGTGGAAAATAAAAACAGTGCAGTTAATTTCTCTTTACTCCATAAAGTAAACATAAATCTTAGCTTACTTTTTAACAGACAGATTAAATGGCAAGTTGTGAGTGTAAATCGTTGTGTGTGTTGGTACACAAGGCATAAAACTAGACAGAGGGTGGTAAAGAAGAGAAAACACGTACTGTATCTTATATACTTTATATGGTATGAATTTTGACTTTAAAATTGTTTCATCATCTTCACCATGGGGGTTTGTTTTACATAAAAAAGCCTTTTATTAAATGCATGGAATTCAAATGTGTGGAAAAAGTGTTTCATCATTTTCATAATGGGAGTTTGTTTATAGAAATGTACCATTCATCTTCTATTTCATTTCACAACAGGTAGTGGGTTTTGCCAAGCATGTGGATAGGGAATGTTACATATTTAATTCTCCCAAAAAACTTCATTGTTATGGTTATCACAAACAAGAACATGGTGTGTGAAAGTGTCTGAAAATTAGAGTAGATACCATCAAAATAATGAGACATTTATACACAGTATGATCTGGTATGCATATCCACAAAAAGGCTTTGATCTTGGAGTAAAGGGTGACTCCAGTGCAAATATGTCACTGGAGCATTCAGGTGGACCTCCCATTGCAGATGTTTAGTCAAATAAGACCCTCCATGAAGCTCACAATTCCAGCATCATAGCCCCTCTCTCTTTACACACTTCCTCTATACTGATCAGGCCTTCATTGACTGGAAATTAAATTTCAAAATATAGTTATGATTTAGGAACTTCATTAATATTACACAAAGTCTACTGGCAAGACCTTTGGGCAACACAGTTTGAGTGCAGCCATTTTATCAGATATGGCAAGAGGAGAAAAAAAAATCTATCTTGACATAACAAACCTACTCAAACCTATGTGCTCCAGCAGTCTCAACAGAGCAACAACATCACTTAAAAATAAGACTGTCATACATCAACATATGGGAAGGAGCTTTCAAGGGACTTCACCACTCAGCAAAGTGCCACAACCTTCCCTGCCAAGGTTAAAACAGCACTGTGGCTTCCCAGATAATCTATCCAGCGGAGCACAGACCACACCTTAGCAACTGACAGGATGGTGTGGGCCAGACAGTTCTTTTACAGCAAAGACAAACTGCTGCATCTTAAAGTTTGTTGTAGTGTCTTACTAAGACTAAGGCAAATTAACTTATTTTATTATTCTTTATTGTGTCAACAATAAAATGAATGTCCCAGTTGGGGATCAATAAAGTCCATCTATCTAACATGAAAAGAATGACACCAGCAATGACTTGATCCTACTTACAAGTATGGCCTGCAGCAAAAGCCTGATACAACATCTCCTTTTTGCCATAGACCGAAATTGTATTCCAAAAACTATTACACATTAGTGAGTCCCATAGTTGCAATGTAGATAATTGTGATTCAACCCCAGAGCTCAATTCATGGGGCTTGAAATGAAACAATAACTATTACATATAGATCATTTGTTAAAACACTGAGTGAAAAGATTTTTCAGTTAGTTATAAGTTGCACAAAACATTTCATCTTTGGTATGGTATTTTTGTTGCGTGCTCAATTTTATTTTCTACTAATTGCTTTAATCCTTCTATCCTTACAAGTACAAATAACACTCCTATTCTTCACTCACAGCTTTTCCAGCAATGCAGTTCATCGCCCAACTTCCCCAGCAGTTGATCTTTCAGCAATCACACTGCATTTCTTTTTGCTCTAGTCTACTATATTGGAGACAATGTACACATATGTTGCTGGTTCATGGCTTTGGGAAAAGGTATACAAAAATCCTGCTGTGCCGTGAGTAGCTGGAGATGAGAGCTGGCGATGCAATCAAGTCCACCGCCAGACATTATTGGCTGTATACAGTTCCATTGTTAGCATTTCTATTAGGACTCAGCAAGTTTCTTTAAATAAACTGTAAATTGGCACGCTACAGCGTTGCTAAAGTGTCAAAGTAGCCTTGCATTGCCAGACCTCTCCACAGCGCTGCGAAGTGCACAAATACTTTCTAGGATAGGAGAAAAAATGGTCTGGGTTGTTTGTATCTCTTTAAACCAATCACAATCGTCTTGGGTGGCGCTAATTTCCGCGATGATGGCTCTGCAAAAAAGGAAGGAACGTTTTGGTGGAACATTTGCACCCTGCAAAAGAAAACGCCACATACAATATTAAATGATGTTAACTGTTCACACAATACAGCAATGTGAGCAATTTAAATTAGCTGGAAACATGGTTAAACATAATTTGCTCTCAGTGTATCGCTTTGTCTACTTTGTCCATAGAAATCCCCACAAATCGGCCCCAAAACTTCCCAGTTAGATAGTAAATGCTGTTAACATATTCTTTGTAAATCTTTACAATCATTCCCCGAAAGAACCAAGCAGGCCTGCCGTATTGCACAATCCAAATTTTCTTCAAAACTTGCCATTTTTAGCGTGTAGCTTGGTAACTCAAAATATGTTGTTCTTTCCCGAAGCGAACAGAGCTTGAGAACGGCAACACAGAGAGTGGAAGGTTCACGCACCAGATTTCAGGCAATTATCCTGGAAATGTACTTCCACTGATCCAAACTATTGTCGAAGTAATGCTCCTCTCTCCTGTCTATCACTCACACATACATGCAGAGACACATTATGAAATTGTACTTTTGTACTGACTTTGGATACCTGTGTAGATTTTAAAATGTGATTTATATTATGAAGTTTACTATAGCTGTAAGATTGTATCAGCTTTCCTATCACCCCAGATCCAATGTTTTAAACAGAATAACAATGTGTGTGTAACCCATGAGAGTTGCAAAGAGTTTGTGAAAACAGTTGTAAAAACTAGAGTAAAACACTAAAGTGTCCTTTAGATAAATTTCTTAGCACAGCTTTGGGATAGCTTACTCATTGGCTCTGCACTGAGCCAAGTCTTATGCAGATGGGGTTTTTGTTAGTTTTTTGCTGGTATGGCACCCAGTCTCCGTGAACCATCACCTTATCGTGGTGGAGAGGTTTGTGTGTCTCTGTGAACCTGAGGGCTGTGTTGTCTGGAGCTTTGTGCTCCTGGTAGGGTCCCCCAAGGCAAAGTGGTCTCAGGTGAGGGGCCAGACAAAGAATGGTTCAAAAACCCTGTGGAAAAACAAGGTAGAGATGGAGTGACCCTGCCTGGAGGAAGCCCGGGGCCCCCGTCTGGAGCCAGGCCCAGACGGCGGGCTCGTCGGCGAGCGCCTGGTGGCCGGGTTTGCCACGGAGCCCGGCCGGGCACAGCCCGAACAAGCTACGTGGCTCCCATCTCTCCAGCCCATGGGCCCACCACCTGTGGGAGGAACCGCTGGGGTCGGGTGGCAGTGAAGGTCAGGGGCCTCGACGGACCAGACCCGGGCAGCAGACACTGGCTCTGGGGACGTGGAACGTCACCTCTCTGTGGGGGAAGGAGCCGGAACTGGTGCGGGAGGTGGAGCGTTACCGGTTAGATCTGGTGGGGCTTACCTCTACGCACAGTCTCGGTTCTGGAACCGTACTCCTGGATAGGGGTTGGACTCTTTTCTTCTCCGGAGTTGCCCAGGGTGTGAGGCGCCGGGCGGGTGTGGGGATACTCACAAGCCCCCGGCTGAGCGCCGCTACGTTGGAGTTTACCCCGGTGGAGTTTACCCCGGTGGACGAGAGGGTCGCTACCCTACGCCTGCGGGTTGTGGGGGGGAAAACTCTGACTGTTGTTTGTGCATATGCACCAAACAGGAGTTCGGAGTATTCGGCCTTCTTGGAGAACTTGAGTGGAGTCCTGCATGGGGCGCCAGTGGGGGACTCCATTGTTCTGCTGGGAGACTTCAACGCACACGTGGGCAATGATGGAGACACCTGGAGAGGTGTGATTGGGAGGAACGGCCTCCCTGATCTAAACCACAGTGGTTTTTTGTTGTTGGACTTCTGTGCTAGTCATGGATTGTCTATAACGAACACCATGTTCGAACATAGGGATGCTCATAAGTGTACCTGGTACCAGAGCACCCTAGGCCGAAGGTCAATGATTGATTTCATAATCGTTTCATCTGATCTGAGGCCGTATGTTTTAGACACTCGGGTGAAGAGAGGGGCAGAGCTGTCAACCGATCACCATCTGGTGGTGAGTTGGGTCAGGGGGTGGGGGAAGACTCTGGACAGACCTGGTAAGCCCAAACGTAGTAGCGGGTAAATTGGGAACGTCTGGAGGAGGCCCCTGTCCGACAGACTTTCAACTCACACCTCCGGCGGAGCTTTTCGTGCATCCCTGTGGAGGCTGGGGGCATTGAAGCCGAGTGGACAATGTTCAAAGTATCCATTGCTGAAGCTGCGGCGAGGAGCTGTGGTCTTAGGGTCTTAGGTGCCTCAAGGGGCGGTAACCCACTTAACACCATGGTGGACACCGTGGTCAGGGGAAGCCGTCCGACTGAAGAAGGAGTCTTTCCGGGATATGTTATCCCGGAGGACTCGGAGGCAGTTGCAGGGTACCGAAGGGCCGAAGGGCTGCAGCCTCTGCCGTGAAAGAGGCAAAGCAGCGGGTGTGGGAGAAGTTTGAGAAGACATGGAGAAGGACTTTCGGTCGGCACCAAAGTGCTTCTGGAAAACTGTTCGCCACCTCAGGAGGGGGAAGGGGAACCATCCAAGCTGTGTACAGTAAGGATGGGACACTGTTGACCTCAACTGAGGAGGTAATAGGGCGGTGGAAGGAGCACTTTGAGGAACTCCTGAATCCGACTAATACGCCCTCTATGTTAGAGGCAGAGCTGGAGGATAACGGGGATTGTCGCCGATTTCCCAGGCGGAAGTCACTGATGTAGTCAAACAACTCCACAGTGGCAAAGCCCCGGGATTGATGAGATCCGTCCAGAAATGCTCAAGGCTCTGGGTGTGGAGGGGCTGTCCTGGTTGACACGCCTCTTCAACATTGCGTGGAAGTCTGGGACGGTGCCAAAGGAGTGGCAGACTGGGGTGGTGGTTCCCCTATTTAAAAGGGGGACCAGAGGGTGTGTGCCAATTACAGGGTATCACACTTCTCAGCCTCCCTGGTAAAGTCTACTCCAAGGTGCTGGAAAGGAGGGTTCGGCCGATAGTCGAACCTCGGGTTGAGGAGGAACAATGCGGATTCCATCCTGGTCGTGGAACAACGGACAAGCTCTTCACTCTCGCAAGGATCCTGGAGGGAGCCTGGGAGTATGCCCAACCGGTCTACATGTGTTTTGTGGATTTGGAGAAAGCGTATGACCGGGTCCCCCGGGAGATACTGTGGGAGGTGCTGCGGGAGTATGGGGTGAGGGGGTCTCTACTCAGGGCCATCCAATCTCTGTACGACCACAGTGAGAGCTGTGTCCGGGTTCTCGGCAGTAAGTCGGACTCGTTTCAGGTGAGGGTTGGCCTCCGCCAGGGCAGCGCTTTGTCACCAATCCTGTTTGTAATATTTATGGACAGGATATTGAGGCGTAGTCGGGGTGGGGAGGGGTTGCAGTTCGGTGGGCTGGGGATCTCATCGCTGCTCTTTGCAGATGATGTGGTCCTGATGGTATCATCGGCCTGTGACCTTCAGCACTCACTGGATCGGTTCACAACCGAGTGTGAAGCGGTTGGGATGAGGATCAGCACCTCTAAATCGGAGGCCATGGTTCTCAGCAGGAAACCGATGGAATGCCTTCTCCAGGTAGGGAGAGTACCTTGGTACCTTGGGGTTTTGTTCGCGAGTGAGGGGACAATGGAGCGGGAGATTGGTCGGAGAATCGGCGCAGCGGGTGCGGTATTACATTCAATCTATCGCACCGTTGTGACGAAAAGAGAGCTGAGCCAGAAAGCAAAGCTCTCGACCTACCGGTCAGTTTTCGTTCCTACCCTCACCTATGGTCATGAAGGCTGGGTCATGACCGAAAGAACGAGATCCAGGGTACAATCGGCCGAAATGGGTTTCCTCAGGAGGGTGGCTGGCATCTCCCTTAGAGATAGGGTGAGAAGCTCAGTCATCCGTGAGGAGCTCGGAGTAGAGCCGCTGCTCCTTTGCGTCGAAAGGAGCCAGTTGAGGTGGTTCGGGCATCTGGTAAGGATGCCCCCTGGGCGCCTCCCTAGGGAGGTGTTCCAGGCACGTCCAGCTGGGAGGAGGCCTCGGGGGAAGACCCAGGACTAGGTGGAGGGATTATATCTCCAACCTGGCCTGGGAACGCCTCGGGATCCCCCAGTCGGAGCTGGTTAATGTTGCTCGGGAAAGGGAAGTTTGGGGTCCCCTGATGGAGCTGCTCCCCCCGCGACCCGCCACCGGATAAGCGGACGAAGATGGATGGATAGATGGATGGATGGGCACCCAGTCTGATTACCCCCTAAAGCTGTCTGTGACCCAGGAATTATTTCCCACTAGCCTCGTATCAAAGCTGACAAGTCATTCAGAATAAAGAGGGCTGTGAGGGTGAAACAAAGAGACTTGTCACAGCCTAACCTCACTGTACAAACCCATTCCCTGTCCTTTATTTGTCCAGGGCCAACAGCAGGACACTTCACTTTGCATCAAGCCATGGCACAAGATGTTTAACATGCATACAGAGCAGCGGATCCTGCTCACATTATCATATTAATAACAAAACAGATATACACATATCAATGCTGTGTCACAAGTGTTAACCATGCAACAAAACTGTGAAAAATTCAAAGCTGTGTTTTAATGAAAGGGTGATGCATGCGCTCTGTGATTTAATAACACCTACAAGCTGTCATCATATATTTCAATTACTTCATGTCACTCTCATGTCTGTAATCAAATGGAGTGTCAGTCAAATCAACAAGCCTATTATCACTGCTGATGAAGCTCTACAAAAAATATATATTTCCTGCTGAGATGTGCTCACATTTTACAATGCATACCTGCCATTTAATAGTAGGATTTCAGTATTGATCTTTTTTATAATACAATACAAATACAATATGACTGGGATTTCCATAGCTGTAACCATTTCCCCATCCTTCGAAATTAAGTACTTGTAAACCTTCTTGACGGGAATCTATGTAATAATCCTACATCATTAATTTAATGTTTAAATAGTTTTTTTCCTGTCTCTTTTTTTTTTTAGATATACTCACTATTGCTTTTATGTTTCATGTTCATTATTTATAAAGGAATAGTTAATAACATTTAAAAAACATCTCCACATTGTGCCTTTTAAAAACCCGCTATTTCTGTAATTGCTTCAGTCACACCAATGCAAGTTCTATGTCACTGAGAAATAGCTGTCTGACTCAGTGTTAATACTGAAACTCCAAGGTTTTCCCTGCTCCCCCATTCCCCTTCCACAATAATATGTTGTGTAGGAAATTACCATTTCAAAACTACACACATTAACACATCATTGTTCCTAGTTAAGGTCTGTCACATTCAGCTGTCGCAGCCTTGCACCTAAGCCCAGCGTTAAGATCAGCGTCAACTTTGCATGCAAGTGTTTCCACACTAATCTATTTGGTTGCTATGATCATTCTTGCACAGGTGAAGCAAATTAAATGTAATACATTTAGTAGGGAAGACTACTATAGAGAAGGATGCAATCAAAAAGTAGTTCACGCTTTCATGTCCTTATGAGCAAAATTAGAACATGACTTAAGAAGTACTTCAGTTGTTTTCAATATGCTTTGTCAATCCCAATAGTTTTTTAGTCTATAATACATTATGACTAGCATATTTTACAAACTTATGAGTTAGCCGGGAGAAATTATTGTCCAAGTTCCTGGGCATTCCAGCAAAGGTAGGCCAACTCTCGGAAGTATTCATCAGTGTACCTGGCCAAAGAGACCCACAGCATATGTACTCTACCATCTGCTGTGTCCCCTGGTTCCCCCTGACAAACTGTATGAGTTCACACTTGAAGCCACACTCGGACCTAATGAGATCAACATTGCTTATGCAGTTTCTTCTTCCTTGTGACATCACTTCATCACTTAAAAGCAACTATGAAGTCTTCTGAATTCTGGCATATTTTTTTTTTTCTTTTAAATATAGTTCTACACTTCCTTCTTGGGTTTAGAGTCCTGTGTTTAAGTCTGAACTCCTTCATATGTTTGGTTAATTTTTGTCAACAAAATCTCTGGACATCTTTATTATTAGTCATTAAACTTGTTAATATTTTAGTCAGGGTTTGTCACAGCTTATTTCCTTACACAATAACACGTTTACTCTTGTTCCAGAATATTCCAAGTAAAGTGAGTCCAAGTTTCTGCCCATTTTTTTCCTACCGAACCACATTGTTGAAATCATGCATTTTATCTGCCATTCTCACAAGCTCTGGAAATGTTTTCTGATTTATTGCTTCATTGGTGCTCCAGCTCATACAGAGACAACAGAATGCAAAAAAATATTTTTGACTAATTAATTACTTATTTAAATAATTACTTCATTCGATTAATTATTTGTTTTGCTCACTGTGGACTGAAATGGCTCAGTTGATGTTTGCTTATAGTCTACCCAAGAAAAAGGCTGTCCAAGGCTGATCTAATTCCCTACCTTACCAGATGGGCATCAGAATCAGCCTTCATCCAGTCAAAGCTGCACACAAAATATTACACTCATTTCAACTCCAAAAATACAGTGCTGCTCAATTCTTTTATCATATAGACAGCTTCTATTCAACTTCTTTAGAGCTTCTATGTAACTGATGGGCTCAAATGATTTTCCCTGAAAAATATCTTGTTGCAAAGTCTGAGCTAAAGAGATTTAGGCTGGCCTCTGTGAGACTCAGGTTATTTTAGCCACATCATTGAATCCATAGCACCGACACAAACATAAAGCAATATGCACTTTAAAACACTATTGCAGAGAATCAAATTAAGGACACTCGCTAGCTGTGATGTCTTGGGAGGCATGCATGGACAGGCTAACTATAAGTAAATGAACAAATGCATCATCAAATAAATCAAGGAATTAGTCAAACTGCAAGGAAGTAAGTGGTTGGATGATATAGCTGTATGTATGAATACATTGATATGCAAATTATTTTCTGGCTTCATAAGCATCATCACATCTAGAAACGATACCTTGTAAGGATCTCATTATATCAGACCAAAAACATACTAAGTTTGCTCAATCGTTTTACCTCCTTGTTGAAAATAAATCAAGAGGTTAGCTAGAGGTTGCTATAAATCACTGTTCTATCCAACACTCATCATATTCACTCAATGTCATGCACTCTCAGACATCCAAGGCACTTAATATACATAGTTTCATTTTCACCCCTCACTCTATTGCACACTGGAACATGTCCTCTAACTGATGGACTATCAGACTTTGGCAAGAAAACTAAGAAAACTACAATGAGATCAGATTCTCAGGAACCACATGAGGATAGAATTGAATGCATATGAACATCAGCATCATGGATCTATAAATCAATGTATTCCACAGTCTTTCCTTGACATTCTTAATAATGTCTCTAGAGGGTTTTGTGTACAGAATAGCCAAATTTCTCGCTCAAGTTAGAACTTGCATCAATCACAATTGAATGGTATTATTCCTATCACATTTTGGGTCATGTCAGAAGTCATAATAAAAGGCATGTTTGTGTTTTAAATAACTGTGGGATGCTGTTACAGAGGAGTGTATGTCCTTGGGTGAATGAGGACAGGTTCAAGAGGAAATGAATTCTCAGTGACATAAAACAGTCTACACAAAAGCAGCACAGTACAATGGTATGATGGTATTCTTCATCCTCAGGAGAGTCAGCGTGAAGGGAAAAAGGACAGGAATAAAGATGTTGGAACAGTTTCATTCTCCTAGCACATGTGTCAGTATTTTCTTTTTTGAATATGTCAAGATATTCCACTGCAACATGCCATGTGCAAGGCTGTGTGCATGATAAAACAACGCTGTGTTGACTCAATGGTCTGACTCAATATTTTTAAATGTACGACAGAAATCTCTTTGCGGAAGGAAATATAAATGCATAGCTGGCCTCTGTGACTGCAGAAGAAACATTTTCAAGAGGCTTTGAAGAAGTTGTTGTATATATATATATATATATATATATATATATATATAAATATATTTTCAAAACTGGGCTTCACACTGACATTTGAACATAGAACTGTCTCTGAAGCTACAATTACTCCCTTGGGTTCAAAGTTGAAAAGTCTGTGTATTCTAGTACAGAAGAGATAAAGGTGATTGAACACATTTCTAGATTATTAATAATTAGTTTCAGCCCTGCATTACGTTGTACAGTGAGGCAATCCCCTTCCATATAAAACAATACACAAAGACTAGAGCTTTCTCATCATATAAATCTTTGCCAAGAAGATATATATACAACCAAAAAGTACAATATGTTTGACCCCAAGGGTAACAGCTATGGAATATTCATGTACCATATCGTTCTGCAAGGTGCACCAATATCATTACAGCTAAGATTAATGTATGGATTTCCCTAACACCATGTGCAGCACAAGTACCGCATAATCAGCATATGTAGCACTATGTCTGGCTTTGATATTTATTGAGGACTATGTAATAACAATCCTAGTGGAGGCATGAGATGGCTAGTGTGGATATTCAATCCACATGGGCAGCACGCCTCGAAGCCCCTGAGAATGAGACGTGAGCAAGCAAGCCACTCTCTCCTGCGTCAACTTGCTAAGTGGAGCATGGCAGAGGACTGCACTACAGGCAGCAGCTGGTGGCTGTTTGGAGACCTGGAGGGCCTTGAGACCTGCACTGATCATTACCTTTCACTCAGCATTTACAGCTTAGTGTACAGACAGTGGACATTATTAGCCCTGCTAACTTGTTACAGTGCAAGTGTCCTCAGGTCAGCAGACTGCTTAAGTGAGAGGGTGAGGACACAACTGCACAACACGCAGCTCCCCACGGCGGCTTGCTGGAAAATGCCACACCGAAGCGCCCAAAGGAGCCGTGTAAAGGCAAGCATCCTCTCCAGTTGCACATCATGTCTAGTCAGACGTTGTCAACAAGACAGGAGTGGCAGACGTGTGGCTAAAGATAGATCCAATGACAGCGGCGCGGCATTCGAGGGGGGCTTTGTTTCATGATGGCTAGGTTATGACAGGCAGACGAAGTGTCGGGGAAAGGTACCAGCTATACGTCACAGCCAAAAGCCTATATTTGATCCTTGTGTCCTCATGTCAATGAAGAGACGCACATTGATCCTGAGGATTGTTTTCTGAAAAGGCAGTGATAGCTTGAAAAGAGACAGTGGAATTGTGTCAAATACTGGAAACAACAATTCTAAAAAAATAAAATAAAAATAGAATCACATGAGGTAGTCAGATATCAAGTAGTAGATATGTGCCAAATATGTCTGAATAATAACGGCAGTCATCCAGACGCGTAACTATCGGTAAGCAGGGTAAGCGGTGCTTACGGGGCCGGACCAATCAGGGTACTGTAGTACATTATCAAACCGTATGAATGTGTGTGTGTGTGTGTGTGTGTGGCCAGGACAGGAAATTAACTAACAATGTAAAGATCAACAAGCCCCTGACAGTGACATATATGTTCATATTTGATTCATTCAATACATTATTTTTTGTCTTAAATCCAGCAGCCATTTTCATATTATACCAACATTTACAGCATCCTGAGCCTTTTTGTTAAGGTTCCTAGGAAATCTCAGCCCAGAGTAATTGATTAATAGTAATAATTATTATTCTCCCGAAAAAACAAGTTTCCTTTTTATTTTTAAAGAACTATAAAAAATAAATTGCAACTTTTTTTGCAACTTTCACTGTCTTTTGCAACTTCATTGCAACAAACATACAAAAGACATCGCAACTTTTATCGCAATTCTTTTTACAAAAGCTCCCGTGAAATCAGGCATTTTGGGCCGCAACAATCTCAAAAAAAGGCCGTGAAATCCTGGAAGGACTGCCCTTGTGTGTTTTTTCATGTGTTATGTGCACATTCACCAGTGTTGTTTTGTTGTTGTTGTGGCGCGTAGGCTACTCCTGATTTTGTCAGTCATCTCATCTCTTATATGCTTTGTCTCTATGATCCTATCCTGTCCTATTCATGGTAGCCTACTCATGGACATTGCGCCGTCATCACGTGCTGTAGTAGGGGAGCTTGCCTTGATAATCCTGCATAGGGGCCCGGTGTTGGCTCGTTACGCCACTGCAGTCATCTATATATTGATAATATTACACATACAGAACTTATCTCCTGTGGCATTTTAGGATTTGCAGACGAGACAGTCAATCTCACAATGTATCCAAGGAAGGTAACACCTCCATACCTTTCACTTTAATCTAAAGAAGTGAAAACATCCATTTTGAGTTTAGAATGTGAACAGAATGATGTCCACTGTATCAATTAAACTTGGTTGAAACAGATTACAATAAAATGTAACCCACCAAAAGGAGTTGAATGCTTCTGTTTCTGTAACAAATCCGGCATCTATGCAGTATGTGTAGTCTGTACTGGTCAAAAGTAAAAAGAAAGAAAAAAAAAGAACTAAAAACAGGATCAGTTTAGAGGAAATGTGTTTATACCAGCTTGTTAAATGAGGAATGAAAAAGCCCTTTCTCAGTGGCTCCAGGTTAGAATTTAATTGGACAGTTTTTGACAGGAACTAATAGATCAAAATAACATCTATTCAATCTCTTGTTGACAACAGGAGCACTCATTCTTTCACATTTCAAATGATTCTTAAACCATGAAACAGCTATTGCCATGCCGTCTCAGGAGAATCACTTCAATCCATTTTCCTTGTTTTTCACAGTAGATTTATCTCAAATGAGTTTGACAAACAATAATTCTTTATGGCTGTGTTTTCACCATCATTCCTTCAGTAACCTTTATGATAACCACTGCATATCAGCGGTATAAACAAGGCACGTCAGGCTTACAGTATTTGGTGAAGCTTCAATAACCAAGTGTCTCTTTTAATGTTTTTGTTTTCAATCTTAATGTATTCAGAATTTACAAAAAACTTTGTTGCTATATTGAAACAAATTAAAGACAACTTAAAACATCTGAATAATGATTTTCTTCTTCACATAATGTGCACTGTAAATTAACTGCCTGATTTTAAAGTGTGTGTTGTATTAACATTTCAGCAACCAGGGTTATGAGCAGGAGAAAGTTGGACATAAACCCTGCTGAAGGCCACAAACAGAATAAACAGAAAGTGTGGGTCACAGACAGGATTAGGGTTTAGAAATATTTTCCAGAAACTACTTTTAGTATTAAAAAAAGAAAGAAAAAGAGTAACCCTGGAGGCATGAGTTTCCCTCCTTTTCTGTAGAAACCCAGACACATCAAAATCAACAGACATCTTTTTGGGAGCATTAGTGCATAGACTGCAGGTTCCAGACTGACAGAATGAAATAACTTGGGTTTTGCACTGTTGGTCAGAAAAAATAAGCTAATTGCATGGCGCTATGAAGGTGATCATGCAAGTGGTACGCTTCTATATTGCATTTGAAGAAATCAAATGGCCCATATACAACTGACAGTGATGGAGGTAGTTTGAATATCTGATGATGATGAATTAAAGCCAACATATAATAAAGGAACAGATACAGTATGTACAAAGAATGGAAGAAAACTGCATTACCAACAGTTTATTAAATACACCTCTGCTCATCATGTATGTAAAGAAAGGTCAATATAATGAAGTCATATTGCATTTTATTGTGAAGCACTTTGTGATTTTTATCTGTGAAAGGTGCTATACAAATAAACTTTACTTACTTACTTAAGTCCAGTATAAACCAAGATCAAGATGACACATCTCTGACATAAGGTCAACTGCACATTAGCTTCACAATCACATGATTTAAAACCCCTGAAAACATGGTTTCAAATAAAAATATCTCTATAAAACTTAAAATATTCATGACTACATAAGCAACATTAAAGTTAAATTTGGGTAAAAAAGACAAAAAACATTCTTAGTTATTAGTTATTTGGAGTTAATTCCTCAAAAACTCCCATTTGTTAATCAGCTTCATTAGGGATGTGTAGGTGTGGTTGGATCAGATTTGATTGACAATGCTGACAACATACAACAACATAAATAGTAAGGGCCAGGGGTGTAGCACAAAATGATGGGCCCTGTGGAAAGGGGGCCCTTCCCCGCATCCACAGCTATTCATTCTAGCATATTTTTGGGCCCTCCTCACATGAGGGTCCTGGGTAATCAGTCCCCCCCCTGCATGTCTACCCCCTCTCTCTCCCCTTTCTCACCTAGTTGTCCTATCCATTAAAAGGCAGAAAATCCCCAAAAATTATCTTAAAAAAATTAAATAAAAAAACGTGAAGAAATGTGAAGTAAAGAAAACTTTGGCAGAAAATATTATGTTTATGTTGGACCCCACGGCCAACAGATTCTAATAATTAAATAACAGAACAGGTCAATTGTCAAGGCTCCCTAAACAACATATATGATCGTTATGGAAGCAGCTCATAAAGACCCATAATTACGTTTCCTGTTAGGCAGCGACCTCTCGCGGCTAGAGCAAATGAGGACACACAGGGGCCGTTTTAAAACATGTGACCATAACGTGACCGTGGTGGAAATTTTAATCATGTGACCATTCTATTTAACATAATGGGCACAGTTTTAAACGCGTAGTTAACGTTGTAAAACTGAACTAATTTAGTTACGTTTAGGCAACAAAAGTCCTTAGTAAGGGTTAAAGTCAGTTAATTTTAAAAAGTGACAATTGACTTATGGTTTTACACGGTGCATGAATCCCGGTGTCCTGAGTGAAAGTCCTGTGTTTGTTTGACCCATCCACCACCCCAACCTGCCTCCTTACGTGGAATTTGGCGCTCTTATACTTTGTCACCTCGCTTCTTCGTTTGCTCGCGATAATTACTTCAGCAATGAGATGTTGCCGCCTAACAAGAAATATAATTATGGGGAGTTATTAGCTGCTTTCACAATCAACCTATAGGTTGTTTTCGGGATAAGGGCCAGTCTGACACAGCTCATAGTAAGACACTAACTGAAAAAATAAGGTTTCAGGGTATTTAATGCAGAACTAATGAGTTGGATAGCATTGAATTGTACAGGTGTACCTCATACACTTCTGCATACAATATCATACAAAATGGTAAAGCAAATTGTATCTCATCAATTTAAAAAGGGAACTACAAACGTAAAAAAGAAAAGAAAAAGAAATATATATACAAATAACCTATGCTTTGATATGCTTTGAGTGTTGTGTTGTTCTCCTTCTAATGCTGGAACCCTAAAACATTTGCGGGACACAATGTTTCCTACAGCTCTCAGATGGAACACCTGCAGAGAAAGCCCATCATGAGGCCATTTTGGCATTCATGAGCATGATTGATGACATGGAGATGGAGGCAGCGTTTGAGAAATCCCCTCTGCCGCGGGAAAAATGATGATTGTTTGGATTCTTCCTCCCTGATAGTGCCCCCCTTGGATTCTCAGTAGGACACATTCACATTACATTATATACGTAGAAGAATGCAGCCTCAAATAGTGGTGCTACCATATACAAACTCAAACAAAACAGCCAATCCCAAAAAAACAATTATCTGCAATTTTATCGTTTGTCGATTGAAATGTAAATGCAGAAAAACACAACACAAACACATCAAAAGCTGCAATACCTTTCAGGACTCCCAGATCTCTCCACATGTGTGAGTGACAGGGAGGTCATAATAATCTGACGATACATCACAGCAACAGTGGCGTATGCTGCGGAGGCTAACAAAGTCACCTGGCCATTGCCTCTGCAGGCACTCCCATTTAGCCCTTTTTTAATCCTCTCCATCCCATTACATGACAGTAGAGAACCTGGGCACATTACACGCTTCAGCAGAGAACATTTGCCTCGTTGTGCAGGCCGCCAAGGATCACATAAAATATCAGCGCCGTTATTTCTGTCCCTTCTCCATCTCCTGGCTGGGAGTAAACAGAGCTGGCCGTCAAATGATAGCATAGAGTATGGCATGTTAAGAAGTTCCATTGAATCCAGCAGTGTGCTGCGTGACTCACTTTCCATATCTTCCCATCTTGTCTCAGACGTTGGGTAATCCACTGACTGAGTGGAAACTGAGACAACAGGGGCAAGACTGCAGAGTGCAGGTCTGATCTTTAACCAGATCCTTGTTTCAGATGCACAGACACTTAAAGACTTTTAGAGCTATCCACAAGTCCATGCACCCGTCGCTTAAAACACCTTCACCACATAGCTGTTGACAGCCTCCAGTCTGGACTGGTCAGCAGGCAGAAGCGTTGCCTAAGTCTTGTGGAATTACTGTACCAACTGAGCCTTTAGGCTTTGGATCATAACAACATTTTTGTCAATAACACTGACTCCACTGCTGTCATTCCACCTGACCTGGTTCCTTCTGTTTGACCAAACACAACACCAAAACTATGGGACTGTAAGCTTTTCATTTTTAGCTTTGTGAAAAACATTGTTGCAGTGGTTGAGCAGTCTAAATGGCAACGGATGGAGTGCAATACTCCTGCAATAATACCCTGCTGTTATTTCTCTATTATATTTCTAATGTTTGTAATGAGTGCTTTATATTGGGAAAAATAACATACAGTGTGATCATAATGTGAAAGGCAACAACAACAAAAACAGTCAAATCTGAAAAAGGCAAATAGCTCTTAATGGAAACTAATAGCATTTATTAACATAAATAGGATTAGGAATTAGCCAGTATAATAGGATTAACTTTAAACAGATAATGTATGTCAGAAAATGTGGCATATATGTAACTTCATAAGAGAAATGTGAAGTGGAGTCTATCTCATTTGATGTCTAACATGGTCTCTAATGGCATCTTACATCAAAAGCAGCGGGAGCACACACACATCCCGTCATTACTGTTGAAGTCTCAGATAACGACAGAGATTTTAAGAAATCAAACAGCAAAGAGCAGCCATTTATAAAGGTGGACCAGTAACACGAAGGTTGACGTTTTTGCCAAATCATCAGTGAGTGAATAGAGTGTGATGGCAGCTGTAAGGCTGACAGAAACAATAAGCTATACGGGAGGCTTTAAGAGCCCCGCTACACTGAGTCCCACAAGGACTAACTAATCTGCAAGTACTGGAATATCAACTCCCAAGTCCTCTCGTCACTGAAGATGCTCCCCATCTGCCACACGGCAGCTCCTAAAAAGCTACTTACAAACCTGCTACATGAGAATGATGAATAAAGGCTACACAAATGTCTGTGTGCAGTGTTTATGTTGCAATCTGTCAGCAAAACCCCCAAAATGCAAACAATTGTACCACAATAGAGTGTTCTCTTTTTGTCCTTTATAGACAATTTAATAGACAGTAATTCTACTATGATTGTGTGCACTTTAATCAGAGGAAGGACATACTTAAATGATAAATCAAAGCAGGCAATGCCAGATTTATCCAAAAATAAAACTACTAAACCTAAGCAACTACTCTATTCTCAATAGACCCAATGGAAATAGTACAGAAAAGTAAAGTACCATCCATGAGATCAAATTTATTAATTATATTAATCTCCAGAGTTTAAACGGTGAAGATGTATTTCTGCTCCTGCTTTTGATCTTTGATTTTTACTTTTTGATCAGAAGATGTTGTAATTTTAAACAAAAGGTATTTCCACCTTTACTTAATCTAAGAAATAACTTAGCTCCATTATTGTTTGCATGAGTGAGAGGCAATAAATCACGAGTCTGAAGGGCATGCCCATCACTGTGCGAATTTGCTGAGGTGTTGATAATGCGTTGTCTCTCCGGCAGACACGTAAGGTTATGACTCGTTCAAAGACCACATCAAAAGACGTTTATTTAGTGTGACAACGTTCAGAGATGAGATTGAAATTTCACTCATTTGGGAGATTAGTTGTGATGTCAGGGACATGGATCCAAAGGATTTAATCAGTTGGTTATTCAGCCCATCTCTGAACAGGTGTGCCTGTTATCAAATATGCAGCCTTTTACTTGTGCCAGATTTCCTGCTTTATAGAGAGAATGATTGACCCTGAAGCACAACAATGACGACCTGGAGAGACAACTCAGCTGGGGGTAATGTAAAAACATAACAAAAAAACTTTTATTCCTAATTACTTTTCTTCAGATGCAGACATAATGTGCCAAGTAAATGGCTTTCACTGACCATGTGAAATCACAGAATACTATTTAGGAATTATTATATAAAATGTTATTGCAGTAAAACATTGTTTAAGACGTTTCATGAGTCATTGTATTAAATGATCTGAACTGCTAAAACAGAATGTATTTATATCCACTTTCATCTAAAATATGTATTTGGAAAATTGTTTATGAAAAATGTTACTACATTACTAAACCTGTAGGCTATCATTTATCTCTGCATGTTTTACACTAAATGTGACATTCATTATGTAAGGTATTTGAAATAACTTCTCCAAAGGGTAGTAGTGGCTGTAATTATGTAGTTGACTCATGGTTATGGACTGCTACTGAAGCACTGCAAGAACCCTCAGTTCCATTTCACCTTATCACTTAATTTTCGCAGGACAGGAGTTAATCTGCACAGTTGATCATTCATTATCTCTGCTTTGTTAGCACAGTCGCAGACCTCTACTGGACACAGATCTTACCCTAAGCTGCCTGGGGGACTCTTTACACATCCAGTAGCCTATTGATGCTGGCTGATAGGATATTGTTGTCGCAGCATGAATATATAATCAGTAAATGAGCTCACATTAACGGAGAGCTGGGTTCAGGCTTTTGAAATGAGTGGTTTTCTGATAACAACAGGCCTGTAACTCACTGATGCAGGAGGCTGCACCAGCTGTTTGTCGCCATCCAATCAGGTCAATTAGGACTATTGTTTCAAACTTAAGACTCGCTGCAACTCACAGAGTGACAGGTGGTTGAGGTGCTGCTGTATAGCAGGCTACACCTGCAGCATCCAATCAAAGACCTATAGTAATAATGTAGGAATGACTTTGCATCATAAATGAGTTGCAATGGCATATTTGGGGATTCTTAACTTTTCCCTCCAGAGCTTAACTAACATTAAATACAGACGCGTGTATTACACAAGAGCCTGTTTATTCCCGAGGTTATCTATACTGCTCTATTTGGCAGGACGTGCTCCTACTTGACGGGTCGCACTTCGTCCAGCCTTACCTGGGATCTCCTGAAGAGGAACATGTGCGAAGCTGAAGCCTTTCCCGATACAAGCTTCCTTCACATCGCTGCAGTTCCGTGCCTTAAAATCTGCTCTTGCTGCAACAGACAGCACAGAAAAAGTGCAAATGATGGTCTCTAGTCGGAGCATTGTTCACTTCTGTGAAGATCCTTTTTGTTTAAGGTTCTCTGCCGTATCCGTGAAAAAAAATTAAAAAAAAATAACTCCCTGCAGTAGATCCGCAGGTAATTAATGACTAATTAGTATCTACCAACACATTTCCCAAAGCAAAACGGGTTTCTAGTGCAACCAATAATGATTCAAAGTCCCCGGGCGCCGCAGAAAAATAGGACTGCGAGTGTGGAGGTGCCACATGAATCCATGCAGTGCGTTTCCCGGCGTGTTGACTCAACTTCGCTGAGCAGACGAAGCCCCTGATCGCTCTGCTGAAGAGGAAATGCTGTGTGGAGAGGAGCGCTCTGTGTTCACATCAGATTCACCGACCAGGCAAAGCGGGACACAAAATATGGAGTGGAATCCAGCCTCATCCCCCTTTTTTGGGGGGGGGGAGGTCGGCACTCACTAGCAGAGATGTTGTAGGGGTATACATAAGAAAAAATACATAGGTAGGATGGTGGGTGAACTGTCTGTGAACTTACTGTAATAGGCTACACATAAAATACACATACAGCTGTACATAACTATTACAGGGATTCTGTAAAACCCTGTAGGAATATTTTAAATATTAGTAATGCAATAAGGTAACAACTTGTTACTACTCTAAATCCTTATTGGTCTATTTAAGTTGTTTTTAATATAATATTTCAGCTCTTTTTGAACAACATATGAATATTTGTAAGATGTAAAATGTGGTTTATTCACCTTCTATTTTCTGTTTCTAAATATGATTTAAAACACTTAACCATCCTTTTTTGGCCTATGTGGTTATGTTCCGGTGTTGGGATTTGACTCAATTCAGAAAATGTACATGACCACAGTTTCTTTTTTCACATTCATCTGACACCAAAGCGACACACCAGTTGCACGGTATCAAACTGTATTAACTAGAGGATGTAAAGGATGTGATGAAGACCAGAAGGCAAGCTTTCATGGTTTTATTGATTTCGGAACAGCTTGATCCCAGGGTAGATCAACAGTGGATTAACATGACTGCCATCACTGTGTAGGGTTCCTATTGCTATGGGATGCCACATTTTGAAAGGTGCTTTAAAGTGACTCGTTTCAGAAGGTGACACAGCCCTGGAATATTTAGGATCAAACATCCAAATCCACTGCTTTTATGAGGTCAATGCTTTTAGGAAAGTCAGTCATTTTTGTAAACATGCTTTTTAGTAGGCTATAATATGTGATGCTATTGTTTATGTTATCTAAGGTACAAATGCAGTCTCATATGCTGACAGTGAATTCTGCGCTCTACTTTTCTTGTAAGACTTTTTGACCTGGACATGTCACAGTTAATTAACGTAACCAACTTTGAAACTCAAGAGATGGTTTCATCCAAATTAATTTTTTTAATACAATGAAAAATTAATTTCATGGGAAATTCTCAGTTAAGATAGCTGTTAAGTTGCCTAATGAAACTTTAAAGCTGCAGGAAAGGTTTCTGTGTTTGTGCGTGTGCGTGTGCGTGTGCGTGTGCGTGTGCGCATGCGCATGTGCGTGTGCGTGTCCACACCATTAATGAAATGTATGCATATTCTATTTTCAGATACATTGCGTTGCCAAAACATGTTTTTACTCCAGCTCTTTTGGGAATCCCACGCTTTCCCAGACCAGTCAAAAAGATATCGCGGGGTCTCCTTCCAGCTGGTCATACCCAGCACTCCTCCAAAGGAAGGTGTAAAAAAAATAGTCAGTCACAAACTCAAGTGCAGTTAAAGGAGACTGAGGATGTACTGAAAAATTTACTTAATTTTCTTGGCATAACAATAAACACTTCAGCCACTGAGATGACTAAACTACAACATTGGCGATCACTTGACAGTGCAGAAAGCTTCAAACAGGATATAATTATACTCCAAACTGTCAACCTTTATCAATAGCTACCTATTATCAGGCAAGGCACATACACAAGCAACCAAGAGAAATAACTCATATGATCTAATAGTTAAACAGGTTCAGTTCACTGACAGCTGCTTAATCAGCACATTGGAGAGCGCCGCATCCTCACCAGGTACCTAAAACACCTCATCTTAGCTATGACTAATCTAAGCTTTGAGATCATGTGACATTGCGGAACCTTTTCACCATATCTCAGAGTGAGAACAATCACTTGTGGAGAGTCCTTATTTGGCTGCTTGTATTTGCAAAATTATTCCTTTGGTCATCAGCCAAATGTTATGGGGGTCAAAACATCTCAACATGATCCAGCATGGATCATTGCAGTGGAGACCCCTAACTGTTAAATACTCGCACATAATATGGGTGGGGGATGATGGTCGGATGTGTTATATTTTATGCTTATGTACATATACACATTATATTTTATATGAGCTTGTGTAAGGGGTTTAAGTACATGTTTTACATACCTTTGTGATATATTTCAAAGTATTTTATATTCAAGTCTGTGTGTGCATGGTGTTTCACTTAGCTGCAAGACCAATGTTGAAGTTGCCCCTTTTAGGTCAACCTGTAAGAGCCAAAATTGACTATGAATAATTAAGCTCAATTTGTAATTATGTGTATATTTGTATTACAAAGGTCTGTATAAAAGTATTGTGTTTTATTAGTTGTCTAGGTTATTGTGCATGTGCAGTGGCTTGATAAGAACAAAATAACCCCATGATCAGTTAAGAAGGAGACCAGCTCAGTTATGAGTGGAACAAGTTTTATATTAAAAGTGGAGAAGTGTTCTTTTCTCAGAAAAGCTCAGAGGGGTTTTATGTTTTTGGATGGAATTTAAAATGCAAATGGAGAATTTAAATACAAACTAACTGATTTCTGCCTCTCCTTTGAATCATGACAACAGTCATAGAAAAATTACTGAATATGTGAATAGTCAAAGTGGTCTACCTGACTGGAAGAACTGATGTCATGTGTGGAAAGTACTCAATATGAACACAGCTCTCTCTCTCAATGTATGGGGACTAAAGGCTATATGACAATTTATAAAGTCAGTGTTTCCCTATGGTCCCTTCATCTTTGTTGAAATGAAAACAGTGTATTGTTCTGCAATCTGATATTACTCTTGACTCTAAGGTCCGATCAACAGCCTGAGTTTCCTTAAGATGCAGCTTGCCTGAGGTTTTTTTGTTTCGAGGCAACATGTATTGTTCCTAAATGTCTCAAACACTGTAAAGACATGTCATGCAAATCGTGTTCTTGGTGTAATCCAGGGCTCCACCCTCTCTTTCCATACTCACATCAAATCTATCACCAAATCTGCCTTATTTCATCTTAAAAACATCTCCAGACTCCGGCCATCACTCTCTGACAGAAAACCTTGTTCATGCTTGTATTACCTCCCTTTTGGACTACTGCAATGGAGTCCTGTCAAAAAAGAAAACTGATAAGTGATTCTCTCTCTCTGGTAACAAGTATAGTTTGGAAAGTTTGCAAAGAAAGGTGTTTTTTATGAGTCAGACAAAAGACCAATTACACCTTCACAATCACACTCTTCTAGGTGTCCAGTTGTTGCAGAAGTGATTGTGCAATATTGTGATTGTTATCTATTGCCCAATGGGCTTCTGATGTTGGTCGGCCATGGGGATGTGCAGGGATTGTCTGTATTCAAATAAGTATTGAAATTGATTATGCCTTTGACATCTTTCTTTCTTGCTTGCTTATTATGTGATTCATTCAGTAGTAATGGCATATGTGCCTGAAACTATGTTTATGCAAGTGTTTGGTCAGTTAGCATTGAACCTTAATGTTTACTAATATTTTGGGACATTTTTGGTAGCTATTGAAACCTGTTCTACCTCTGAGCTTTACTCCCTTTAAATCCTTGTCATTGCTATTGTTGAAATTAAAGGCATAATTTAATCAATAATAACAATGAATCTAAACAACCCAAACAATACTCAATTATTTACCTTGATGGCCAGTGGTTTCTTTACATGCTGGTAAAATTAAGAACAGTTATCCGAGCAAAGCATTAGTCCAGTTAAGATGTTTATATAGGACTGTTGCATTAGTGATCCTGGGTTCATTATATGATGCATAGTCTGAATAATGGCTTCTTCACAAAACATTTCAAAGTCACTGTTTCCCCTCAGCGTTTAATTTCATGTAATCTTCATAGAGCTACCATAGCAGGCTACAATCTTGTATCTATGTTTGTGCAAAACACACCACTCTTTAGAGTAGCTGAAAGCACATGACGTTTTTCTCGTAACCTAGAGAGTCGGCATGGGACAAAAACATCTGTATTGTAATATTTTGTGGACATGTTTTGCTAAGATTTGTTATACACAGACATCATTATTGCTATATGTGCTGTTGTGATACTGAAGCAGACAAGTTCATTTCTTTCCTGCAGACATTAAACCCTTCAGTTCATCACTGGATCACGTTGACATTTAACCCCTTAACGCCGACTGTCGCTAATTTGCATCAAACCCCTTCCATTCCGACTGCAGGCGAGATAGCGTGTGTATTCCCCCCAATGCCGGTTTGTTTACATGCGATACATACCTAGGAACCTTTTGCATGCACTGGTTTCTCGTAGGACCGGTAGGAGTGGGAGATACATCCGGTTCACGTAAGCAAAATTAACCCTAACCCCTAACCCTAACCCTAACCCTACCCCTAACCCTAATCCTACCCCTAAACCTAACCCTACCCCTAACCCTAAAGAAACTACTGTCAATGTTAGGGAGTAGGAGAGTGTTTTCTTTCTTGCCGTTGTCAAGATCCATGTATTTGTCATTTACAGTTTAGAAGTTCTAACAACTTTGTGACATGAATGAAATTTACTATGTGTTTTATTAATTTTACCATTTTGTAAAGAATTTTACCATAATGCCTGTTGTCGCTAATTTGCATCATACCTAAATTTATATCGATTCCATATGCTATAGACAAATTAACAATCTCAACTTAATTTAGCATCAGCTTGGAGCCAGAAACACACATAATATTTTGTTTATATAATTGTGAATAAATTCAGGCGTCAAGGGGTTAAATAAACAAATAAGTGCTCCTTTTGTTGTTTGTTGTTGCATGTATCACACTGACTATTTGTGCAGGATTGGTCATTTCTACCATTCACACATTCTTATTCATTCTACACTATTTGGATGTTGAATCATGTACTTATCACTGTAATTCAAACATTTTAACTGGATGGACCACATTGAAAACGTTGAAAGGAGGATTGCTAATACAGCTATTTAAAGCCATTCTTGGACCTTTGTAGAAAAGCCCCCATTTCTACCAGTTATCATACCAGATCATCTGAATGGATAAACATTAGTGCACCTACAGTCTATGCTCAACTGAGAAAAACTGTGTTTTTATACAATGCACCCTGGCCTTGGAAAAATCTCACAAGATCAACTTCTTCTACAACTGCTGCTATTGTATTACCACCAATTTTGAGACATTTTTCATGAAGAGTATACTTGTTCATACTAGGCTAATAGTTTATTTCAATAGGCCTACATTTCTATCAAACAGATACTCTATCTCAAGAGAGAGCCTGGTGAAATACAGGTTGCATTAAGAAAATAATAAATAATAAATTATATTTATATCATAATACTTGGAACTTCATAATGCACTATTAACGCTGTGGTTCCTGCTTTGACATTTTTGTTTGCCATTTCAGGGGTGTATTTTCCTACATAGATTTCATGTTGTTTTGTAGATGACTCTCTTGCAGTATATTAAATACCATAGAGTTCCCTTTGTCATGATACAATGCATCAAAATATTGTGGAAGTATTGTATTATTAATCAACTTAAGATGACCCTGGATTCATACGTGATAAAAAAAAGAGAGAAGAGAGAGCTAAGCAATAATCAACTCATAAATAATGATATACATCAATAACCTCCTACCTAAAGTTTTTGTATATTGCTATAAACCACACAAACCTCCTAAACACCCCTTCTGAATTACAATAAAGAGGACAAGAATACTTTTTAAAATCTTTTATTCTCACTCTGAAGCTCTTCAAGTGAAAGAAACTCACCACAAATCAATTTATTTCGAATTGAGAGTGTCTGAACATTCAGTTAAAAAAATCATTTCAACTATTTAATGCAGTGAACATTTCAACCTGCCAAACCAACCCACCCCTCACTTGGAAACTCTGAACATTAGAAATTGGGAAATAAGTGCATGTGAAAAAGTTGTAGTGTTTGTGTTTTTTTCTATCAGCCTCTAAACAATTCTTATTTGATGTCTATTGTTTTAGTTGTGTTTTCTGGCATTGACAAATTGAAATGCCTCCTGGGGAGAAATAGCCTGTATCAAGCTATACCTTTGGCAACTCTGTCCCCATCTACACATCTAAGATTTGACAACAGGCTTTTGCATGAGTAGTCTGTAAGCTGTGGGGAGAAATAACATCTACTGCTCCGAGGACATGGACTCTGAATCCACTCCCAGTGAAAAGAGATGTTTCAGCAGAGGACCCACTGAGGAAGGAATAAACAAACACTGGCTTCACCGATGCTAAATAACTTGCCTAATCAAAACAATTACACAGTTCTTGAGCCCTAAGGGTTACCTGGACGCTAAATCATTCACTGTGTGCACCCACTCCCAGGCCTGCACTGAGAGTGGGCACCTGTGGATTTTACTGCCGGTGAGGTTTTATCAAATTGTTTGTTGAGCTCTTCTTGAATTGCTATTGCCTACACCTGAGACCACTTCACCCTGGATGTCCTTTGAGCATGAGGCTCAAAACAACTTAATGGCTATCAAGGCTCACAAACCCCTCCACCATAATAAGTCTGTAATTTGAGGTGGAATATGCCACACAAATAAAATCATGTAAAGTTTTAAGTTGTGTATTCTTATTCTAACCCACCAATGTGTCTAAAATGTATGTTTTTAAGAAGAAAAGGGATACCATTCTAAGCAGAATTTGAAAAGGCTACATTTCTGAACAATTCTGTGCTCACAGAAACAGTTAAAGTTGCAGACAAACACTAAAAGAAAAAAGGAGGTGCTGAAATAAGTTTCAGTGTAAGCACTGAATGAAGTTGAAGTGTCACTTCAAGTTTAAGTGCTGAGTGAAGTCCTGAAAGCTTTTGAATTGTCATTTGAAGAGAAAGAGATGAAAGCAGTTCAAGTGTCAGTTGACATGTACTGTAAGTGGTAAAAGTAGTTGAAGTGTCAGTGAAAGTAATCAGTGAGTGTAATATACGTTAAACTTTCATTTATATGGGATCATCAATTTGACTGTTGAATCTCCTGTGAAGCTGAGGAGCTTCATGTTGATAGTGTTTAAAATATTATAATATTTTATATTATATGGCAATATCAGTATTCCTGTAGGGATAACATGACTCATTAAAAATTGAAAAATAAAACACCTCACTTGTACACAGTTCTTTTAACTGCAGATTGTAATTATGTTTTAAAAAACTAATCACATTCCACATCAGGTGCAAAGCTAATTGCCATCTCCTGAAATCAAGTCAAGTGATTCTAATTAAATCAGTTTGAACTACATTTTCACTGAGGGTTTCCTTATTGCATATTTTAATGTGCAGACTTAAAGGTCCAATGTGTAGGAATTTCTATCATCTAGCGTTGAGATCATATATCGCAATCAACTCTCTCGCACCACGCAGTTCAAAGTATGTATTACAGCTACGGTAGCCTTCACGCTTCAAAAAGCTGGTCTCTTGCTCTTTTCAATATCCTTTTTCTTTTTCTGGGCGAAGAAGAAGACTCCTGTTCCTGAAATTTGGATTTTTAATATATGTGGTCCTCCATGTTTCCTTCTTCAAACTTGCCAGGGCCAGGAAGCTACGATACCCATTAGCAGCATTAGCAGCTCCTGTGAGTTTATCATGTGACAGTGAAAACGCGAAAGGCGGAGAAGTATGTCCTGTATTTCCCTTACCAGCTAACGTATTTCAAGATGGCGCATGAATATGGAGCGTCTACCCCAGTTCATGCAAACGCAAATGTAAAATTTCAAGCCAAAAGGAATACTTGGAATTGATGGTTGAGGTAAATATTCATGAACTAAACACGTTACACACTGGACCTTTAAGCGCAAGTAATAATCTGCTATACTGTCAAACATTAATGTTGAATTAATGTTTATGATCTTATTTCCAAAGATAATTTACAGACCATAATTATACTCTAGAAAGAAAATAAAACCTTACTTATAATCAAATTAAATCTTAAGTCAAAATATCCTTAATAATTGTAGGTTGTAACTCCATTATTAAACTTAAAAATACCTACAAACCTTAAATACACTGATTGGGACAGAGTCAAGTCTTCTCCACTTTTTTTGGATTTGTTGTAATGTAAACCTTTTATTATGTCATAATTATGTAAGAAGATAGTTTCCCAAAGTCATGTATCTAAAAAAAAAAGACACAAAACCAGCAGAGCCCAGCACATAAAGAGCTAAAGAGTTTCTTCTCACTGCTGGGATGAAACCGCTGTACAAGAAGTTGCTCTTGTTCCTTCATTATAACACATAATACATAAGTATATATATAAAGACGTGCATTTGGTAGAATTATACTTGTTCACTGTACTGTGTTAATTATATCCCATAGTCAAGTCAAGTCAATTTGATTTATACATTTTTATTTATATCACAAATTGGCCTCAAGGGGCTTTACAATCTACACAGCATACCCTCTGTCCTTTCGACCTTCGCTTCCGATAAGTATGAAACTACGCCAAAAGGCAAAAAAAATGGAAGAAACCTCAGGAAGACAGACAGACATGCAATAGATGTCAGGTGTACAGAATAGTTAGTAGTAGTAAAATTACAATATATAGACAATCCATATGACAACATGATACATAGAATGTGAACATATACGGTATGAAAAAGATGGATCCAGCAGGATGTCAAGCAGGTTCCACTTGTCACCAAACAGCTAGAGCCTGAGCCACACAACCTCCTCTCCACCATGCAACCTGGAAAGAGGACAGGCTACACAAAAGCCCAGTTTTCACCTAGTTTTTAAATCCATCCTGATCACACGTGGTAATTTAAGATGCATCTGATTGAAGACACATTCTACTGCCAGGTGTATACTAACGTAGAGCTGTCCTCTTGTGATGGTGATTCCCTCAGGACAGATTATAAAAGCAGATCAAAACAGCGTCAAACACACATGAAGAAAAACTGAAGCACATAATTCAGATAGAAGGGAGATTGAAACAAACATACAGAGAGATTTATTTTATTTTTTTATCTTTATTTTCAATAATAATAATTTTTTTCTTTTTTTACCAGAACATCATGGTTATACAAATGCACAAAAACAATATATATATATATATATATATATATATATATATATATATATATATATATATATATATATATAAATGTATATATATGTATTAACTATAATAATATCATAAAAACACAGAGTGAAAGACAAGCTCTTCCTCCTGCACTGAACACACAGCCGTGGTGAAACACCACTGGTCTAAAAACTCCTTCATGTCCTTCATCAGAAAGTAGAATCCGAAGTCCACTCTCACTCTGGCTTTTACCAGAGACACGTACATTTTTGTCAGCTCCTGTCCGGACACATTTTCTATTTTGTTTTTTCTGCTTTTATAAATCGACAGTTTGCCACTTCTTTGTATTTTGTTTTCTGTAGGCAGCACCAAAAAAAAAAGCAGTCTCTGTAAAAACCTTCCCACAGTCTAAAAACACAGTTTTTAAAATGTTAAAAAAAGAGGTTTCAGTCTGTGACAGTCCAGGTAACAGTGAATGATGGTTTCAGTTTGTGGACAGAATGGACAAGTGGAGGACATGGTGGGATTAATCTTGGACAGAAAGAGATTCACTGCCAGAGCCTCGTGGAGGACCCTCCTTTTGTTCAGTGGAGGCTTGTACAAGAGTATCCACACCGGTTTACTGTCCTGTGGCAGTCTTTCCTTCCACACCATGTCCATGAGAGAGAGAGAGAGAGAGAGAGAGAGAGAGAGAGAGAGAGAGAGAGAGAGAGAGAGAGAGAGAGTGAGAGTGAGAGAGAGAGAGAGAGAGGCGCACAGCAAATTCTTCTGACTTCTTATGAGCTAATTAAATGTCACATTTGTACCAACACCTTACAGGTATATGCAAAAGTGCAAAATTTGAGGCATGGGTGATAAAATTGTGCATCTCTGCGTCAGAACTCCTCTGCGTCTTCTGTGAAGTATGGCCAGAGAGGTCCCACACATCCTCCACAAGCCCGAGGCAAGGGAAGACTCTGGATATGTTTTCATTACTCATTTTTCATCACCTCAGCAATTGTTTATTGCCTTAGAAACAAACATGTCTTTGGGGCATGTCTTGGGAAAAGTATGAGAAGTGAATCCATTATATAACAAAGAACGATCAACAGTTTCAGTATGCAAATACAGCAAGTAACAAAACACATTTTCTCCTTGATAAATCCTGTGTGTCTACTCCAATCGACTGTAGCATAGCCCTGTTCAGGTAAACCAAAATGTACTGTAGTTTGTAAACCTCAAAAGCAAAAATGTAATTAATGCACTTACACAATGCACAGTTTTAAATTATAATCCTTTCCAATCTTCTACAAAGCAAAGCCCATGCCCCTTTACCCCTGGGACCCGCTGATTTAGAAAATAAATTAGCATTCTCTTAACATTGGTTGCAGTCTAATCTGAATGTGGAGCACTGCGAGGAGAGAAATTCCACCTGACAGAACCTGCAAACACTAGCAAACAGCCAGGGTAAAGCAATGAAGCTGGGTAGATTAGCACATAAAGATAAGTGTGCTGTCAGAAGACCTGCCAATTTCAATGATTTAACTTTAGTCTGATGGCCCTGGCTGCCCCAGTCTAGTCTGGGCTCGTTCATGGTAGTGGTGTTTAAAGACCGTGGTTTTTTTCAAGTACAAACACTTAGCTGGCCATAATTATGAACGATTCATTATGTTGCTATAGATTTTGCAAATATTTGAAGATTGATTACTTAAACATGTGCTCATGATTACATTTAATGATGATCTCTAATTAGTTCCACATGCGAAGGGACAGTTATATAACATTGCAGGCAACAAAGCTACACAAATCTATCAATAAAATGACCCATTTATATTAAGTGACATTACATTGACCTGCTTTTTTTTTTTATCATATCACTGCGAGTGAGAGAGTTATGCGACCATCCATTTCCTGGGATTGCATGCAAGTTAAAAGTCATTTGTTTTCAACCAGCGACTTGTTATTTTATATCTGCATTTGGATCTCCATGGCATTTCTTCATTCTACTGATGTTCAGCGAGACAGATTTAATATGCTGTGCAATCCTTCAAGCTTTGCCCCTTTTCTCCTCCCAAGGCATCTAATGCAGCATAATGAATCAGTGGCAGATACTCTTAGATGAATCCTGTGTCAACGTCAATGGTATGGATCTATGAAACTTTCACAAATGATCCAAAACATGTTGTGCATTTGGTATACTATACTGTGGCGCTTGTTATAAATGTCAGATGAATTTATTTAAAGTTGTGCATTAAGCTGACCAATTTGCTCAGAGCAATTAAATAAATGCCACACAACATGTCTAAAAATGATGGTTGTGTAACTTTAAAATCATACATTAATGGCCATAACGCAATAATAATAATAAACGCAACAGCTTTAGGTTGAGATTAGGGGCATTCTTTTTTCTCATTCACACCTACTCATCTGCACTTTTTCATGAAAATGCAGCCGTGAACAAATTTCCTCTAATTCTGTCATTTAATTTAATTCATTTTTTAATTATTTTTTTGATGATTGAAAAAAGACATGGCAGGGATTTGTTTCTCATTGGGGTAATAGGGGAATGACAAACTGACACTGGACCTTGAACTGGTTTAAAACCACAACTGTGATCCAAAACAGACTAGTAATGATGTCTTTTCTGCCATTTAAGTTTCATGCTCTTCTAAATGTCTAGAACCTGGCTCCGCACATCACGCAGACAACCCAGCTGAACCCCAGGCAACGTTTGGATGGTTACTTCAGTTTTTCATTCAGCACAGCAGACTGACATTCATCACGACTGTGCCGTCATGAACAGGAGTGGGATAGATCAATACAACCCAATTAGAAACACAGTATCTCTCGGATCAAAGGCCTACTCCCATCTTAGAAATCTGACTACTAGACAATACATTAATATAGAACCCAGTTGTTCTAGTGACAGTGGCATCCCATCCTTTGACACTCCTCCACTGCCACTGCCAGAATACCAACAGTCTCTCATTGTTATAGCCCTTATGCAATCAATTTCAATCTAAGGCTAGTGGTCAATCACTTTCCAATGGCGGACACACAGAGCCTGCAAATAAGAGTGGGGGGTGGTGGGGCGATGGGCTTGACAAAGCTCCTGTAGTCCGACGCCTCTTTGCCGTCTGAGGTCTGTTGTGCTGGACTGAGCAGACTATAGCACAGGGGGTTGTAAACAACACAGCTGGGACAAACAAACCAAATCCTGACACTCCTTGGCTCCTCTCCGGTTTAATCCTTCGCTGGCTCTGTATCTGCCAGAAACCATAATGATTTGGACTATTCTGGGCGCCTGGAAGATGTTCTGAAAATATATTGCAAGTCAAATTACCTGTGGGAATCGGTAAAACACAACACACCTGATAGCTTATAAACACAGATAACACAAGATGGATGGGAACAGAGAAGGTGCAACAAGATTCAGACTGTGCTGTTACAGAAATGTGAGTGCTCTGATAGAATGCGTTTCATTTGCGTTTCTGTGTGCA
Source organism: Perca flavescens (assembly GCF_004354835.1). Lineage (NCBI taxonomy): Eukaryota > Metazoa > Chordata > Actinopteri > Perciformes > Percidae > Perca > Perca flavescens. The sequence continues at coordinate 19,309,777 of NC_041341.1, read as the reverse complement.
CATGCATGTATATGAAAAAGCAGAGGCATGAAAACAAGTGGAAAACAGCATGTATGCATGTCAATGTGTGAGCATTAGGGGGTCAGGATTCATTTTTGCCACCAAGGTCCAAGAGGCAGATTTCACAACGAAAATCACTTCACTGCACAATTCATGCATTTTACACAAAAGCAGCCCAACAAACAAGGTCAGACTATTACATTTCCTGACTTGTGTTATTGCCATTGGATTCCTGTAAACTAACTTATGTTGGACATTTAAATCGGTTGCCTTTTTCTGAACAATGAATCAAAAAGATTCGTCAAATTGCACCAGAGTGATGTAAACATCACTTTACAAAGCTCCTTCTATTAACAAAATTACAGCATGCGCTTCAATATTAAAATTTAGTTCCTAAGACATATTTACATTTTCAAAGCCCTCTCACCAGGGATATCCTCAGTGTATTGTTTCAGACGACAGCATCTCCATTTTCTTTGCAAGAAATATCAAGAAAAAATAAAAATAATTGTCTGTCTTTCTGTGCCTCAACAAAGGCCACCACAGAAAAGTTGATTGTGTATTTCACAGATGCACCAGCAAGAGCATTCAGCTTGTTCTACCCAAGGCACTGCACCCAACTGTTTTGGCATACTTCAAGTCAAGATAAACACAAAACAAAAGCAGTTTATATGCCCAGTATGTAGCCAACTACACATTTTTGGGATAGAATTAACTGTTTAGTGTTTTCAATTTATGTACCAAGAGAAGTTTGCTCTATGAATTGCACCCATTTGTTTTCATGGCAGATGGTACATATCCATTAACCTATATTTTGCCCAGAATGTTTTTTTTTTTACCTTAATTTCACTTTTCTGTCACAATCTTGGTACATGCTGCAACATCAAAGTATGTCTACTGGGCCTGTCGTGTGTTGAGGTTGTATGTGTGTCTCATTGGGTGAGATAGTTCAATAATAAACGTTTTTAGCGCACCTGCACCAGATTAATAACTGGTCAAAAAGTCATATGGTATTTAATTGATACACTTGAGCATTTCTTAGTTTCAGGTGAAAATGTTCTATCTGACACACCCTGAAAATAAATCAAAAAGCTGTGAACAAGTCCAGAGGGGCTGTGAATCTTCTTCTGATTAAAGTGAATTTCCATCAAGGAAGTGACACGCTCTGAGAATTCAACACTGCCAGTATGCAAGGGTCCAGGCACCTTGGGGACCCCAAGTCTAATTTGCTTCAAACCTAAAAGGCAGATAATAGTGCTGATCTGACAGCCAGCCAATTCCCAGCTTCCCTCATCAAGAATACATTCGATTTCAAACATCAAACTGCTTGCAACAAAAATGAAAAAATAAAAAAACCTTTGAATGAATGAGAGTTGGATGTGAGGGGAGGGGGCCTCAAGGAATCCTTGATATACACAAGTTTGAATCACGATTAGCCTCAATATTCTGAGCCAATGTTTTATTGGAAAGTCACAAACTTATTCAAGCTTGAAGAAAAAGCAAAAGGTTAATAAACAGAAAAAAGGTGAGATTAAGATCAAAATGTATTCTTATGTTGTAATTGTAATTGTTCTATCTTATCTCTTATCTTAAAAGATTTTCATATTGTGCTGTGGTACTTTGTCAACTAACATGCTCCTTTGGCTAAACCCAGTTAAATTTACAGTAGGAGCAAGTTTCAGTATAGTGAATATACTGAAGATGTTGTCAAGCACGACATTTTAGAGTTAATTATATGCATGTTCCTTTTGCCCTATATTTCAGGGGAAGATATTACAGAGCCAATATCACTGGACTTTTTCTGTCTATCCACTTACATTCTTTCAGATAATAATATTATTCTTAAATAATAATAATATTTTCTTAATGAAAGTATTGATGAAATATCTGCAAAAAGTTGCCATTGTTGAACATAACTGGCAGGAGAAAGGGTTGGATCATACTGTAGGTGAAATCAATGTGGTTGCAGTCAAAACCAAAAATTATGTAATTCAAGGGCGAGATGATAATGGAATTAAAAAGTAAATGATACATTATTTGACTTCTATCTGTAAGAAATTGTGTCAGCAATGACAGATTTCTGGCAGTTTATAGTGGCCTGTATTTGAAATAAATAAGACAGCCAGTAAACTAACTAATTAAAGAAGAGAATCAATGGGCCAGAGCAGAGATCTAATGTACATCTTAATGGAAATGTCTAACAATATCATGCATGGCCATTTTGGAAAGTGAGGTTTGAAGCCATCAGCACCTATTGAGGTCATTGTGTGCCTTTGAGGCAGGAATAACCTTAGCTATCACATCCTTAAAACAAGGCTATGGTGGAAGTTTGGTTGAGTGATAGTGATTAGAAAATATAGTCTCTAAATTATGGCATGGAGATAGGGATATGTGTCATTTTGCAGCATAAAACCTGGTTATGTGGTAGTCCAGAAAGCTCTTGCACTCAGAACTGCCTCCTCCTTCCTCCCTGTGGCCCTGGTAACAACCTACAAACACTCTGCACATTAGTGAGAATATAATAGAGCAGAGAAGTTTTTTATTTTTAGGGTGACATGGACATGACACATGGCTTATGACAGGTATCTTATCTGGCTTTTAAAATTGTGATGGCTTTTAAATTTTATGATGTATTTTTGATTGCTTTTTGTAAGTATGTTTAAAGTGAGAGCAGTAAAGTCAGTTCTGCATCAACAACCATTCATCTTACTTCACTGCAATGAGCTGAATAATCAACAGGTCTTATTGTGACCTCAAGTTAGCATTACCTTTGTTCTTATTATAGGACCTTTCCACTGCAACGTTGCCTGTAGCCTTTCCTGCCTGACACATTGTTTTATTTTGAACATTGATCTCTATTTAGGTATGGGCAAATAAATGCTACAGCTTTGTTTTTGTGTTCATGGTGCTATTTTTGTATGTTGTTCTACTGAATTTGTATTAAAAAAAAATTATATCAATTTTCATTACAGGGTGTTTGTAGCAGATGTCACTGAGTGCCTGTTTCATGTAAATGAGTGTGGCCTTCCTCCTCCCTGCACTTGGTGGTAATTGAGTGCACATTTACCTCCCGTTGGTTTGCTCTGTGTGTGTGTGTGTGTGTGTGTGTGTGTGTGTGTGTGTGTGTGTGTGTGTGTGTGTGTGTGTGTGTGTGTGTGTGTTATTTAGAAGCTCTTGGTAGTCTTCCAACATCCACTTGTCCCGGCCTGAGGTAATGAAGGTCCATCCAGATTTTATAGTTTTATAGTTATACTTTTTATGTAATACTAGCACTGGCCAGTACTAATTTGTCAGCTGGCTGTGTAGGATTAGGTAACAGTTTAGATTACAGCCCACAGCCATAAATACATATCATTATTTAGTATACAGGGTATCAATAGAATACTTATTTAGTACTTATACCAAGACAAATATGTATGTACTGCAATTATAGTGCAATCACAGTGGATGCACAGTGTAAAATAAAACGGTTTCCTGTTCACCCCTTTTTTAAGATACCTAGAATTTTAGTAATTGTAAGTTAGGAACTTGTTATAAAGTATGACGTACATTTGCCCATCCTAAACCAAAATCCACATCAGTCTTCATTTACAAACGTATCCAGTTTCTCAGGCCATTTTGCTCAGTTACAGTGAGATGATGTGGATTTGCTCCGTTCTCCCTCCATTACTGAGATGGCGCTGCCACAGAGGTTACAGCTCATTAATTCAAAGCCTGTATGACTTGTACTGGGATGATGGAGGTTAAGACAGAGGTTCTTCATTTGCAGAAGAATAAATAGACCTTGTAAGAAATGCTATACACTTCTAGTAAATCCCATTAGTGTGTACAATTCTTATAGGTGACTGTAAACTTAAATGATGCTCGTTTGATGAGAAGCTATTGCTCGTGGTTAAAATCTCCTGTAATAAAATCATTTTGTTTTCTAAAGAAAACAGAGTCACCCTGAAACAATACATTATAGATGCTCTTATGCATCTTTAGATACGCCTGAGATACAATCCACCCACTAATTCATCAATAAGCTCCTCAAGCCTCCTGTTTTCATGTAATCCCACGCATTTCTATAGTTGGAGTTCTTTGATTTCCTCTGTTCTTTTACAATTCAATTCATGCATAGAGCACTTCAAATCTCTACATTGACATGTCATTTATAGGTGTATTCCACTGTGTAAAGAGTGCAGTATATTCCCTGGTAAGTTGTGAAAAGAGTACAGGGTTGTGCCATCAAGGCAGGCCATGATAAACTGTACTGTAGTCTTCACAATGTTTGGCCCAATGCACTGTGATGGCTGTCTTTCTGGTGGGCAATTCACTTAAGTCCTTTCAGAATTTAGTCTGGCAGCATTATTTCTTGTAAAAACTGTCAACAGACAGTTAATCTCGACCAGACTCCATGAGCAATCCTTGGATCACATTAGCAAGAAGACTGATATACTTCGAGGACAAAGACATGTAACTGTGTGTGTGTAACACAGAAGATCTTTCCAATGAATTGCAGTGGAACAGAGAGCTGTTGCTGAAAGGAAATATTAGTTTATTTGTGACAAATGGTACATCTTTAGCAGCAGCCAGTGATGTGTGTCATCCAGAGTTAGTCCCAGCTGTCTCATTTGACATTGCCTGCAGGAGTATGAGTGTCATATGTGATGTTCAGACAAGTGGGGTCAAACCATCAATTCTCCAGACTGAAGATGGTGACAGATAATTGCTTGCAGCTTTACTTTGTAAACTTTGCGAGGATGGAGCTGAAATATTATGCTAATTCAGACACTTCAGAGTAATTAGGAGACATAGTAATCTAATAGTAGCTCAGAGGGGAGTCACTCTGCGATGACTAATTATATGATTCATTGGTCACAGTGGAACTGTAAACGTATCCTTTCCCTGTGAGTGAGGTAGGAGGGGTATTGCAAATGCTCACACCTGTCTTCAGCAATATGCATTTACATGTAGAGTTATGTAGAATTACATCAGTGACAATCTTTCGCTATTTTAATACATTCAATACAGGAATAAATAGATTTTAATAGACTTTTACAACATGAGACCATTATTTGTAGAAGCAGACCATATAATGCATCATGCTAAGATATATAATTTGGCTAATTCTGATCATTGTATTGAAGACTAAAAATGGCCTAAGCATTGTCCCCTTATCAAAATGCTGCTTAATTATAGCTGACAAAGGGAGAGTTTTATAAATCACTGAGGTCTTCTACTTTTCACCCAAAGTGCCCGCAACAGTACATTAGATGCACTGTGACAAGACCACTTCTGTTTCCCCTTGGAGATGATTTATTAATTAATAAGACACTGCTAAGAGGCTTGTGTCTTTCTCTTCTCGTGTGGTTTCCTCAGAGAAAATCATTGTGTCATTTGAGCTGTCAGTAAATCAAGGTTTTATTTCACAGAGACCTCTGTGTCAAACATTTCATATAGCCTAGTGTGCAGAAAGACAAAGGAAAATGTCAGACGATGAGATTACATATCCACACAGATGGTCCGAGATCATGGCACATGTGTTAAAGAACGTTCAACCACTTGTTATGCTGCTCGAAGGAATAATACACTGTTTTCAACCTTTATCCCTTAATGGTACAAACAATCCAGATTGACAATACTATGACAAAACTCACTGTTGGAACTGTAGACTTAAAGACCTCAGGTGACCTGGCTTCACAACTCTCCTCCAAACCCTCGTCACGTAGTGCTCAGCATTGGTGAGCAAGAGAGCCAGAGAGGAAGAATAAAATAAAGCAGCTATAACCAAAATGAGCAACTACTGTAAATGTTTCCCAATCTATTTATCACTGCAGCCAACAATAAAATCAGTGGAGCATTCCTTGAGTTGATCTCTGTGTCACTGTGACACAGAGATCACTCATGAACGCAGAACACAAAAGATTTAATGCCAAAAGGAGTTTTTCTTCAAGCACACGTCATCTAATACGTGTTTGGAGAGAATATGTTCTTTGAGGGGAAATGAGTTATGCTCAGAACTAAAATGAAAGCTTTGCGTCTCGTCGATTGAACATAACTCAAGCAGTGAAATGCCTTAAGTGAGATAAGACTAAGCCAATGTTTCATGTTGCCATTATAAAACATAAGAATGGGCTAAAAGACTCAGCTGCAATCTTTTCTCTTCTTTTTCTGTTGGAAAATAAATACATATTTCTCTAAAAATTTATTTTATGTTGTTTTTTTTACACCATTTTATGGCCATAGCTAGTGGTGCAAGTGAGGACAACAGTAAGGTGTGGATTGGTGAGGAGTAAGGATGTGTCAGCCTATGTGCTATTCTTGTAAAAGTGTGAATATGCTTTCAGCTAAGACAGCAAACAGAAACAGCACAGAAACTGTGTTAATAAAGCTGATGTTTCAACAGTGAATTAATATGAAACAGTAGTTAAGGTTAAGGTCCATTTCATCATAGCAATAGTCAATCAAATGTAGGACCACATTTATCGTAATACTATTTACTTTTAATAAGGATCTTCACTTCAAACTGCTACAAGTTACTGTTACAAAAAAAAAATTTATAAAATAATTTTCTGATCTGCCACCATAGCTAAAGGTATACTTTGTCAATTTGAATCCAGCTCTGTGTCATCTTTGTGTGGGCAGTGTGTTTAGATGAACAGTGTTTGGCTTTCCTTCCATGGCCCCAATGCACAGAGCTCGGAGCAGTCTGGCAGATCTCAGAAGACCTCTGTTGCTCTGCTCAGCTGTGAGCTACGTGAGTTTTGTGCACATACATTTATCACGTAACTCTGCAGCTCCCCTCAGCTCTGTAAAGCATTTTAGCGTCTTTCAGCTCACTGCTGTTTTAGTATTACGGTCCACAACTTTACTGTTTTAGTTCAGGCTCACTGCTCTCATTTTTTTTTTTAGCAGCAGCAGCCAGTTGTGTTTTTTTTTTTAATAAACACACTATACTTTACAGCACACTACATATATGCCTATATATTAGCTAAATGCTTATACATATGCATATGTATGTTAGTTCTGACAGGATAACACACATGAAATGAGATATTCGATCTAACAATAACAATCTTTGTACACCAGAAAAACACAAACGTGAAATAGCAGAATATAGTGTTGTAGTGCCACAGTTCATGAATGGGATCAAAAGCCCAGATGGTACATTTTGGATAATCCACACCATATAATACTGATGGAATACACACAGATGTTTCACCACCATTTGCCCAGTGTGGCCTTTCAACATCCCAAACCCAAGAGAAAGTAGCCAATTGCATTGTCATCCAGTTTCTCTAAATCCACGAAAAGACATTATGTTCCTCCATACTGCAATCTGGCCAGAAAACTAAGAAAAGACAGCTGCTACACTACAGGTATGTTTGCATCATTTGATGTGGTTTAGGAAGTACACAATCACAAATAAAGTAAAACACTGTAGTTGTACAGACTCAACATTGCTGTCCCCTCAGTAACACCCTTGAAATTGTCTCTCAGACTGCAGTGCCAGAAAACTGTAGAGCAATTGGTGCTACGACATCTGTAGTGCTGAAACCTCTGCCAGTACTATCTTACTGCCTGGCGTACTGGAAATTAGTTGAGCAGATGAAAAAAGATTTGAGAGGTTTTCAAGCCAAAGGGAACTTTGACTCCCCAAGGACAGGAAATGAGAGACAGGTGACAGTAGGGGTGAGAGAAAAATAGGACACAGATTGGTAGCTGTGAAATAGTGTGGTTAAAGACATTTCATGTGATTTAGCAGCCCAGTATATAACCACAGCACTGCTCTTTGTTGCACATGATGCCTTTGGGGACTTGAGACTGCAGCTTCACACAACCATACCCAAACTGGCCTATATTTTACAAGGACATTTTTGTTGTTGTTGGAGATTTATACTTCAAGATTCACATACATTCATGCTTAAATATATAGTAATTACATTTAGTAATTACATAATTACATTATAATAGTATTTCTTGTTAAAAGGTTATATGGTTGAAACATCTTTTATTTTAAGCAAAGCGCAACAGTATGAGACAGTAGTGTGTGTGAAACATATTATGTCATAAATATTACATGAGCTCATTCAAGGTCTAAAAACTGTCAAATTCTCAAACATTGTGTATTGTAACTTGTAAGATATCCTTTATTTTGTAAGTCTGTATTATTAGCAAGAATTATCTACTTAGGATTACTGATATCATTCTAACTAACTCAAATAAATCACTAGGGTCCATCTTGACATCACAACAGATCAGGTGTGTACAGTATATTAAGTAGTCAAGAGATTGTTTCCTAATCTTGAATGGACATTCTTTGAATTCTGTCCGTGTCTCGCTTCGCAAGCCACATAGTCAGCATGTGTTCTGGCACAAGATTGTGATTAAGCTCCTTGTGAAAACTCCTCATCAACCTGCTCAGAAAATTAATTGTTTTTCATGGCTAATTCAAAAGTGCATTAGCATAAATTGACAGCTGCGGTGTGCCATATGCATACGTAAAATTGGAGTTCATTCTCTGGTCGGGCACAATCCTGGAGATAGAGCCACGGTTAACTCACAGAGGTCAGCTGAAGGAGCAGACCCTCGTCAGGGTGAATGCCAGGGGTGGATTGCAGCCTCAGCAGCATGGCTGACACAGGCTTTTTTTTGTCTGTTAGCAGAATTAAACAATCCCCTGAGACATAACATCAACACACACAAGGTCCCTTCTGAATATTCAATTAGCCCTACTAAGAGGAGCTAACCAGGTTTCTGTAAAATCAGTCACACCCTGATAAACATGAAAGTACTTGTATTGAGCTTACTAGGTTAAACAATCTTCAAGCAAAACAGCAAATTGATAGCTAGTAAATTGTAAACATCATGAGTGCCTTACTATCAGGACAAGAGTCTGTGTTCAGGACTTACGTTGATTAAGTGTTTGAAGCCATCTGCAGACAATTTGGGGCTATTAGATTTAGATGAAACCAACAACAGCCAAACTTCCAAGAAGAATGACTCCCTCTCAAACTCATACATCCTCTTTCTCTCAAGGCCTTGAAAAAGTCTCAACAATAATTGCACCAGCAAACGCAACAAATTTAAGCATGCACAAACAGACACCCATTAGTATGATCCTAAAAGAATGACGGCACATATTGATTATATTTTTTCATGTTAGATTTTGCTTGTTACTGAGGAAAGAAGATCACATCACATCCAGACAAAGAATGAACAGTCTTGTTCTTTTGGCCGTTGTGTCTCCCTTCTCTAATCCAGGGAGAGTGAGGGTAATAACTGTTCACAATAAAAAGTCAGTTTTGCATAAGCCTGAGCTGAAAAATAGCAGTCATGGGTTAAGGGTCTAGTAAAATGCCTATGATTTCTAGCCATGGATGAAGACAGAGAGAGAGAGGGGGAGAGAGAGAGAGAGAGAGAGAGAGAGAGAGAGAGAGAGAGAGAGAGAGAGAGAGAGAGAAAGGCTGAACTCTGAATACAGATTAGGGAGGAATAGGTCCACGAGATGAACAACACAATCAAGCAGAAAGACAGAAAAGCCCAACACTTCTAGCAAAAGCCCTTCTGCGCTGAGAGGATTGTGTCTTAATTAGTCTGCCAGGCATTTAAATGACTTGAGACAACTGGCATATGCAAAGAGACAGGCATTCATTTTTCATGGCAACAACTAATAGCTCATGAAAAAATATTCTCTTATCACCACCTCATAGCAAATGTAGGCCTAATACGATGACATGTCCCAAACAAAATATTGAAATATTGAATAAGCTGAGCATGCTATCAGATGTCATTCGGTTATAATGATGATTTCTATTATACTGTAATAGCCTATGGCTGACAAAAGGCAATCAAGGGAGACTTTTCATTGACGATATACTGTATATGTATTGAAATGAATGAAGTAACTTCATTTGGTGTTCCTTTTGGATGAAATAGAATGATATTGATATAAAAAGACTGGCAGTCTACAGCCATAGCTGAGGCTGCAAAGCGGTACTTTAAACTAAATGCTAACGCCGACATGCTAACATGCTCACACTGACAATGCACTGATGTTTAGGTGTAATGTTTACCTTTGTGTGTTAGCATGCTAACATTTGTGAATTAGCACTATACAGTACATGAACAGCTGAGGCTAATGGGAATGTCATTAATTTTGCAGGTGGTCATACTCATAAATTTGAATAATATTAGACAAATTGGAATTAGATGTTGTTAGGTGTCAGGATGTCCAGACTCATTAAAGTGATTACAATTCATCCTGAATTTCATGGCACTCCACCCAATAGTTTCTGACATGTCACTCAAAGTCAAAAATATTAACATCATAGCTGCTCTAGAGGAAAAATCAGGAGATCAACAAAGTCATTGGGATTTATCCCTTGGGAACCATGAATTTCATGGCAATCCATCGTATTTATTGAGATATTTCTGTCTGGAACAAAGACGTGGACTGACCGACATTGCCATTCCTAGAGCCACTGGCATGGCTAAAAAACTAGAATTTTAAATAGTATGTTATGCAACCCCAAAATGGGTTGCATTTGTTGTCCATGAGCTTTCTTTTGTTTTTAAATATTGATTATTTAAATATCCAGTATTTGACAAGACTATATGTACACAGAATAATGCCATATCATGATTTGGAATAATGCTGTATCAATGCTGATCTCTGACACAGTTTGGTCACATTATGTAAACTTGAAATCACCAGGTGCCATCCAACTGAGTGACAACCCATAATCATGCAGCAATCTGTGTTTGATAAAGGCATAAGATGTTTTAGACATCAGAGTAAATAGAGGTTGCTAGAGCAATCAGCATAGGCTGACAAGCAGGAATGCATCTTTGAGTTCATGTCCTTTCTGGATGCTTCCCATTTATCTTGACTGTCAAGTAAAGAGGACATGATAATGAAAGGTGAACACTCCAGTGAATGGCTCTCTGCCAGCCTACCATGCAATGAAGAATAATGAAAACTCTGCTCATTGGTCTGAGGTTGGCTGGATGTGTGTGTGCGTGCATGTGTGTGGGACAGGTGGAGCATTCATTTTGTTAAAATCAACGAATCTGCTCATGACAACGGAATTTAGGTGATAAGGCAACAGAAAATATACTTCCATTTGAATTATTTATATTCAATGATATGTAGTGATATTTAGAATTAGGAAAAAAAACGATAAAAAAAAGATTTTTTAATTTCCCTACCGCTTTATTCAGTTTGGACTATCAATTCATTCACCATGCATTTCCCGAAAAACACTTTAAGTGTACAGATACCTCCCTCTGCTGGAGGAAGGGGGAGCTGCACTTTCAATTCAAAGGAACAGTCCAAATGAACAAACTATCCATAGTACCAACATTTAAAACACATCTTGCAACCACTCCCACACTGATAGGCCTTTAGTACAAGGAACAACACCCACCAACAGCTACACCGAAAGCAAAGTGTTTTTATACAGAATTTGTGAAATACATGTAGTGCATAATTTATTACACTTTTATTTGATAATCAACAGTTGACATCTAAATGTTCAACTTTTAATTCATAATTGTTTTACTATATTCTAGAAATTCTTTACCATTATATATTATGTTATTTGCTGTAGAACAGCAAATAGTTTGGGAAACTGTGTATGACCTTAATAATAATTTATTATTCTCTGGACATGTTTTGTGTTGACTTGATTCCAAAAAGGTTTTCTTTTAAGTACAATGTAAAAATCATCCCAATTTATAAAAATCCGAGATGTAATCCATATATTTTTCATGTTTCTTCCCCCCTGTGCACATTATTTTACCACAGCTCAACCAACCATGCACCAAGCTTACAAGGCATTTAAAAGCCAGAGAGTTAAACCCTCATATAACAAAATAGTTAAGTTTTAGTGAAGAAAATAGCATGGATTTTGCATAGAAGTGAACAGTTTTAAAAATGTATAATTAACAAATGTTGACAATCTTAGATGGCCCAGATACTTTAGAATTTTAAAATTGAGGGAAAATTAACCAAAAAAAAAAAAAAAAAACATTGTTAAGTGTCCACCTTCATGACTAAACTTAATTGATTTACCATGAAACAAAAGCATTGTATTTATATTGTAAATTATAAACATAACACCCTGAAAAAGACGGGTATATGATTATTTTTTACAATTATAACAAGTATATTCTTTGCAGTAAAGCACTTTATTTTAATCTGCTCAGACACTCAACCAGGATCAATGGGTTATATATCTTGTGAAAAAGCAAAAAAATACATCAGTGAGCCAATGGAAATATTTATTTTAAATGTTGAATTTGTCAAACCCTATCATTACAGTATCAGAAGTGACAAGATGGAGATGGTACATAAGGATTAGATTTCAATAGTGTAGTATACATTTTTTATTAGATAT